>NC_061509.1:241614213-241649537 GCF_022539505.1 Lolium rigidum | reverse complement strand
ATCAAGTCCAGGGGGTGAATTCCTATTATTGTTGTAAGAATTTCCATAAGAATTACCATAGCCGTTGCCATTATTATAAGGATATGGCCTATAGTTATTACTAGAATTGTTCCGGTAAGCATTGTTGTTGAAATTATTATTTTTAATGAAGTTTACATCAACATGTTCTTCTTGTGCAACCAATGATGCTAACGGAACATTATTATAATTAACATTAGGCCTACCACTCGCAAGCATAGACATAATAGCATCAACCTTATCACTCAAGGAAGAGGTTTCTTCAACAGAATTTACCTTCTTACCTTGTGGAGCTCTTTCAGTGTGCCATTCAGAGTAGTTGATCATCATATTATCAAGAAGCTTTGTTGCTTCACCAAGAGTGATGGACATAAAGGTACCTCCAGCAGCTGAATCCAATAAATTCCGTGAAGAAAAATTTAGTCCTGCATAGAAGGTTTGGATGATCATCCAAGTAGTCGAGTCCATGGGTTGGGCAATTTTTAACCGAGAGATTTCATTCTTTCCCAAGCTTGAGCAACATGTTCAGTATCTAATTGTTTAAAATTCATTATGCTACTCCTCAAAGATATAATTTTAGCAGGGGGATAATATCTACCAATAAAAGCATCCTTGCATTTAGTCCATGAATCAATACTATTCTTAGGCGAGAGATAGCAACCAATCTTTAGCTCTTCCTCTTAATGAGAAAGGGAACAATTTTAGTTTAATAATATCACCATCTACATCTTTATATTTTTGCATTTCACATAGTTCAACAAAATTATTAAGATGGGCAGCGACATCATCAGAACTAATTCCAGGAAAATTGATCTTTCATGACAAGATTCGATAAAGCGAGGTTTAATTTCAAAGAATTCTGCTGTAGTAGCAGGTGGAGCAATAGGTGTGCATAAGAAATCATTATTATTTGTGGTTGTGAAGTCACACAACTTAGTATTTTCAGCGTTGGCCATTTTAGCAATAGTAAATAAAGCAAACTAGATAAAGTAAATGCAAGTAAACTAATTTTTTTGTGTTTTCGATATAGCAAACAAGATAGCAAATAAAGTAAAACTAGCAACTAATTTTTTTGTATTTTGATTTAGTGCAGCAAACAAAGTAGTAAATAAAATAAAGCAAGACAAAAACAAAGTAAAGAGATTGAGAAGTGGAGACTCCCCTTGCGGCGTGTCTTGATCTCCCCGGCAACGGCGCCGAGAAAATATGCTTGATGGCGTGTATTTCACACGTTCGTTGGGCAACCCCAAGAGGAAGGTATGATGAGCACAGCGGCAAGTTTTCCCTCGAGAAAGAAACCAAGGTTTATCGAACCGGGAGGAGCCAAGAAGCACGTTGAAGGTTGATGGCGGCGGGATGTAGTGCGGCGCAACACCGGAGATTCGGCGCCAACGTGGAACCTGCACAACACAACCAAACTACTTTGCCCCAACGAAACGGTGAGGTTGTCAATCTCACGCAGCTTGCTGTAACAAAGGATTAACCGTATTGTGTGGAAGATGATTGTTTGCGAGAGAAAACGGTAGAAACAAGTATTGCGGTAGATTGTATTTCGGTAAAGAGAGTTGGACCGGGGTCCACGGTTCACTAGAGGTGTCTCTCCCATAAGACGAACGGCATGTTGGGTGAACAAATTACGAGTTGGGCAATTGACAAATAAAGAGAGCATGACAATGCACATACATATCATGATGAGTATAGTGAGATTTAATTGGGCATTACGACAAAGTACATAGACCGCCATCCAACTGCATCTATGCCTAAAAAGTCCACCTTCGAGGTTATCATCCGAACCCCCTCCGGTATTAAGTTGCAAACAACGAGACAATTGCATTAAGTATGGTGCGTAATGTAATCAACAACTACATCCTTAGACATAGCATCAATGTTTTATCCCTAGTGGCAACGGCACAACACAACCTTAGAACTTTACATCATCTGTCCCAGGTGTCAATGCGGGCATGAACCCACTATCGAGCATAAGTACTCCCTCTTGGAGTTAAAAGCATCTACTTGGCCGGAGCATCTACTAATAACGGAGAGCATGCAAGATCATAAACAACACATAAGCATAACTTTGATAATCAACATAACAAGTATTCTCTATTCATCGGATCCCAACAAACGCAACATATAGAATTACATATAGATGATCTTGATCATGATAGGCAGCTCACAAGATCCGACAATGATAGCACAATGGGGAGAAGACAACCATCTAGCTACTGCTATGGACCCATAGTCCGGGGGTAGACTACTCACTCATCACTCCGGAGGCGACCATGGCGGTGTAGAGTCCTCCGGGAGATGATTCCCCTCTCCGGCGGGGTGCCGGAGAGCGATCTCCAGGATCCCCCGAGATGGGATCGGCGGCGACGGCGTCTCAGTAATGTTTTCCGTATCGTGGCTCTCGGTGCTGGGGGTTTCGTCACGGAGGCTATTTGTAGGCGGAAGGGCAAGTCAAGAGGCGGCACGGGGGGCCACACCACAGGCCGGCGCGGCCAAGGGGGGGGCGGCGCCGCCCTAGGGTTTGGCCACCCTGTGGCCCCTCTTCGTCTCTCCTTCGGACTTCGGAAGCTTCGTGAGAAAATAGGCCTGCTGGGCTTTTATTTCGTCCAATTCCGAGAATATTTCTTTACTAGGATTTCTGAAACCAAAAACAGCGAGAAAACGACAAGCGGCACTTCGGCATCTTGTTAATAGGTTAGTTCCAGAAAATGCACGAATATGATATAAAGTGTGCATAAAACATGTAGATAACATCAATAATGTGGCATGGAACACAAGAAATTATCGATACGTTGGAGACGTATCATTCGCCATCTCGAGTTTCTTCCAAAGGGTGTAGCTTGTTTTCCACTTCTTGGTGTTCTTGAGCAACATCCAACAATGGCTCACTGTGAAGTCCTTGTTGTCGTAGGTGGACTTGTAGTGCTCCAAAGCATAAACAACCTACACACACACAACAAACAATGGTATATGCTCTCGATCATATGTGCTAGGAACAGTGGCGGCCTTCTTCGGCTTCTTCCCGGCGATGGCCGTGGCAGGCGTGGCGATGGCCATAGTAGGCGTGGCGGCGGAATTCATCGCTTCTGCTGCCTTTCCCGCTTGCCGAATTTCCGTGGGAGAATTTTTGGAGGGAATGTGTGCGCCACCGGCGGGAGGGGCATGATCTTCTAGGGATGACGCACGAATTGTCCGGCCCGACGCATCGGCGTCCTACATTTGGCAAGCGGATGGGTCGGTCCGCGCGAGTCGGTCCGTTTGCGTCGCCCCGCTGGACAGTGTGCGGGTTGTCCGGCCATCCACGCGGAACATTTCGGACAGCCCAACCATTTGGGTTGGCCTGCTAGAGATGCCCTTGATGTTGTGTGTACGACCCGGCAAGGACCCCGGTACACGGGGATCTGCGCGACATTATGCTTGTGGATGAGCAACGTAGCCTCCATGAGCAAGTCGTCATCGGACTCGTCTTCTAATGATGTGTCGGTGACGTTCTTGTAGAAGAACTCGTCGCCCTATCCACCATGATCTACAAGTAAAATGAGACAAATTAGTTGACCCATCTCATCGAATACCCCGCGGGCAGGGGCAATCCGATGCCTCCGTAGGGACCTGCGGCAATGGTCGCCCCGGCTGACTTGCGGCAATGGTCGCCCCGGCTCTGGCCCAGGGCAAGAAGTGCGACGGCCCGGGGCCCAACCAAAACGGGGTCCCATTATTTCCGGCACAGTGCATATAGGAAAAGGTAGAAGAAAAAAAGATAGGCCCATCTAGCAAGCACGCAGCCTAAATTGGGCCCATTTATAGAAATCGCTCTGGGGCCCTCCAAATCCTAGAGCCGGCCCTGCTTGCGGCTTGGAATCACCGTGCACGAGAGCTCACCTCTTTCGGCAATGGCAAATCTGATGACGGCGGAAGGACTCGCGACGGCGAGAGGACTACAACGTCGGCGTCGGCGTCCTCTGACGCTGCACCGAGGCCGCGAAAGCACATGCAAAACCGCTGGGGCGCGTCCTATGCCGCCGTCGGTGCCCGGCATCGACAGCGGCCGCAAACCGGCGGTGGTGGGGTGGCGACGGAGCGGGGGGAGGGGGACATAGAAAACTATGTCCGCGAGGGGGTTGTGGTTTGGGAGGGCAGACAAGCAGGCTAGGGGAGGACGCGAGAGGCCAGCGCTCGATGTCCGCGGTCACGCAAACTAGGCTCAGATTTGTGCCGGCTTTGGTTCGTTCCGGACGACATGGTCATCCGTTTTAGGATGCGTCCGCGTGTTGGATCACAGATTTGTCCGACTCCACCCATTCGAAAGCGCGGAAGCGGGATGGATCGTCCCGTTGGAAATGGGCCTAACAGTTGGTTAATTAATCAAGGCGCATATGTGGGTGCCGATCGGGCCGGAGGCCGGCCGACCGGCGGATCCATCCATCGGCGACACACGTACATGCCGTGTAACGTGTTCGCGCGGCAAGGTCGAACTGGGTGAGCGGCGAGCGCGCTCCCGGCCGGCCGCCAACAGTCGAGCTGTGTCTCAGGCAGCCCCACACCGCTCCCCTCCGGCGCGCCCGTGCCCCGGCTCTCACATGCATTGCATGGCCCTGTTCTCTTGCACGGCACGAGCGGCAGCTGTTCGTCTTACGGCCACATGTACACCTCTCCATCGACCGAAACTAGCCCCTGAACGGCAACGCACGTTCCCGTGTTTGGACCTCGGTACAATGCAGGCACGTCTGCGTGCTCGATCGATCGGCTCGCGTCGCCGGCCGGCAGGGCCGAGCGACCGATGGAGACGCCGGCGCGCGGCGGGCCCTCGTGTCGTCCGATCCAGCGTGGAGGTGATCTCCCTGACGTGATGGCAAAATTTTCTGTCACTCGCGCGGCACGTCCGCCGGGGATTGCCAGGCTGCAGGCGCCCAGGCCAGGCCCCGGCCGGTGGATCACATGGACGGCGGCCTTAAACTTGAACACGCGCATACGCGGACCACGCGGTGGTCACGTGATGGTTGGCGGAGCTTGTCCGGTGGCTACCCCGCCGGCTTCTGGTCGATTCCCAACATGGCAGCGCCGCAGGGGCTCCACTCCTGGCGGCCGAGATTTGCGTCCAGTCGATCGTTCGGTTAAACACAGCCAAACTCAGCCCCACAATCTCGTATACTCCACTAACCAGTTGTACTACTCCGTAGTATATACGGAGTATCTCAAATAGAACACATCAAAGCACCGGATCAGGCGGGTTTCAAGCTGAATTTTATAAAAAACTTTTTGGAGCCTTATCAAGAATAACCTTATGGCTATGTTTGTACAATTGCAACAAGGAGATCTACCATTGTATAAACTAAACTTTGGGATGATCACACTTTTACCCATCTGTCTCCTTATTGTCAGTTCCAATTTTGTTACGAAAGTGGCACATCCAACTTTGGGATTGCGCCTAAGATCATTAGACCGACTCAAACCGCTTTCATGCCTGGTACCGGTAGACATATCATGGAGGGGTAGTTATGCTTCATGAGACAATCCATGAACTTCACAACAAGAAAATGAATGTGATGTTGTTTAAGATAGACTTTGAAAAGGCTTACAACAAAGTGAAGAGGTCTTTTCTTCAACAAACGTGACAAATCAATGGGTTTAACCAGAAGTTATGCGGCCTAATCTCAAATTTTGTAGAGGGAGGGCCTGTAGGAGTTAAAGTAAATGACGACATTGGATACTACTTTCAGGCAAAAAAGGGGTTGCGCTAGGGAGATCCCCTTTGCCTCTGCTATTTTATATTACCGTAGACATGCTTGCTATGCTAATTGCGAGGGCAAAAGAGGATGGTCGGGTTGGAGGTTTCATTTCTCATCTCGTTGAGGGTGGCGTCTCTATACTCTAATACGAGGATGCTACAATTCTCTTCACGGAACACGATATGCAGAAGGCCGTTAACATGAAGTTGATTTGATGTATCTTCGAGCGACTGTCTGGACAACAAACTAATTTCCACAAAAGTGAGATTTTCTGTTTAAGTGAGATTTACAGGATCAACACAAAAAAAAAATTCGGTTGTGAGGCTGGTTTTTTTTTTGTCTTTCATCTATCTAGGCATCCAGATTCATTATAGGCAACTTTCGAATATGGAATGGAATCCAGTGGAAAGCTTAGGTGCTAGCAAGGTAAGCTACTCTCATTAGGGATCGGTGGGTCCTCATAAATTCTGCTCTTGCAAGCTTGCCGATGTTTTTTTTATCCTTCTTATAGATACCCATAGGCGTTTTGGAAAACTGAACTTCTATTGGTCACTTTTTTTCTGGCTAAGTGATTAGCACAAACGAAAATACCAACTAACTCAGTGGAATATTGTTTGTAGACCCAAAGTTCTAGGGGGCGGGGGTATTGAGGTATTAGATTTCAATAACATATGTCTTTTAAGCAAATGGTTATTCAAACTACTAAACGTCGTCACAGGTGACAACAAGGCCCTCGTATTCTCAGTTTTGGAAGGTTCTAATGAAAGTTCTAGGGATCATTTGTGTTAGTGAATGGTCAATCAAAAAGATTCGGGGAAGATAATTGGTTGCGAGATGCTCCTCTAGCTGAACAATATCCATTGCTACATGATGCGTGTAGTTGACACGTCCGTTGGGAACCCCAAGAGGAAGGTGTGATGCGCACAGTAGCAGGTTTTCCCTCAGAAAGAAACCAAGGTTTATCGAACCAGGAGGAGCCAAGAAGCACGTTGAAGGTTGATGGCGGAGGAGTGTAGTGCGGCGCAACACCGGGGATTCGGCGCCAACGTGGAACCTGCACAACACAATCACAGAACTTTGCCCCAACGTAACGGCGAGGTTGTCAATCTCACCGACTTGCTCGTAAACAAAGGATTAGATGTATAGTGTGGGTGATGATGGTTGTTTGCAAAGAACGAGTAAAGAACAATTGCAGTAGATTGTATTTCAGATGTAAAGAATAGGACCGGGGTCCACAGTTCACTAGTGGTGTCTCTCCCATAAGATAGCAGATGTTGGGTGAACAAATTACAGTTGGGAAATTGACAAATAAAGAAGGCATAATGCTGGCGTGTAGTTGACGTGGGAGTTAGAAATCTTTGTGGTGTAGCTTTTCTTCAGTTCCCCGGCAACGGCGCCAGAAATTTGCTTGATGCGTGTAGCTGACACGTCCGTTGGGAACCCCAAGAGGAAGGTGTGATGCGCACGGCGGCAAGTTTCCTCGATAAGAAACCAAGGTTTAATCGAACCGATGGGAGTCAAGAAGCACGTTGAAGGTTGATGGCGGCGGGATGTAGTGCGGCGCAACACCGGAGATTCGGCGCCAACGTGGAACTCGCACAACACAACCAAAGTACTTTGCCCCAACGAAACAGTGAGGTTGTCAATCTCACAGGCTTGCTGTAACAAAGGATTAACCGTATTGTGTGGAAGATGATTGTTTGCAAAAAACGATGAAAGAACAAGTATTGCGAGCAGATTTGTATTTCGAGTATAAAAGAATGGACCGGGGTCCACAGTTCACTAGAGGTGTCTCTCCCATAAGATAAAAGCATGTTGGGTGAACAAATTACGGTCGGGCAATTGACAAATAGAGAGGGCATAACAATGCACATACATGTCATGATAAATATAGTGAGATTTAATTGGGCATTACGACAAAGTACATAGACCGCCATCCGGCATGCATCTATGCCTAAAAAGTCCACCTTCGAGGTTATCGTCCGAACCCCCTCCGAGTATTAAGTTGCTAACAACGAGACAATTGCATTAAGTATTGCGCGTAATGTAATCAATAACTACATCCTCGGACATAGCATCAATGTTTTATCCCTAGTGGCAACGAGCACATCCATAACCTTAGAGGTTCTTGTCACTCCTCCAGATTCACGGAGACATGAACCCACTATCGAGCATAAATACTCCCTCTTGGAGTTAATAGCGAAAACTTGGCCGAGCCTCTACTAATAACGGAGAGCATGCAAGATCTTAAACAACACATAGGTAATAACTTGATAATTAACATAACATAGTATTCTCTATCCATCGGATCCCGACAAACACAACATATAGCATTACGGATAGATGATCTTGATCATGTTAGGCAGCTCACAAGATCCAACAATGAAGCACAATGAGGAGAAGACAACCATCTAGCTACTGCTATGGACCCATAGTCCGAGGGTGAACTACTCACTCATCACTCCGGAGGCGACCATGGCGGTGAAGAGTCCTCCGGGAGATGAATCCCCTCTCCGGCGGGGGTGCGGAGGAGATCTCAGAATCCCCGAGATGGGATTGGCGGCGGCGGCGTCTCGGTAAGGTTTTCCGTATCGTGGCTCTCGGTGCGGGGGTTTCGCGACGGAGGCTTTAAGTAGGCGGAAGGGCGAGGTAAAGAGGCGGCACGAGGGGCCCACACCACGGCCGGCGCGGCCGGGGCTCGGGCCGCGCCGCCCTGGTGTGTCGCCACCTCGTGGCCCCACTCCGACTCTCCTTCGGTCTTACGGAAGCTTCGTCGCAAAATAGGACCACAGGCGTTGATTTCGTCCAATTACGAGAATATTTCGTTACTAGGATTTACGAAACCAAAAACGGCAGAAAACGACAAGCGGCTCTTCGGCATCTTGTTAATAGGTTAGTTCCAGAAAATGCACGAATATGACATAAAGTGTGCATAAAACATGTAGATATCATCAATAATGTGGCATGGAACATAAGAAATTATCGATACGTCGGAGACGTATCACATAACAATGCACATACATATATCATGATGAGTACTATGAGATTTAATCAGGGCATTACGACAAAGTACATAGACCGCTATCCAGCATGCATCTATGCCTAAAAAGTCCACCTTCGAGGTTATCATCCGAACCCCTTCCGGTATTAAGTTGTAAACAACGAGACAATTGCATTAAGTATGGTGCGTAATGTAATCAACACAAATATCCTTAGACAAAGCATCGATGTTTTATCCGTAGTGGCAACAACACATCCACAACCTTAGAACTTTACATCATTGTCCCGGATTTAATGGAGGCATGAACCCACTATCGAGCATAAATACTCCCTCTTGGAGTCACAAGTATCAACTTGGCCGAGCCTCTACTAGCAACGGAGAGCATGCAAGAACATAAATAACATATATGATAGATTGATAATCAACTTGACATAGTATTCAATATTCATCGGATCCCAACAAACACAACATCAAGGATTACAAATAGATGATCTTGATCATGATAGGCAGCTCACAAGATCTAACATGATAGCACAACGAGGAGAAGACGACCATCTAGCTACTGCTATGGACCCATAGTCCAGGGGTGAACTACTCACACATCGATCCGGAGGCGATCACGGCGATGAAGAGACCTTCGGGAGATGATTCCCTCTCCGGCGGGGTGCCGGAGGCGATCTCCTGAATCCCCCGAGATGGGATTGGCGGCGGCGGCGTCTCCGGAAGGTTTTCCGTATCGTGGCTCTCGGTCACGGGGGTTTCGCGACGAAGACTATATGTAGGCGGAAGGGCAGGTCGGGGGCCACACGAGGGGCCCACACAACAGGCCGGCGCGGCCAAGGCCCGAGCCGCGCCGCCCGGTGTCCGGCCACCTCGTGGACCCACTTCGTAAGTCCTCCGGTCTTCGGAAGCTTCGTGGAAAAATAGGCCCACGGGCGTTGATTTCGTCCAATTCGAGAATATTTCCTTACTAGGATTTACGAAACCAAAAACAGCGAAAACAGACAATCGGCTCTTCGGCATCTCGTCAATAGGTTAGTGCTTGGAAAATGCATAATAATGACATATAATGTGTATAAAACATGTGAGTATCATCATAAAAGTAGCATGGAACATAAGAAATTATAGATACGTTTGGGACGTATCAAGCATCCCCAAGCTTAGTTCCTACTCGCCTCGAGTAGGTAAACGATAACAAAGATAATTTACGAAGTGACATGCTATCATAATCTTGATCATACTATTGTAAAGCATATGAGATGAATGCAGCGATTCGAAGCAATGATGAAGATAATGAGTAAACTAATGAATCATATAACAAAGACTTTTCATGAATAATACTTTCAAGACAAGCATCAATAAGACTTGCATAAGAGTTACTCATAAAGCAATAAATTCGAAGTAAAGGCATTGAAGCAACACAAAGGAAGATAAAGTTTCAGCGGTTGCTTTCAACTTGTAACATATATATCTCATGGATAATTGTCAACACAAAGTAATATAACAAGTGCAATAGGTAAACATGTAAGAATCAATGCACACAGTTGATACAAGTGTTTGCTTCTAAGATAGAAAGAATAGGTAAGCCGACTCAACAATAAAGTAGAAGATTGGCCCTTCGCGAGAGGAAGCATTGATTACTATATTTGTGCTAGAGCTTTTCATTTTGAGCACAAGAAACAATTTTGTCAACGGTAGTAATAAAGCATATGTGTTATGTATAAGATATCCTATAAGTTGCAAGCCTCATGCATAGTATACCAATAGTGCTCGCACCTTGTCCTAATTAGCTTGGATTAACACTGATTATCATTGCATAGCATATGTTTCAACCAAGTGTCACAAAGGGGTACCTCTATGCCGCCTGTACAAAGGTCTAAGGAGAAAGCTCGCATTGGATTTCTCGCTTTTGATTATTCTCAACTTAGACATCCATACGGGACAACATAGACAACGAGATAATGGACTCCTCTTTAATGCATAAGCATTTCAACAACAATTAATATTCTCATAAGAGATTGAGGATTAGTTGTCCACACTTGAAACTTCCACCATGAATCATGGCTTTAGTTAGCGGCCCAATGTTCTTCTCTAACGAGTATGCATACTCAAACCATTTGATTGTGAAAACCGCCCTTACTTCGAGACAAGACGAACATGCATAGCAACTCACATGATATTCAACAAAGGTAAAAGAGTTGATGGCGTCCCCCAGAAAACATGGTTACCGCTCAACAAGCAACTTACTAAGAAATAAGACACATAAGTACATATTCTTCACCATGATAGTTTTTAAGCTATTTTATCCCATGAGCTATATATTGCAAAGGTAAAGAATAGAAATTTTAAAGGTAGCACTCAAGTAATTTACTTTGGAATGGCGGAGAAATACCATGTGGTAGGTAGGTATGGTGGACACAAATGGCATGGTTATTGGCTCAAGGATTTGGATGCACGAGAAGAATTCCTCTCAATACAAGGCTAGGCTAGCAAGGTTGTTTGAAGCAAACTCAAGTATAAAAGGTGCAGACAAAGCTCACATATGAACATATTGTAACTATTATAAGACTTTACATTGTCTCCTTGTTGTTCAAACACCTCAACCAGAAAATATTTAGACTCTAGAGATCAATCATGCAAACCAAATTTTAACAAGCTCTATGTAGTCATTCATTAATGAGTACAAGGTACATGATGCTAGAGCTTAAACAAGATCTATATGAGCACAACAATTTCCAAGTATCACATTATTCAAGACATTAAACCATTTACCACATGCGGCATTTTCCGTTTCCAACCATATAACAATGAATGAAGTAGTTCAAATTTCGCAATGAACATTAAAGATAAAGCTAAGAACATATGTGTTCATACGAAACAACGGAGCGTGTCTCTCTCCCAAACAAAGAATGCTAGGATCCGATTTATTCAAACAAAAACAAAAATAAAAACAAACGAGACGCTCCAAGTAAAGCACATAAGATGTGACGGAATAAAAATATAGTTTCACTAGAGGAACCCGATAAGTTGTCGATGAAGAAGGGATGCCTTGGGCATCCCCAAGCTTAGACGCTTGAGTCTTCTTAAAATATGCGGGGATGAACCACGGGGGCATCCCCAAGCTTTGACTTTTCACTCTTCTTGATCATATTGTATCATCCTCCTCTCTTGACCCTTGAAAACTTCCTCCACACCAAACTCGAAACAAACTCATTAGAGGGTCAGTGCATAATTCATATATTCTGTGACGCCCCGGAACCGGTACCATGAGGATTCCAGCGAACCCGCCGAAATCCGCACGATATCGATTCTGAGACGCCCTCCGACACGACGTGCGCGACGAATCACACACGTGATGCCAAAGGAATTAACACGAGCGGTAACATTACAACAGGATTACAATAGAGCCCACAAGATACATATATTACAACAACGACTCCAACGAGTCAAGATACAAATGTACAATACAAAGATCCGAATCATACATAAGATCGAATACGTCCGAGTACGGACAAGATACAAATTGGACTAAGAGTCCTGAAGATAACCAGTGGCGTCCATAACCCTGCCCGAGCCAAGCCGGAAGGGTAACCTTTCTAACGTCGTCATCTTGTACCTGTCGAAGTCGGGCCATCGGTTGCCGACAAAAGGGAGGAAGCAAAAGAGAAAGAGGAAAAGGCGAGAGTAAGTACCAAGGAACGAACTCCGGCACGTACTTAGCGAGACTAGAAATGGCTATGCTCGCCGAGCGAGTATATATATATATATCGCCTGGGGCTATATGGTAGGTTTAGCGGCAGCAAAACTATAACCAATAGAGACACACTACAACATCCGTCTACTCGAGATAAGATAAGAGAGCGCATAAGGTAACGAGATAAAATACTACACAAACATAACCCGACCGATTACACATATCACCTCCAACAATTGCGAAGAGGCAATGTAAAAGGCACTCAACGGTGGACAAGTTTTATTAGGTATCGGTTGTAGTAATGCTATATTACTAATCAAGTTATTATCAAATTATTAGGAACAAGATAACAGTGTAAGTTGTTCTATGATCAAGCTATACAATTCCAAGTCGTCCATAACCGCGGACACGGCTTATCGATAAGATGTACACCCTGCGGGGGTTGCCCAAATGTAACCATACGCATGCTCGACCCACTTACGACAGGTGGATGTCTCACAACAAGACCGTTCCCGGTTCAACAAGAAAGTCTAGGGGGCCACCCGACTAAGCTACCGTAACGAAGTCCGGCCGTACTCCGAAGCGGACTCGGGGTTTGCGTTAACGGCTAGACGTGCAAACCACATGCTTCGCTAAACGTTCCGCGGGGTACGGTACATAATATAAACACCGAAGGCAACAGGAAGTAAACACCCGAAGGCAACGAGTAATAAAGCATGGCATACATGGCATAGGCAAATAAAACCAAGGTTATGGCCCCTTTTCAACCGACTTGAGAAAAGGTAATGGGTGAGGGGGTCCCAATAATCGTCCCCACGCATGGGTAGAGCGCTCAATCTCGGAACGGATAACAAGAACTCGGGTCCTAGGGGACATTAGCAAGTCAAAGTTCCGATGCTTTCGCAAAGGGGCTCACGGATGCCTCCGCTTACAATTTTAGTTGTTAACAATTAAATAGAGCATGTGTATCTCCAACAAGCGATATAGCATGTGATAACCTCCCAACAACCCAACATATCCCGATAACGGATCGAGATAAACAACGAGCCTAAACACGCCTACGACTCGCAAGGCTCAAACATCAAGCAACGGCTATGGGTAAGGTATGATACATATAGGATTATTATGGTAAACAAGTGGAATAGGACACGTGACTCGATAAAGAAGCGCAACATAAGGATAGCAATGCGAGGGAGAGTGTAAAATAGGTGAAGAGAGAGGGCTCGCCTGTGGAAAGGCTGCGAGGAGAACTTGTCGGAGAACTCGTCGTATCTCACAACACCACTTCGTGATCCTATCCGGGAAGAAGCAAAGCGCTACAACAAACAACGCATGCACCACTTACTACTACGGAAGAAGAACCAGCATGATCAAGATGATATGCATGACATGGCAGATATGATGCGATGCACTTATCCATATTAATAGGAGTCGGAACCCGGACAATCAAATTAGGTTGGAGTTGCATTTTGTACCGGCAAAGTTAAGTGTTGATTAGCATGGCATAACATGGCAGGGGTTCGCTACTTCAATATTAAGCGGAGCGGGGAAAACCTAATTGGAATTCCGAAATACTCCGCATGTTATGTGAGGTGAAATGCACAAACTATCAATGCGTGACATGATGCGAGATGCAAACAGATGAATGGATGACATATTATTGTTCCTCACATTTTTCTGATCAATTTTCATATAGAACACTTTTTATTTTGCTTTACCATTCAAAAGTTATTAACAGATTGATTTTATTATAATTTAAAATAGAAAAGAGATTTATTTTATTGGGGCAGGGACCCGAAAAACATTTCAGTCGGGGGGAGGACCCCGGGTTTATTTAAAAAGCTGCAGGGGTTTATCAACATAACCGTCCGCGCCAGGGCTGCGGGTTAGAAAGAATAAGATGCAGGGGGTCATGTGCAAAACTGGATTAGATCTGGATCTGGAGGTTATTCTCACCGAACGGGGTTTGACCCGCGGTCACTGACGAAGGGGCCCCACGCGGATGATGTGGCTGCCACGGTGGCGAAGCTTGCGGGTCGCAGGATGTCGCTCGCGTTCCTGAGGGCGACGGTGACCACCTGCGGCTCGGCTCGGCGGACGCGGTTGTTGTAGGGAGCCCCTGGTCGCGCGCGTGGGCGCCTCGCGTACGCCTTGGCGGCGCGGACCTGAGGGAAGCGGTGGCGCGTGAAGGGGAGCGCCGGAGAGCAACCGTCGACGACCATCTGCGGCGAGGGATACGGCATCAACGGCAAAAGTCGAAACAGGAAGAGAGAGAGGCCAAATAAGGTACGAGGAGAACGAGGAGTTCACCAGGAAGCCGATGGAGGGGTTGCCGAGGTCGGAGGAAACACGGGGCGGCCGGAATCGATGATTTTCGGCGGCGGTCAGAGCTGGGTATCGGCGAATTTGCCGACGGTACAGGGCTCCTTGGTTCGATTCCTTGCGCCGGGAGGACTAGAGAGACGAGGCGGTTCTCCAGAGCTCAGCGGCGGGGAGCGGGGTGGTCGGGAGCGACGGCGCCATGGCGAAGAACTCACGGGCTCGGTGATGAAGAAGAAAAAGGAAGAGGGTTTGCTGGCGGCGGCGCGAGGAGGAGAGGGGAGAGGAGGGTTGGTGCGCTAGGGTTTCTAGAGGAGATTAAAAGGGGAAGGAAGGGAGCAGGTAGAGGTGGGGCGCGGCGTGGATGGCGTGGTGGCGGGCAGCGAGCACGTCGTCCTCGTGCTCCTGTCGCTCTCCACGCTGACGAGGACGAAAGAAAAGGGGTGGGATCGAAAGGGTATCGGGCTGGAGGAAGAAGTGGTGGGCTGGGCCGCCGGGGTGAGAGGGAAAAGGGTTGGGCCAGAGAGGAAAGGGAGGGAGAGCCCAGGAAGGAGGGTTGAGGGTTTTCTTTTTCTGTTTTTATTTAAACCTTTTGAATTCAAATTCTTTTCTGTTTTGAATCTGAGGCAAAGGTGTGAGATAGATTCAAAATTAGTTTTCAAAATATTTACTTTGTTTGTTATCCAAAACAAAACACCTTTTTATACAAAAATTTATTTGTTGGAAAGACTTAGTTATAGACTAAGAAATATGAGAGGAAGAGGATAAGGTTTTATTTAAAGGAAAGACAAGGGAGGGGTTTATAAAATAATTTTATTTTGTTGAAAAACATGGATGATATGATGCATATGCCATGATGATGCATTAAAGAAAAAGAACAAACAATTATCTATTAGGGGTACTACCCGGGGCCGTTACAATCGACACCACTAACAAGGAATCTCGCCCCGAGATTCCACGTCCAGGTACGGGGGAGAGAGGTGAACTATCGGATCTTCGGGCGACGTGTCATTCTCCTCGACACCACTAACAAGAAGTCATGGTTCTGCTATTGATGATGCGCTCCTGTTGGAATCCTCTGAAGATCGAACCTAATAGGTGAGGGGCAAAGATCATCCAACCCACGTAGAGACCTAAGACTCAGAGAACTTGGATAAGAGAGAAGACTCAAAACTCGCATAGATAAGAGGAGAAAGAATATAGGTAAGGAGAAAATCAGAGCTAATCAGATCTATCCAACGATTTTTCAGAAAATAGGTTTTGACACTAGACACAACAACGTCCGTTGGCAAGGTTATCCTACAGGCTGGACTAGTGGGGTACCGTAAACCTGAGCTCGATACCAACTTGTGACGCCCGGAACCGGTACCATGAGGATTCCGGCGAACCCGCCGAAATCCGCACGATATCGATCTCGAGACGCCCTCCGACACGACGTGCGCGACGAATCACACACGTGATGCCAGAGGAATTAACACGAGCGGTAACATTACAACAGGATTACAATAGAGCCCACAAGATACATATATTACAACAACGACTCCAACGAGTCAAGATACAAATGTACAATACAAAGATCCGAATCATACAGAAGATCGAATACGTCCGAGTACGGATAAGATACAAATTGGACTAAGAGTCCTGAAGATAACCAGTGGCGTCCATAACCCTGCCCAGGCCAAGCCGGAAGGGTAACCTTGCTAACGTCGTCATCTTGTACCTGTCGAAGTCGGGCCATCGGTTGTCGACAAAAGGGAGGAAGCAAAAGAGAAAGAGGAAAAGGCGAGAGTAAGTACCAAGGAACGAACTCCGGCACGTACTTAGCGAGACTAGAAATGGCTATGCTCGCCGAGCGAGTATATATATATATATATCGCCTGGGGCTATATGGTAGGTTTAGCGGCAGCAAAACTATAACCAATAGAGACACACTACAACATCCGTCTACTCGGATAAGATAAGAGAGCGCATAAGGTAACGAGATAAAATACTACACAAACATAACCCAGCCGATTACACATATCCCCTCCAACAATTGCGAAGAGGCAATGTAAAAGGCACTCAACGGTGGACAAGTTTTATTAGGTATCGGTTGTAGTAATGCTATATTACTAATCAAGTTATTATCAAATTATTAGGAACAAGATAACAGTGTAAGTTGTTCTATGATCAAGCTATACAATTCCAAGTCGTCCATAACCGCGGACACGGCTTATCGATAAGATGTACACCCTGCAGGGGTTGCCCAAATGTAACCATACGCATGCTCGACCCACTTACGACAGGTGGATGTCTCACAACAAGACCGTTCCCAGTTCAACAAGAAAGTCTAGGGGGGCCACCCGACTAAGCTACCCGTAACGAAGTCCGGCCGTACTCGAAGCGGACTCGGGGTTTGCGTTAACGGCTAGGCGTGCAAACCACACGCTTCGCTAAACGTTCCGCGGGGTACAGTACATAATATAAACACCCGAAGGAAACAGGAAGTAAACACCCGAAGGCAACAGTAATAAAGCATGGCATACATGGCATAGGCAAATAAAACCAAGGTTGTGGCCCCCTTTTCAACTGACTTGAGAAAAGGTAATGGGTGAGGGGGTCCCAATAATCGTCCCCACGCATGGGTAGAGCGCTCAATCTCGGAACGGATAACAAGAACTCGGGTCCTAGGGGACATTAGCAAGTCAAAGTTCCGATGCTTTCGCAAAGGGGCTCACGGATGCCTCTCGCTTACAATTTTAGTTGTTAACAATTAAATAGAGCATGTGTATCTCCAACAACTGATATAGCATGTGATAACCTCCCAACAACCCAACATATCCCGATAACAGATCGAGATAAACAAAAGAGCCTAAACACGCCTACGACTCGCAAGGCTCAAACATCAAGCAACGGCTATGGGTAAGGTATGATACATATAGGATTATTATGGTAAACAAGTGGAATAGGACACGTGACTCGATAAAGAAGCGCAACATAAGGATAGCAATGCGAGGGAGAGTGTAAAATAGGTGAAGAGAGAGGGCTCGCCTGTGGAAAGCTGCAGGAGAACTTGTCGGAGAACTCGTCGTATCTCACAACACCACTTCGTGATCCTATCCGGGAAGAAGCAAAGCGCTACAACAAACAACGCATGCACCACTTACTACTACGGAAGAAGAACCAGCATGATCAAGATGATATGCATGACATGGCAGATATGATGCGATACACTTATCCATATTAATAGGAGTCGGAACCCCGGACAATCAAATTAGGTTGGAGTTGCATTTTGTACCGGCAAAGTTAAGTGTTGATTAGCATGGCATAACATGGCAGGGGTTCGCTACTTCAATATTAAGCGGAGCGGGGAAAACCTAATTGGAATTCCGAAATACTCCGCATGTTATGTGAGGTTAAATGCACAAACTATCAACGTGTGACATGATGCGAGATGCAAACAGATGAATGTATGACATATTATTGTTCCTCACATTTTTCTGATCAATTTTCATATAGAACACTTTTTATTTTGCTTTACCATTCAAAAGTTATTAACAGATTGATTTTATTATAATTTAAAATAGAAAAGAGATTTATCTTATTGGGGCAGGGACCCGAAAAACATTTCAGTCGGGGGGGAGGACCCCGGGTTTATTTAAAAAGCTGCGGGGGTTTATCAACATAACCGTCCGCGCCGTGGCTGCGGGTTAGAAAGAATAAGATGCGGGGGTCATGTGCAAAACTGGATTAGATCTGGATCTGGAGGTTATTCTCACCGAACGGGGTTTGACCCGCGGTCACTGACGAAGGGGCCCCACGCGGACGATGTGGCTGCCATGGTGGCGAAGCTTGTGCGTCGCAGGATGTCGCTCGCGTTCCTGAGGGCGACGGTGACCACCTGCGGCTCGGCTCGGCGGACGCGGTTGTTGTAGGGAGCCCCTGGTCGCGCGCGTGGGCGCCTCGCGTACGCCTTGGCGGCGCGGACCCGAGGGAAGCGGTGGCGCGTGAAGGGGAGCGCCGGAGAGCAACCGTCGACGACCATCCGTGGCGAGGGATACGGCATCAACGGCAAAAGTCGAAACGGGAAGAGAGAGAGGCCAAATAAGGTACGAGGAGAACGAGGAGTTCACCGAGAAGCCGATGGAGGGGTTGCCGAGGTCGGAGGAAACACGGGGCGGCCGGAATCGATGATTTTCGGCGGCGGTCGGAGCTGGGTATCGGCGAATTTGCCGACGGTACAGGGGCTCCTTGGTTCGATTCCTTGCGCCGAGAGGACTAGAGAGACGAGGCGGTTCTCCGGAGCTCGGCGGCGGGGAGCGGGGTGGTCGGGAGCGACGGCGCCATGGCGAAGAACTCACGGGCTCGGTGATGAAGAAGAAAAAGGAAGAGGGTTTGCTGGCGGCGGCGCGAGAAGGAGAGGGGAGAGGAGGGTTGGTGCGCTAGGGTTTCTAGAGGAGATTAAAAGGGGAAGGAAGGGAGCAGGTAGAGGTGGGGTGCGGCGTGGATGGCGTGGTGGCGGGCAGCGAGCACGTCGTCCTCGTGCTCATGTCGCTCTCCACGCTGACGAGGACGAAAGAAAAGGGGTGGGATCGAAAGGGTATCGGGCTGGAGGAAGAAGTGGTGGGCTGGGCCGCCGGGGTGAGAGGGAAAAGGGTTGGGCCAGAGAGGAAAGAGAGGAGAGCCCGGGAAGGAGGGTTGAGGGTTTTCTTTTTCTGTTTTTATTTAAACCTTTTGAATTCAAATTCTTTTCTGTTTTGAATCCGAGGCAAAGGTGTGAGATAGATTCAAAATTAGTTTTCAAAATATTTACTTTGTTTGTTATCCAAAACAAAACACCTTTTTATACAAAAATTTATTTGTTGGAAAGACTTAGTTATAGACTAAGAAATATGAGAGGAAGAGGATAAGGTTTTATTTAAAGGAAAGACAAGGGAGGGGTTTATAAAATAATTTTATTTTGTTGAAAAACATGGATGATATGATGCATATGCCATGATGATGCATTAAAGAAAAAGAACAAACAATTATCTATTAGGGGTACTACCCGGGGCCGTTACATATTCAGAGGTGACATAATCATTCTTAACACTTCTGGACATTGCACAAAGCTACTGAAAGTTAATGGAACAAAGTAATCCATCTAACATAGCAAAACAGGCAATGCGAAATAAAAGGCAGAATCTGTCAAAACAGAACAGTTCGTAAAGACGAATTTTAAAGTGGCATCAGACTTGCTCAGATGAAAATGCCCAAATTGAATGAAAGTTGCGTACATATCTGAGGATAACGCACGTAAATTGGCAGATTTTTTTTGATTTTTCTACAGGGACTACTGTCCAAATTCGTGACAGCAAGAAATATGTTCTTGCGCAGCAATCCAAATCTAGTATTGGCTTTACTATCAAAGACTTTACTTGGCACAACAATGCAATAAAATAAAGATAAGGAGAGGTTGCTACAGTAGTAAACAACTTCCAAGACTCAAATATAAAAGAAAGTGCAGAAGTAAAATAATGGGTTGTCTCCCATAAGCGCTTTTCTTTAACGCCTTTCAGCTAGGCGCAGAAAGTGTGAATCAAGTAACATCAAGAGACGAAGCATCAACATCATAAGTTGTTCTAATAATAGAATCATAAGGTAACTTCATTCTCTTTCTAGGGAAGTGTTCCATACCTTTCTTGAGAGGAAATTGATATTTAATATTACCTTCCTTCATATCAATGGTGGCACCAACAGTTCGAAGAAAAGGTCTTCCCAATATAATGGGACAAGATGCATTGCATTCAATATCCAAGACAACAAAATCAACGGGGACAAGGTTATTGTTAACCATAATACGGACATTATCAATCCTCCCCAAAGGTTTCTTTATAGCATTATCAACAAGATTAACATCCAAATAACAATTCTTCAATGGTGGCAAGTCAAGCATATCATAAATTTTCTTAGGCATAACATAAATACTTGCACCAAGATCACATAAAGCATTACAATCAAAATCATTGACCCTCATCTTAATGATGGGCTCCCAACCATCTTCTAACTTTCTAGGAATAGAAGTTTCAAGTTTTAGTTTCTCCTCTCTAGCTTTTATGAGAGCATTTGTAATATGTTTTGTAAAGACCAAATTTATAGCACTAGCGTTGGGACTTTTAGCAAGCTTTTGTAAGAACTTTATAACTTCAAAGATGTTACAATCATCAAAGTCTAAACCATTATGATCTACAGCAATGGGAGCATTGTCCCCAATATTTTGAAAAATTTCAGCAGTTTTATCAATTTCAGCAGTTTTAGCAGTTTCGGGCAATTTTGCACGCTTTGCACTAGGAGTAGTAACATTGCCAACACCAATTATTTTACCATTGATAGTAGGAGGTGTAGCAACATGTGAATCATTAACATTACTAGTGGTGGTAATAGTCCATACTTTAGCTACATTATTCTTTTTAGCAAGTTTTTCATTTTCTTCTCTTTCCCACTTAGCATGCAATTCGGCCATCAATCTAATATTCTCATTAATTCGAACTTGGATGGCATTTGCTGTAGTAACAATCTTATTATCAATATCCCTATTAGGCATAACTTTCAATTTTAAATGATCAACATCAGAGGCAAGACTATCAACCTTAGAAGCGAGAATATCAATTTTATCGAGCTTTTCCTCAACAGATTTGTTAAAAGCAGTTTGTGTACTAATAAATTCTTTAAGCATGGCTTCAAGACCAGGGGGTACACTCCTATTATTGTTGTAAGAATTCCCATAAGAATTACCATAACTATTACCATTAGCGGTAGGATATGGCCTATAGTTGTTACCGGAATTATTCCTATAAGCATTGTTGTTGAAATTATTATTTTTAATGAAGTTCACATCAACATGTTCTTCTTGGGCAACCAATGAAGCTAAAGGAACATTATTAGGATCAACATTAGATCTACCATTCACAAGCATAGACATAATAGCATCAATCTTATCACTCAAGGAAGAGGTTTCTTGAACAGAATTTACCTTTTTACCTTGTGGAGCTCTTTCCGTGTGCCATTCAGAGTAATTTGTCATCATATCATCAAGAAGCTTTGTTGCCGCCCCCAAAGTGATGGACATAAAGGTACCTCCAGCAGCTGAATCCAATAGGTTCCGCGAAGAAAAATTCAATCCGCATAAAAGGTTTGGATGATCATCCAAGTAGTCGATCCATGGGTTGGGCAATTCTTTACCAAAGATTTCATTCTCTCCCATGCTTGAGCAACATGTTCATTATCTAATTGCTTGAAATTCATTATGATACTTCTCAAAGATATAATTTTAGCGGGAGGATAATATCGACCAATAAAAGCATCCTTACATTTAGTCCAAGAATCAATACTATTTCTAGGCAGAGATAGCAACCAATCTTTAGCTCTTCCTCTTAAGGAGAAAGGAAATAATTTTAATTTTATAATGTCACCATCTACATCCTTATACTTTTGCATTTCACATAGTTCAACAAAATTATTAAGATGGGCAGCGACATCATCGGAACTAACACCAGAAAATTGCTCTCTCATAACAAGATTCGGTAAAGCGAGGTTTAATTTCAAAGAATTCTGCTCGTAGTAGCAGGTGGAGCAATAGGTGTGCATAGGAAATCATTATTATTTGTGCTAGTGAAGTCACACAACTTAGTATTCTCAACAGTACCCATTTTAGTAGTAGTAAATAAAGCAAACTAAATAAAGTAAATGCAAGTAACTAATTTTTTTGTGTTTTTGATATAGAGAACAAGACAGTAAATAAAGTAAAACTAGCAACTAATTTTTTTATGTTTTGATATAAGTGCAGCAAACAAAGTAGTAAATAAAATAAAGTAAAGCAAGACAAAAACAAAGTAAAGAGATTGGAAGTGGAGACTCCCCTTGCAGCGTGTCTTGATCTCCCCGGCAACGGCGCCAGAAAAATGCTTGATGCGTGTAGTTGACACGTCCGTTGGGAACCCCAAGAGGAAGGTGTGATGCGCACGGTAGCAAGTTTTCCCTCGGAAAGAAACCAAGGTTTATCGAACCAGGAGGAGCCAAGAAGCACGTTGAAGGTTGATGGCGGAGGAGTGTAGTGCGGCGCAACACCGGGGATTCCGGCGCCAACGTGGAACTCGCACAACACAATCACGGAACTTTGCCCCAACGTAACAGCGAGGTTGTCAATCTCACCGGCTTGCTGTAAACAAAGGATTAGATGTATAGTGTGGGTGATGATGGTTGTTTGCAAAGAACAGTAAAGAACAATTGCAGTAGATTGTATTTCAGATGTAAAGAATAGGACCGGGGTCCACAGTTCACTAGTGGTGTGGTGTCTCTCCCATAAGATAGAAAATGTTGGGTGAACAAATTACAGTTGGGCAATTGACAAATAAAGAAGGCATAACAATGCACATACATATATCATGATGAGTACTATGAGATTTAATCAGGGCATTACGACAAAGTACATAGACCGCTATCCAACATGCATCTATGCCTAAAAAGTCCACCTTCGGGTTATCATCCGAACCCCTTCCGATATTAAGTTGTAAACAACGGACAATTGCATTAAGTATGGTGATTAATGTAATCAACACAAATATCCTTAGACAAAGCATCGATGTTTTATCCCTAGTGGCAACGAGCACATCCACAACCTTAGAACTTTACATCACTTGTCCCAGATTTAATGGAGGCATGAACCCACTATCGAGCATAAATACTCCCTCTTGGAGTCACAAGTATCAACTTGGCCAGAGCCTCTACTAGCAACGGAGAGCATGCAAGAACATAAATAACATATATGATAGATTGATAATCAACTTGACATAGTATTCAATATTCATCGGATCCCAACAAACACAACATGAAGGATTACAAATAGATGATCTTGATCATGATAGGCAGCTCACAAGATCTAACATGATAGCACAACGAGGAGAAGACGACCATCTAGCTACTGCTATGGATCCATAGTCCAGGGGTGAACTACTCACACATCGATCCGGAGGCGATCATGGCGATGAAGAGACCTCCGGGAGATGATTCCCCTCTCCGGCGAGGTGCCGGAGGCGATCTCTCGAATCCCCCGAGATGGGATTGGCGGCGGCGGCGTCTGCGGAAGGTTTTCCGTATCGTGGCTCTCGGTCCCGGGGGTTTCGCGACGAAGACTATATGTAGGCGGAAGGGCAGGTCGGGGGGCCACACGAGGGGCCCACACAACAGGCCGGCGCGGCCAAGGCCCGAGCCGCGCCGCCCTGGTGTCCGGCCACCTCGTGGCCCCACTTCGTAAGTCCTCCGGTCTTCCGGAAGCTTCGTGGAAAAATAGGCCCCTAGGCGTTGATTTCGTCCAATTCGAGAATATTTCCTTACTAGGATTTCTGAAACCAAAAACAACGAGAAAACAACAAGCGGCTCTTCGGCATCTCGTCAATAGGTTAGTGCCGGAAAATGCATAATAATAACATATAATGTGTATAAAATATGTGAGTATCATCATAAAAGTAGCATGGAACATAAGAAATTATAGATACGTTTGGGACGTATCACTACAGAACATCATCCGTCGAAGAAATGTCTTTTGGTGGCCGATGTGTTATCTAAGAAACCGCTACATATTAGGTTTAGAGGGACCATTTCAGATAATAAATGGGCATCTTGGACCCATTTGGTTCAGCGGCTTATGCTCGATAATTTATCTAATGATGGTGACAAGTTTGTGTGGAAGCTTACTACTTTTGGGGCTTTCATTGTCAAATCTATGTACGCCGATTTTATGAGTGTGCACGCGGTCTATTTAGAAAAGTACATTTGGAAGCTTAAGGTACCATTAAAGATTAATATCTTTATGTGGTTCCTCCACAGAAAAGTAATTCTAACTTAATTTTTTTAATCAAAACATCATTAGAGTAGTTCACTTTACTTTCAATATTGCCCCACCAACAAAATAGGTTGAATGGGATAGATAAAGATATCAAGGCACGAATTCGAGTAGAAAACTTGTGCAATTGTGTGGTCATTATGGAACTGCAGGAATGATATTAATTTTTAACAGGAAGGGAAGTTCTCATTTTTATAGGTTATCCTCATGGCTACGTATTTGATCTAGGAGTGGTGTTTTTCACCTTCCGGGGAGCAGCGTGCTCATATGTTTTCTGAGTGTACCCATCTAGAGACGGTTCCACGAGATATCGTCAACGAGGGTAGTGATGCCTTACTAGACGATTACATGATGTATATGCGACTTGTTTTTTTCTTATATTCCGGTGGTTGATCTTTATGTACACTCTCTATGATCCATAAGTTATAAACTCTTAAACTCAAAACTATGAAATAAAGAAAGCTTTTTATATCAATTGATGCAGAGGCTAGGATTCTCCCTATTTCGAAAAGAAAAACTACCTCTGATCAAAACTAATCAACGTTGGACACTACCAGCCCATGTGTACTTTGTGCGTGAGTCTGCATCAATCTATCTAACGGATGGAGTATATATATACTATACATAATACATGAATGAAAGAGAGTGGATAAATGAAGGTCGAGCTACATGTAGCTTTTTATTTTTAAAAATTCGAAAATCATAGTTTTGAGTTTCAAAAAAATTGAAAATCTTGGATGTAGCCAATATTGGTATCTGCAAACATGTAAAATCTCAATATGAAATTTTAGTAGTTTACGCTACACAAATATGACAAATGTGTGGATCTGACAATAGTGAATAGTGCACATTTCAAAACTACAAAACCTGCCAGATTTTTCCAATTTTGTGTAGTCTACAATACAAAGAATTTCACATTGAGATTGCCCATTTGTAGATTTCATCATTGCCTACATCCAGTATATTTTTCAGTTTTTTTAAAACGTAAAACTATAATTTTCGATTTTTTGAAAATAAAGGGCTACACGTATGCCTCCGCTTGTAGGTTTCGATAAATAAATGTATAAACAACGTTGGGCGTACGTGTTGCACGCATCACTCTCCCTCAATCAGCGCGTGCCATGGCATACACCAGCTAATCTCCGGCGTCCTACGTGCGCTTATTATACATATAACATGCCACGTAGTTAATTAACGCCCCTCTGTCATGCATGCTACTGTGAAGAAGCCACGGAAAAGACAAGTTACGTGCATGCATGTCCACAGGCTCCATCTCTCGGCTGGGGGAACCGGGGACAAGGGCATCTTTTGAGTCTAGCGCCCGCTTTGGTTTCTTTCAGATAGATTATATACTTGATCAGTTAATTAAAGACTTCCGATCCGATTAGAGTTGATGTACTGCACGTATGCAGGTGCTGAATATGATAGTTGCCGTATGAGTGTCCGTTCCTGCAGCGACACAAGACAAGAGGCGATAGCTGTCCCTGTATCAGCTTACACGGTGCGGGAGAAGTGGGTTTATCTAGCTCCGCGGCCAAAACCCTCAGTTAAGGTTGATCAATCAGCGTGCTCATGTCCTAATTGTAATTGAGCAACGCCGATAGCTGACAGGGGTTTGATTCGTCGTTCGTCGATACATCGTGATACTCGGCTCAAATTAATCCGTCATTATCGGACGATTAGTAGCTTAGCTACTAGCTAGTGCTTAACAGTGAAGATCAGATGAGAGGGACGTCCAAGAATTCGACATCGAGTTGCAACCTCAAACGAAACAAGGGATTTTGGCGAGTTCCTAGACGTCGCAGCCAGCAGCTGCGGATCGGTCAACATGGCCAGTATAGGCTAGCTAGGTTAAAATTCCCGGTAAAATCGACCAGTCCTCCGAAATGGCACGGGCACGTGGCAAGTGGCAAGTGGTCGTCGCGCTTATTGTAACGTAGCTGGGGCCCACCGTCGAGCTGCCTATCTGTGGGCCGCGCACCGATTGGACAGAGAGGGACACGCGGGCCCGGCCCAGCCCGCTCACCTCCTTTCCCTCGTAGTCTAATCCGTATCCTCACGTCCAGTACTCTACTGGAGTCATTACGGGACGATCGAATCAGAGTATTTCGCCACCCAATCGATTCTTTCTTCCTATAAAGACACCCTCTCCCTTTCTGTCTCCCTCCACACACACTCATCCAGCAAGCCCGGACTTGAGTTACAGCTTACCAAGCGAGCTTCTCTTCTTCCAGAGCTTCACCAGCCAGAAGCCCGGCCGCCGGTGTGTGCAAACCTGCGTCTACTTGTCCAACACAGGCTGCACGGCTAGCTTCATTAGCCTTCGGGAGTCTGTTTGGTAGCTCCGGCGGGGACTAGCTTCCGCACATCCAAGCTGCCAGCCGGCGACAAGGTCGTCGACGATGTCGAGCAGGAGGTCGTCGCGTGGCGCCATCTCCGAGGAGGAGATCAACGAGCTCATTTCCAAGCTCCAGTCTCTTCTTCCCAACGCCCGCCGCCGCGGCTCCGGCCAGGTAACAACCAATAACTAGCTTTCTGGAAGCTCGCATGCATTGTGCGAGTTTGCTTCTCATACGAACCCAGAAGCGAGCAAGTCCAGACCTTTAATTGCGGGTGAAATGGAATTGAAAATGCAGGCGTCGACGACTAAGCTGCTCAAGGAGACGTGCAGCTACATCAAGAGCCTCCACCGGGAGGTGGACGACCTCAGCGACCGGCTCTCCGACCTCATGTCCACCATGGACCACAATAGCGCCGGCGCCGAGATCATCCGCAGCATCCTGCGCTCGTGAGCGAGCGTCCTGCGAACATGTGGCAGCGCCGACCGGCGTGATCGAACCGCCACGATAATTGAAGCGGCGGCGGCGCCATGAATTTCTCCGGCCGGCCAGCCACGTACGAGACGACCTTGCTCAGTTAGTCGCTAGGGTATACATATGTCCACATATTTAAATATGCACTACCACCTCTCTTCCTTTCTGCCCGCCTAGATCTGTCTCCTAAGCTTTCACTCCGTTAATCTGTACGTAGGGCATATATATTAGGTACCGCTTAATTAGGGCTAAGGCTTATCCTCGCGCGCGCTTCTTCTTCTTCGGGCATCTGTCAGCTCGTCTCCTCCATGTGTTCTCTCGGAGCTGGCTCGATGGCTACTGCTTCTTTTGTTGTCCCTTTCTTCGATCTACTATTCGATTTGTAAATTTAGTTGGTGGCTTTGGATCGAGTTGTGTCCTCTACAGACAACCGACCGACCACTACTACGGTACTCTACCTAGAGCAAATTAATACTATCATCACGGTGTACTGCTCTAGCTTTAACTTTGTTTTACGTACTACTAGTACGGGAATTAATCATGCTACTCAAGTCTGTAATTTTTTTCTTGTATGTTGTTGCCGGCCGTGCTTTCACACGGCTGATTCCTCTCTCTCTGTCTACTGACTACTCTCACCCTCGATCGGCTCTATCCGTACTATGCACGTGATGTGACGCGTTTACTTGAGTTTAAAAACTGGGTGTGACAATTTCTCAGTGAGAACTAACTTTATTCTCAGTTAGATGATGTTATCAAATTTAAGTTGCAAGTCATATTGAAAATCATGACTAGCATGAATCGTGATGTGAATCAAATGGAGTAAAATTTGATTGAACACGAAATCAGTTCTGAACTACTTGAGAACTAGCAAATCCGTTGAAAAACTAACAAAGATGATTAAGCTACTAGTAGCACTTGGCAAGCATGCATGGCCCACTTGCGGCAGCTGCGGCTGCTCCGATGCTACTACGACCAGTGACTCTAGCTAAAATTAACTGAAACGGGACAGTGCTAACCCGGTCTCTCTCTGAACCAGTGCATGTGTCTCCACTTGGGTTTGTCCTTCTAGATGAGCAGAGGGTAGATCAGGAAAAAGGTTCGCGTCAACTGAGTTGAGTGCAGGGGATGCTCTCCACCCCTCATTCTTAATCTCGTTTCCTCTGCGACGTACCCTCGCACCCCCCACATGCAAGTTTGTACGATCGATAGATATATATCCGTCGGTGCTAATTAACGGACCTACGCGCGCGGTGAAGTCATGCGTCACCCTACGATGCCGGTGAAAAGCGGCCGGCTAACTTGCCGTCTTTGGATCCATGCAGTTACAAAGTACTCGTACCACCTCTGTTCAGTAAAATAGGCGCATAAATTTTGTTAAAAGTGAAATCGTGCAAAGTTCCCGTCGACAGCGAGGCGCCTGTGGTGACTTCGTCAATTTCAAGATCCAATCCGCCGGCTCAGTCTTCCGGAGGTGCTCATAGGGGTAGGGTGTGCGTGTGTGCGTTCATAGGGGTGAGTGTATGCGCGTGTATGTGAGCGTCTGCGTTTGTACTATGTTTCTAAAAAAAAAAAGTTATTGACGATTATAATAACCTATAGATTTAGGGAATTATTAGTTCTTAGCAGATTGAGAATTAAACTAGTGCTCAATAGACTCCTGCAACGATTCAGAATTGTGAATCGTGCAATTGCCACTGAGGTTTTTTCTGTTGCAAGTGAAGTTACAACTGAATTTTTTCAGTTGCAAAAGTGAGGTTGTAGCTACGAAAATATTTTTTAAACCGTTAGATTTGCTTCGTGATCCATGCTAATGGTGAGTTACAATAGGGGTTGCAACTAAGATTGAATGACCTCATTCTACTGAGAACAAGTTATTTCTATGTCCGGATTTTATATGGAGCGAGCGTTCCGACTTTGTGATCTTTGTGTGGCGGTTTTCGCAACCCGATGGAGGGTTGGCAACTTTGCTCTGTGTCCCCAATAAATCTGACGCGTGCCAAAAAATATTTGGGTCACGCGGAATTGTTGGGACCTATTGGAGTCCTTAATGTATCTAACAAGACTGAATTGTTGTTGGAGGTTGACAAACTTTTTGTTAAAATTTGGTGAAACTTCACATCGTTTGAGTTTTTACAAAACTTTAAATGGCATTTTTCACGGAACTGAGGGACTAGCTACATAATTTTTTATCCCTGGTGAATGATACTGCGAGGTTGAACTATATTTCTTAAGGTTTGTTTTGTATTTTAATTTGGAGCATCAGAGCGGGTTTTCCGTGTAGCGAACGAACCCCGTATTACCACATGAGAATGGTCTAGACTGCCCGTTGTTATCCATTGATCGAAAACTATGTTAACTTATAACTCATTTGCCTCATGCGAGAAAATCCGAAAGTTTGCTCGATATAATTTTCCTAACTTTTTCGGTGCGTCCACACTCTCAGGAGTAATGAGACGTGTATCTTTGCCTCTTGCCCATATATAGTGCAACAAACTAACGTGCATCTACGGCAGCCCGGGACGCATGATTCATTGTACCTGTATGAGCCCTTGAGCAGTCATTGATTTGTGCAAGTCTCAAAAATATTACACACATACGTGCATGCCCCCCTATCCTATCACGGTGTGCAACAAGTAGCTAGCAAGGTTCGTTTAATTGCTGATGATGGACGGACAGCGTTGCTATCTTCTGCAAGGAACCCCACATGCATGCTAATCCGGCGTGCTACCGCGGAACAGTAGCATGCATGATACGTACACACTGGCCGTACGTACGTCGAGCTAGCTAGCTAGCGGAGGGAATAAGAAGGAAAAACATTGGGATATTGTGACTTGCTCTCTTTAACTGTATCGCTGTTTTGGGGTCATTGAGTGCGAGCTTGCAGCTATCAGAAAATAATCGAGCTTGCCCAATGAATGGCACCGCTATGTTGACCAAGACCCGGCTGTGCTGAAAGCTAAAGGTCGTACCACCAGGAACCCTGCTCTGCAGTACGCACCACCACGCCCAGTCCATTTTGGTCGATGGAAGTAGCTTGAGGACAGCTGGTTAGAGAGAGAGGTGCAGTAACTTGTCAGATTCTGAAGACCAAGTGAATAATATGGAGTATTATTATGTCTTTATATGTTACTCCCTCTGAACCATGATACTTATCGTTGAATCGCATGTACTCCATATGTATCTAGAATGCTAGACACATTTCACTGTGTCTATTCGCTCGTTTCAGCGACAAGCACATACGTAACATTTTGAGTGAATAAACTTACTAACGAAAGTACGCGGTCAAAACTATGTGAAGACCAAGTGCTCGCACCGCACCTAGTCAAGATCTGAGCACACAAAGCTAACGACTGCCGGCCAGAGGCATCTTTTCACATGAAAAGGTTTGTAATAGTAAAAAAATCTCTGTCCGGTACAAATATATTAGGTCTGGCCATGGACCAGCCTACCTAGAGCTAGCTATGTTTCACTAGAGACTGAGCAGAGGTAGTAGCATCCGCGAAGATTTCAGGGGTGTCGACTAGTTGAACACTCCGTTTCCGGATGCCTGCTGCACCTTCGACCTCACACTTCTTACACACGTGAAGAAGAGCAGCAGTATGTACCCGTCTGTAGGGGTAGATCGGAAGTGGCCGGGTATTGCATGTAAATGGCGAGTAGAGAGAGGTAGAGACTAGAGACGGCGATGGCGCCGTAGCAGATCTCTTGGTCGAAAGAAAACCAAATCTGCGTACGCGCGCGCGCAGCTGTAAACGATATTCCTGACACGGGCAGTTGCGTTAAAAGTCTTGACGCCAGCCAGCTAGCCATATCTGTCCCCTGACCTGCAGGCTGCAGCTTTCAAACCCCAAAATGATTGCCCATCCTTTGACTCCGTAGACTACTCGTACTCCGTAACTCCTTCCCCACCGGGCCCAGGTATTTCGGACGCTACAAGTGGTCGCGCGTGTATGTCTGCCTCGGGTCGTGGATATCGAAATGGTCATCAAGAAAATGTTGTTCGTTTATGTTGGAGGAAGCTCCAGTGGTCTGACGCATTTTGTACGGCGAGGCTAGCCATGTGCTCTACTCAAACGCATCAAACAAAACACAGGAACAAAGTAGTGAAATATTTGAAACAAATATGACATACGAACTGCGAAAATAGAATAGATGTTCAAACTAATTTATAAACACATTACATAAACAATCTACTTCTTCACAGATCCTCATGGAGGCGCTTCCTATTTGTCACCCCTTGTGAAGAGCTCGTCGTGTCCGACGACCTTGTGCCCCCCTTCGACAAGTCATCCTTGGTGTCTTCCTCGTCGTCGGTACATGCCGGCTGCACCTCTGCCTTCGTATGGGCCCTCGCCTTCTTCTTCCCTGTCGTCGCCTTCTTCAGCTGCCTCCAACCGAGCCCACATGGCCTCTTCATCCTCTTGCTCCTCCTCTTGGCCGTCATTGGCGACAGCGACCCCCTCCTCCTCCTGGTTGTCATTCGGTGGGGAGCTAGAGTTGCTCGATGTGGCAACTCTTGCCCACCAATATCGCCATCCCGGTGGCTTGCACTTTCTTTCGGAGTCAGATGGTAAAGATAGGTTGCTCATGGCGCAGATGTCAATCGCAGAGATGAATGGTGGCAGCCAGTTGCAGATCCGAACGCGCATACGTAAGGAATTTATTTAGCCACACTTTATTCAGCCGTACAGATGAATGGCGGCGCAGGAATCGAAGATGGTTGCAATTGCTCCTCCGTGGCGGTTTCTATGCTTGGGCAACCGCGTCAATCGACGCGGTGTCCATTCCGGCGGTTTCTCTTCCGCAACAGCTGATGTGCTAGGGTTCGGCCTTGGGTCGCTGATACGTCTCAAACGTATCTATAATTTTTGATGCCCCATGCTTGTTTTACACCAATTGCTATATGTTTTGCTTACACTTCGTGGCATTTTTATGCATTTTCCAGCACTAACCTATTGACAAGATGCGACAGTGCCAGTTCCCTGTTTTCTGTTGTTTTTGTATTTCAGAAAAGTTGTACAGGAAATATTCTCGGAATTGGACGAAACAAAAACCAAAGTTCCTATTTTTCCCAGAGCAAGGACGAAGTCCAGAGGAGAGACGAAGGGGGGCCACCAGGTGGCCACACCTGTCCTAGGCGCGGCCTGGCCCATGCCTAGGCATGGTGTGGGTCCCACAGGCACCCCACCGACCTCAATCCTCCGCCTATATAAATCCTCTGACGCAAAAACCCTAAAGATACCAGCCTCCGCCCACGAAAAGTTCTGTAGCTCCGCCGCCGTCGGAGACAAGATCCCGGGGATAGAAGTATCTTCCGCCACCCTGCTGGGACGGAGAATTGCCCCCAGAGCCATCTCCATCGACTCCACCGCCATCTCCATCGCCGTTGCTGACTCCCATGATGAGGAGGGAGTAGGTCTCCCTCGGGGCTGAGTGCTCTACCGGTAGCTATGTGGTCTGTCTCTCTCTCCCATGGTGTGATCTTTGTGTGACCATGAGCTTTGTAATCTAGATGTCGTTATGCTGTTCAAGTGAACTTTACTTATGTGATCTCCAGAGACTCCTTGTCCTACGTGTGTAAAGGTGGAGTGTGTGCACCGTGTGGGTCTCTTAGGCTATATTTCACAGAATACTTGTTCACTGAATTATGATTTGAGTTGGATGTCTCTCTGAAATTGTGGTGTGTTAGTACCGCCTATGAATGCTCAAAGTGCAGCGCGGGATGTTCATTAGTACTTGGGAATACATTTTTAAGGTTTGCTTTTGCAGACCTGCGCATTGGATTAGTGTTCGTGAAAGGACGAGATGTCGCCTAGAGGGCATTGAATAGGCGTTTAAAAAATCTTACGGATTTGGCTTGTAAGAATGCGGAATTAAACTAGCGTTTAGTTTACAAGCACAAAACCTAAATATGCTAGGCTCAACTAAGTGCAACAATCACAACTAGAGCTAAGCAAGATAGGCACAAGATATATGTAGCACAAGTGATAGCAAGATATATGTACTTCAAGCACGATGGCTATCACAAGGAAAGTAAGCGCGGGTATAGAAATAACCGAGGCACGAGGAGACGAGGATGTATTCCCGTGTTCCCTTCCTTTGCAAGAAGGTACGTCACGTTTGGAGGGGTGGAGGTCCCACGAAGGATTCCCCAACGCCACGAAGGCTCACCCTATTCTCCGTGCCAAACCCACGAAGGATAATGACCCTTTCCTTATGGTTAGCTTTTCCTCCACTCCGGAGATGGCAAGCTCCAAAACCACTTCACAAGCTCCACGAAGGAGAAGCCCGGGCCTCTTCACAATCTTCTTTGAAGAGATCACCGGAGCACCAACCGCCAAGCCAACTAGGAGGTCTTCCTCCAAGAGTAACAAGCTCACGATCTCTCACTCGAACTAATCGTGGTGGAGAGCTCAACACTATGCAATGATGCAAAGCAAGAACACTAGAGGTGTTCGAATCCTTCACACTCAAATCCCACCAAAGCAATGAATGCTAGGATGAGATTAGAGAGGAAGAACAAAGAGGAAATCAACAAATAACTCTAAGATCTAGATCCAAAGGGTTCCCCTCACTTAGAGGAGAAAAAGATTGGTGGGGATTGTAGATCTAGATCTCCTCTCTTAGATCCCTCAAGAATGAGCAAGAATCATGGGGGGAATCAAGAGAGAGGGCAAGTTTTTCAAAGTCAACAATGGAGGAGAGAGAGAGAGTGAAAGAACGTATTCAGCCCAAGGTGGAAGAAGGACTATTTATAGTCTAGGGAGAAATATAACCGTTGGGTGAGTTTCAGCTCAGCACAGTCGAGGAGGCCGGTCAACCGGGCCTGGGGCCGGTCAGACCGGGCCACAGGCCGGACCCGGCTGGTCCAAACCGGAACAGGCGCCGAACCGTGACCGGGGCAGATCGGGGACTTACAGAACATTCCCCGGGATGGCACCGGTCAAGGGTCCGGTCGGCGCTGGGCCAGCCGGTGCCACGACCGGTCCAACCGGACCACAGACCGGGCATGGGCTAAATAGCTTTTCTATATTTTAAACAGAAAAAGCTCCCGAACTCCGATTGACATGAAACCAATTTTGTTGGAAAGATAACGACAAATATGGAGACTCCTCACGGATATTTTTAGATGATTTTAGAGAGGGAGTCTCCCACCGTCAAGAAACGGTGAAGACGTCCAAACTCGAAAACGCAATAGAAGATGCATGCAGATTCCGTTTTCGATGAACTTGGGGTTGTTGTAAAGCTAGCAACAAGCTCAAGAACCTCTCATAGAGAAACACCAAGAATAATAGGGATATGCAACTATGCAAAGGGTTGAGCTCCCTAAGACGATGTGATCAAGTTACCCAACCGAAATCCCCGCTTGATAGTGCGGCTATCTATCCTATAATCCGGTCTCCCATCAACCACCTTGAGACCGGTAAAAGGAAAACCTATCAAGGCCATACCTTTGCCTTGCGCATCCCGCTTGATCTTGATGATAACTCTTCAAGCTCCACTCAAGCCGGAATGCCTCACTTGATCATTGTTGCTTCGTGAAGACTCACAAATGCTCGCCCATACACCATGATGGGAAAGCTCTATTGATGCACACATTCACATGTCCATTATCACCAAATGGGCATCAAGCTTCAAGCATATGATCCTTTTGAGAAGCTTGATACGTCCCAAACGTATCTATAATTTCTTATGTTCCATGCTACTTTTATGATGATACTCACATGTTTTATACACATTATATGTCATTATTATGCATTTTCCGGCACTAACCTATTGACGAGATGCCGAAGAGCCGATTCGTTGTTTTCTCGCTGTTTTTGGTTTCGAAATCCTAGTAAGGAAATATTCTCGGAATTGGACGAAATCAACGCCCGGGGCCTAT
>NC_061509.1:241600000-241614113 GCF_022539505.1 Lolium rigidum | reverse complement strand
CGCCTAGATTGGTTTGTGATGAACGTGATTGTTGTCTTTCTCAATAACCCTAGATACATATTTATAGTCCGAAGACTTTCTAACGTGGGAATAATCCCAACCGTGCACGAGCCAAATTCTATCTAACCGACACGTATCCTACTATATTTACAGATACACGGGCAAACTAGCCCAAACTTTGTATACAAGGCCGATTCATGTATTTCTTCCGTGTATATTCTTCAAGCCCATCTTACTCGCGGCCCACCTCTGATCCGGTCAAATTCTGGTGATAACACCCGGCCGCCATGGACCCTTGAGTGGTGGAAGCTCACGAAGACGCAGATCTTGGCGCGGAGGAGGGAAGCTGCACGCGCTGCCATGGCTGTCGCGATGACTGCCGGAGGTGGAGACGCTACGGCGAGCGGCGGCGGCCATGTCGATGCGCCGGCAAGCGACAGTGAAGCGTGATCACTTTCCTCTTTTATGATGTGATGTTCGATCTTCTTTTGATGCCGTGTTTCATGTATGATTTAGTACTTTGAACAATCTATTTTGCATGATTATATTGCTGCATTTGAGAATTATTGAATAATTCGGATAAACCCTGTGTTTGCGGTTTTTGGTTGCGGGCCAAAAAGAGATGCGTAGCATGGACGCACCAAACGTGGTTATGCGCAGCTTTTTTTGGCCTCCAAAACGCGTTTGGGGTGGCCTGAATAGGCGGATCTGCCCGCAACTGAAAATTGAAAATATCCCCATGATCGGCTTGCAAGTCTCCTGAAGATATCCCCATGATCTCGGCTCACCTCAGCGGCGGTCACGGCGTCGGAGCCGACCTCCACTGTCCGGTACGCAGAGTTGCCGGCGTTGCCTTAGCCGCCACCTCCGCAGGTGATGAGATGCCGGTGAACACAAGATTGAGAGCATCATCGCCATTAGTCGGAGCAGCTAGGCACCGGCTGGGCGGCTGATGCTTCTGATTAGAACAGTACAATTACAAAGACACCATGATACTATAAATTTTGTGTACACACAAGTACGAAGTACCACTGTACCAGGTGACGGTGGAGCTTTGAGATTGATTTTACGAGTTGATGTGTCAAAAACTCAAAATCCAGGGAGGAGCCTCGCGAGAGAGACCGTGCAGCCCAGCCCCTCGCCTCCAACCCTAGCTTGTGCTTGTGCCTCTCCCACGTTGTAGGAAGACATGGATCGACCGGTACACGTACTTGCCCAACTGAAACGTTAATGCGGAGCGGCGGAGGGAGCACCCACCTCTCGCCGCAAATTCCCGATCGGCCTAACTATCGATCGATGATGCTCAAGTTCAATCATGGCTGTGGATCCCGGCCCTGAACTCGCACTGGATAATGCTGTCACACACCTAACCTGGGCCTTGAGAGAGATTAACGGGACACGTACGATCGATATCGATGGATGGAGAGGTGAGGGGCCGGCGATGTAGGGCGCACGGCACGCGCGCGGCAGGCGCACCTGTCTGTCCCCGGCCGGCCCGATCGCGCGCGGCAGTGTTAGGTGCGCAGGGCAGGCAGGCAGACAACCGGGCCGCGGGAGCAGCGTTAGGTGCGCGCAGCAGCCCGGCCACCATCACCGCCGGTCCCCCCTCCCATCCCCGGCAGCCACCCGTCGCCGCCGCTGCCGAGGTCCCAGCCAGCGTGTGTAAACCGATCGGTCGATCGGCCGCGCGCGTCGCCTCCCCGTCGTACCGCGTAATGTAATACGGAGTACTTGTACACGCGCGCGTTGCGTGGCGAGCGATCGGTGATCCATCCGGCGAGAGGAGCTCGAGGTGACGCCTCACCGGCTGATCGTCCTCGGCCTGGCACAGGCAATTGGCAGGCTGGTAGTACACCTGCTGCATGCGCGTCCGATCGACGGCGCCCGCCCGGCCGGCTAGGTCCACGCACTGCCATGCCATGCATGTGACGAGGGTGCGGCGCGGCACGCCTCTTGCCAGCCCGGGGCGAGGGTGGAGATAGCGATGAGCGGCTCGTGATTGGCTCTCCAGCGTTGACGCCGCGCCGTACGTGGTACTGGCATTCTGGCAAGCGACATCGATGCGCAGGTCCAAGCTTCGCCGCAATGTGAAGTGGACATGATGCATATCTCGTGTTGGCTCTAGGTTAATTCTAGATTTTTTTTTTTGCTTTTGAGATTAGAGCAAGTAAAATGACAATTAGTGATTAAGCTATAGATGATTTAAATACTCACTTCGATCCATATTAGTTGCCACTAATATATAATATAGATGTATTTAGACATATCTTAGTTCTAGATACATCCATAATTCCATACTAATGGCAAGTAATATGAACCGGAGAAAGTATTATATTTGTGTTTAGTTGAATAAAAGAGAAGAAGAGAGCCAAGGTAAGTGAGCTACCGAGCTCTAATACAAAAACCAGCTCTAACACGTGCTTATAGGCAGTTGAGAGTCAACGATTTTTTTAAGTAGGCTCAAATAGCCCGACTTTGAATTAACAAAGCCATTAACCGGCCAGGGTTACGGCACAACCCGAACACACACAAACTACGATGAGGTTACTAGCTTACAATGCAAGCACATAAAAGAGCAAAACGGCAAACATAACGAGAGGAGCACGACTACAACAAACATAGATGAAACTTGAAGCCTTGAGATCTTTGTCTCGAAAAAATGAAGAGCGGAGGGTGCCGCCGACGGACACCACCGGAATCCCAACCAACCGACTACCATGTGCAGACGCCAGCCACATGTGACCATGGAAGGAGAAGCAAGAGAACGACGGGGCCTCAGAAGCAATGCCTCTAGGAAGGAGAACGACGCCAAAGTGATGATGTTGCTCGACCCATCAAGGCTCAAGGTTTTCACCTAGAGACATCCGACCATGATGGGGGCAAAGCCCATGCTCAACTAAGACGCCTCCAAGGAGGAGAATGGCGCCCAAGAACGTCCCAATCCGTCATCGGCTCCGGACAGACCAGCCATGGCTTTCGCCAGAGCCGTCGACTTCAATCCAAAACACACCACTCCACGATCGGGGACAACATTGACATCCGCGAGCATCCACCATGATACAACCACATCACTAGAGAAGCACAAAGAGATCAGAAAGCCGAGACCTTTTCCTCGCTGGATCGGTGAAGGCTGAGCGCGAGCTAAGTATAGGCTAGAATAGAGCCGTCGCTCAGGCGGCACAACTGAGAGCAAACATGGGAAGCGGAGACTGAGGGAGCCCTTCTTCCGATGGTATAAGTTAGTAGCTAAAAATGACATGACATCTTGCTTATATATCAACAACCATGTTTAGGCTTCGTGGTGCGCTGATTACAATGTGAGGATTACTCATCATGCAAGACTAGTACGATCTAGAACGACGCCTCATGTCATCGATCCATCGATCGGCCCTACTCAATAATCTCTCTGGATCGATCTCCTGGTAGGATCGACAGTCACCGGCCGACCGTGGGCTGGCCCAAAAGCAGCCACCGGTGGACCAGGCCGACCTGAATTATACACCGCTGCGCGGGCGGGCGACTGGTCGATCGAGATGAGGGCCTGTTTACGCACCCGATCGAAAAGACGATGCAGCTTCCTATCTTGGGACCGAACCAAATTAGACATGTAGGTTCAGGACCATGAAATCTTGGAGGCTGGTCCTGCTCCAGCTTGCCAAAGATCGTGTTTCACAGTGCGCTCTCGTTAACTTCCTGCACACAGTCACGTCGGTACGTACAGCAGCAACTGCATGGTCCTGGCTAAATTAGTTGTGTTGTCGTTGGGCCATTTAGCTACTCACATTGTCTGTCATCCTCTCAGCATATACAGCGAAGCGATTTTGATTTCTGTTTCGTAATAATGTGCCTACAGAGCCACGCAGCACATCTGTGTTGAGAACTTATTGTGTATATAAAAGAAGGGATGTTAACACTAAATTCTTTCATGCGAGCGAGAGTAAATTCACGACGCAGACGAAAATTTCATCCTCAAGGTTTGGCACAATCATGGGTGGGTCACCTCTCACATAGAAGAGCAACAAGTGGCTCAAATTCACTTCAAGAGAACCGTGGAAAAAGGGGAGCTGAGCCCTCTCGCTTTGAATTGGGATGGCCTATACCTTGCGGTGCATGATTTCGAGGGATCAGTAGATCCTTCCTCGGAGGATGAGGTGAAGGAGGCAACAATAGGCATGCCTTCCGATAAGGCGCCCTGGTCGGAAGGATTCAGTGGTATAATTTTCAAGGTATGTTGGGATATCATCAAAGAGGATATCATATAAACGATCAACCGTTTCTCCAATATCCACACTAGAAATCCTCATTGTTCCACCTCCACGAATATTGCTCCCATTCCTTAGAAAGATGGGGCTGAAGGCATCTCAGGCTACAGGCCCGTTAGCCTCATCCACGGTTTTACCAAGATTGCGGCAAATAATTTGTCTACGCAGTTGGCACCACACATGAATGATTTAATCTCTTTCGCCCAAAGTGCTTTTATCAAGAAGAGAAGTATTCACAACAACTTCATGTTTGTTAGACATTATGCATGTTGGTTGTAGTGAAGAAACAAAGCCACCCTCCTTTTCAATCTTCATACCAAAGAAAAAGCTTTTGACTCCGTTCGGTGGGATTACATTCTTGACCTCCTTCAACAACTTGGCTTCCCTCCATGATTCTGCAATTGGATGACCGCTCTATTCTTCTCCGCCTCCTCAAGAGTCCTTCTCAATGGTATCCTAAGCGACCCCATCAATCATGGTCATAGTCTTAGACAAGGACATCCGCTCCTTTTTTTTATATTTCCATTGACCCTCTCCAACAAATCATTTAAGTGACAACTGATAGTGGCCTACTTCTCCATCTAACCGAGAAGGGAGCTAGATACCGAGCTTCTCTATATGCCGATGATGCATCAATTTTCATGACCCCACTTCACGAAGACATCTTGACACTAGCTCTAGTCGTAACAACTTCGGAATTGTCACGGAGCTAACAACGAACTTTTCAAAGAGTCTAGTTGCCCCTATACGATGTGGTGAAGTGGATCTCGATGACAATCTCCAATACCTTCTAGCTATAAAAACAAGCTTCCCAACAAAATATCTTGGTCTCCCTCTTTGTTAAAACACGAAAGAGAATCCACTTTCTATATCTCAAAGATAAGGTGGCGGTTCAGTGGAATGGTAAGCACATTAACATTGTGGGTTGGAAGGCCCTCGTGAAATTGGTTCTCGCCGTCCAAGCAATCTATCCACTCACCGCCGTTGATGTCGTGGTGGATTCTCTTCGAGTAATTCAAAATTGATTCATGGATGCTTTTTGGCGTACACCGACAAGGCCTGTGGGGGAAATGCAAACTCAGTTATATGTAGGTATGTAGACCAGCCTCTCTTGGTGGTCTAGGCATCCTCTGCATGGACAAGTATGGTAGAGATCTTCATCTTAGATGGACATGGTTTGAGTGGGCTGGCGTACCTAGAGAGACCTTGGGTAGGGATGGAAAACCTATGCAATAAGGAGGACATGGAACCTTTCTACTCATTGACTAAGATCACCATTGACAATGGAAACAAGACTTGATTGTTGATGCTTCTTGGGAGGGTGGCCTTAGCCCGAAACCATCACACCGTTGAATTATGTCATTTCTAAGAGGAAGTCTTGGCTCATCTGAAGAACCCTCTCCGATGATGCTTGGGTTTCTCAAATTGACACCACCATCGGTCTCACCATGCAACATCTGCGAGAGTTCTTGAAAATTTGAGAGTTTACCTAAAAAAAACCATCTTAATCACAACTTAATGGGCTCTATTCATCGGAAGATCATATATTACTGAGCATACACTTGTACCTCGGCCTATAAGGCGTAGTTCGCCCACACAATTTGTTTGGAGATGGATTTGTTAGTTTGGAAGAATCCCCCCCCAACCCCACCCCTTCCCAATGCAAGCTCTTCTCTTGATTAATCATTCAAAACTAGGTTTTGACGTGGACCGGCTGAATGGACACAAATGCCGCCTAGAGGGGGGGGGGGGTGAATAGGTGTTCAAAACTTTTACGAGATGGGCTTAACAAATATGGCATAAAACTAGCGTTTAATTTGTCAAGAACAAATAAGGCTATCACAAAGTGAAGTGCATAAGTAAAGATCTCAGGTATAGAGATAACCGAGGCACGCAGAGAGATGATTTATCCCGAAGTTAACACTCTCGCAAGTGCTAATCTCCGTTGGAGAGGTGCGGTGGCTTAATGCTTCCTGAGCGCCACAAGAGGCCTCATCTTGAGGTGTGGTTGCACGATGCACACCAACGCCACAAACGCCTCACCCCAAGATGTGGTAGTACACCACACACTGAACGCCACAATTGCCTCACCTTATTCTCCAGTGACCCTCGCCACAAAGGCCTAGGTCATGGTTCCACTAAGGGATTTTCCCGGAAACCGGGCCTTACACAAGCTTGGGGGAACACTTCCACAACTTAATTGGAGGCTCCCAAGAAATCTCCACAAAGTCCTCAAAGCCGTCTAGGGTTCCAAGAACCCAAGAGTAACAAACTCCTAACTTTCACTTCCACAAATCTTCTTGGATACTCAAACCGATGCACCAAATGCAATGGAAAATCCTTCACTCATAAATTCCACCAAAGCTACAAAAGATTATGAGGGAATAAGAGAGGAAAAACAAAGTAAATCCACAAAGAACTCCAAGTTTCTCCAAGATCTAGATCTACGTGGTTCCCCTAACAAAGAGAGGGATTTTATTGGTGAAGATGTAGATGTAGATATCCTCTATTTCTTCTCTCAAATGGATGAAAGAATCATTTGAGGGAGAGGGAGATTGCAAGCTCAAAGAAGGTCAATAATGGGGGGGAAAACGAGCTCAAATGGTTGGGAAAGTTTGGGGAAGAAGACCCTGTAAATAGGGCAAGAGAAATCTGCCCGTAATGCAAAAAAACGTAATTATCGATATTTCCGGCTATCCGGGGCGGTAGGGCGACTACCGGGTGCCCGAAATTTCTTTCAAGCACTCAAGAAATGATATTTCAGTAAGTATATCAGTACTTGGCCGGTACTAACGCCTAAGGGAAAAATACATGACAACATGGTACGGAAAGTTCAATTACTTTTGCATCCGGACTCCGATTTCGATGATCTTGGGCTCGTTGAAATCACACCAAATAGCTATAAAAAATATGCATATAAACATCATAATCCAATAAGGGAGGATAGAAAAAATGAAAATATTTTACCTATCTATAAAAGACAAACCGGTAAAACCACCAATATCGAAAACACAATAGAGAATGCATATGAAATCTGTTTTCGATGAACTAGAGCTTATCGTGGGGATTAAAACAAGGCTAAGAACCAAAAAATATGATACCAATGATGCAAAGTTTTGAGCTCCCTCTGAATGATACGATGAAGTTACTCACTTGAGAGCCCCTCTTGATAGTACGGCTACCTATCCCATAAACTCGTCCCCAAACTACACCACGAGATAGGTAAGAAACAAATCATATAAATAACAAACATTAACCTTAAACGTTCCACTTGAGCTAGATGATGACTATCTTGACCACAACAAGATGGAGCACCTTTCTTGATTGTGCTTGCTTGATGAAGTCTTATCGATTGCTCCCCCATACACCACTATGGAAGAGCTTCTTCTTCGGCTCATCTTCACATATCCATGATCACCATAAGAATGATAAGCTTCAAGAATATGATCACTTTTAGATGCTCATTGATAAAGGGGTGGCCCGATCTTCTCAGTAAGCAACGGTGGTGATGATGATCACGGGATGAACACAGCGGAGATAACTTGATAAAGAGTGGATGATAACTTGTATGACGCAACGAGATCTCTCGATTGGTCCCTGTCGACAATGCAACAACTCTCAACCCTGCAAGATATTCGCAACTCCACACACTTGCGCACGTAGCCGCCGACCACGAAGCGGTAAGTTGCAACCTTCTAATTCCCAATGGAACATCATATCACACAAGACTTTCAGATTTACACCAAATCAAGGCAATATGGTGTAGGGATTCAATAGAGTTGCAAAGCAATCAACTACAAACTAGGGTTTATCTTAAACGTGGTCTAAAACTATTATCGGGGCGTCCTGGGCACTTATATAGGCATTCAGGACGACCAGGGGTCGAAAAGATACAAAAATAACCAACCCAGGTCGGGATCTGGTCGAGACAGACTCGGACTCGGCCGGCCTGGGGGGCGGTCGACCGGGCCTGGGACCGGGCCAGTCCGGTTCAAACCGGGCCTAGCACCGGGTGCTGACCGGGTGCGGGAATTGTCCTGCAGTACTGATGGGTTCGTTGCATAGAAAACAAAAAATTTCTACCGCGAATAAGAACAAAACCAAGATCCAATCTAGGAAGAGGCAAGATCTAATCTTTCAATATCAAAGCAACGAGATGTATGAGAGACTAACCCTCGAAGATCCAAAGCCTTACGAGATCAGATCTCGTTGTTGATGTAGTCGATCATCCCGGTGCAGCAATCCGGCATCACTTCCGTACTCGGTCGTGCGTACGGTGTCGATGACGTCCTTCCTCTCCCCGTTCCAGCGGGCAGCGGAGGTGGTAGATCCCCTCGGAATCCCAGCAGCACGACGGCGTGGTGGTGGAGGTGGAGGAGAAATTCCTGCAGGGCTTCGCCAAGCCTGCGCAGGAAGAAGGAGGAGGGAGAGAGGGGCGTCTAGGGCTTGGGGGATGATATGCTGCACCCCAGCCCTCCCCTCCCTCTTATATAGGCGTGGGGGGCTGCCTTGGCCCCTCCTCCAAGCCCTTGGGTCAGCCAAAACAAGGGGGGCAACCTCCCCCCAAGTTAAGTCCCAATTTTCAAGGGATTTGATCTTATCCATTTGATCCAGCCGCATGGGCCTTGGGGGGCTGGTGTGCCTGGCCCATGTGGGCCTATGTGACCCCCTCCGGTCCATGTTGGTCGTCCGTGGTAGGTGGGCCCACTATGGTACCCTCCGGAACCTTCTAGAACCTCCGGTACAATACCGAAAAATCCTGAACTTTTCCGGTAACCCTGAAAATGACTTCCCCATATATGAATCTTATTTTCCGGACTATTCCAGACCTCCTCGTGATGTCTTGGATCCCATCCGAGACTCCGAACAACATTCGGTCTCCATCTCATATTCCGAATCTACTATACGACATCGAACCTTAAGCGCGTCACCCTACGGTTCGTGAACTATGCAGACATGGTCGAGACTCCTCTCCGACCAATAACCAATAGCGGGATCGGAGATCCATAATGGCTCCCACACATTCAGCGATAACTTAGTGATCGATTGAACCATTTACATACGATACCGATTCCCTTTGTCACGCGATACTTTACTTGTCCGAGGTTCGATCATCGGTATCTCCATACCTTGTTCAACCTCGTTACAGACAAGTACTCTTTACTCGTATCGTGGTATGTCATCTCTTGTGACCCAGTCACATGCTTGCAAGCTAATCAGACGACATTCCACCGAGAGGGCCCAGATTATATCTATCCGTCATCGGGATGGACAAATCCCACTGTTGATTGATACGTCTCAAACGTATCTATAATTTCTTATGTTCCATGCTACTTTTATGATGATACTCACATGTTTTATACACATTATATGTCATTATTATGCATTTTCCGGAACTAACCTATTGACGAGATGCCGAAGGGCCAGTTGTTGTTTTCTGCTGTTTTTGGTTTCAGAAATCCTAGTAAGGAAATATTCTCGGAATCGGACGAAATCAACGCCCAGCATCTTAGAAATCCACGAAGCTTCTGATGGCGTGTATTTCACACGTTCGTTGGGCAACCCCAAGAGGAAGGTATGATGCGCACAGCAGCAAGTTTTCCCTCGGAAAGAAACCAAGGTTTATCGAACCAAGAGGAGCCAAGAAGCACGTTGAAGGTTGATGGCGGCGGGATGTAGTGCGGCACAACACCAGAGATTCCGGCGCCAACGTGGAACCTGCACAACACAACCAAAGTACTTTGCCCCAACGAAACAGTGAGGTTGTCAATCTCACCGGCTTGCTGTAACAAAGGAGTAACCAAATTGTGTGGAAGATGATTGTTTGCAGAGAAAATAGTAAAACAAGTATTGCAGCAGATTTGTATTTCAGTATTAAAGAATGGACCGGGGTCCACAGTTCACTAGAGGTGTCTCTCCCATAAGATAAAAGCATGTTGGGTGAACAAATTACAGTCGGGCAATTGACAAATAGAGAGGGCATAACAATGCACATACATGGCATGATAAGTATAGTGAGATTTAATTGGGCATTACGACAAAGTACATAGACCGCCATCCAATCGCATCTATGCCTAAAAAGTCCACCTTCAAGTTATCATCCGAACCCCTTCCAGTATTAAGTTGCAAAGCAACAGACAATTGCATTAAGTATGGTGCGTAATGTAATCAACAACTACATCCTCGGACATAGCGCCAATGTTTTATCCCTAGTGGCAACAAGACACAGCACAACCTTAGAACTTTTCGTCACTCGTCCCGGTGTCAATGCGGGCATGAACCCACTATCGAGCATAAATACTCCATCTTGGAGTTAAAAGCAAAAACTTGGCCGAGCCTCTACTAGTAACGGAGAGCATGCAAGATCATAAACAACACATATGTAATAACTTGATAATTAACATAACATGGTATTCCGTATCCATCGGATCCCGACAAACACAACATAGAGTATTACGGATAGATGATCTTGATCATGTTAGGCAGCTCACAAGATCCAACAATGAAGCACAATGAGGAGAAGACAACCATCTAGCTACTGCTATGGACCCATAGTCCAGGGGTGAACTACTCACTCATCACTCCGGAGGCGACCATGGCGGTGTAGAGTCCTCCGGGAGATGAATCCCCTCTCCGGCAGGGTGCCGGAGGAGATCTCCAGAATCCCCCGAGATGGGATCGTCGGCGGCGGCGTCTCAGTAAGGTTTTCCGTATCGTGGTTTTTCGCATCAGGGGTTTCGCGACGGAGGCTTTAAGTAGGCGGAAGGGCAGAGTCGGGGGCCGACGAGGGGCCCACACCACAGGGCGGCGCGGGCCCCCCTTGGCCGCGCCGCCATGTGGTTTGGCCACCTCGTGGCCCCACTTCGTATGCTCTTCGGTCTTCTCGGAAGGTTCGTGGCGAAATAGGCCCCCGGGTCTTCGTTTCGTCCAATTCCGAGAATATTTCGTTACTAGGATTTCGAAACCAAAAACAGCAGAAAACGAGAAGCGGCACTTCGTCATCTTGTTAATAGGTTAGTTCCAGAAAATGCACGAATATGACATAAAGTGTGCATAAAACATGTAGGTATCATCAATAATATGGCATAGAACATAAGAAATTATCGATACGTCGGAGACGTATCAAGCATCCCCAAGCTTAGTTCTGCTCGTCCCGAGCGAGTAAAACGATAACAAAGATAATTTCCGAAGTGACATGCCATCATAACCTTGATCATACTATTTGTAGACATATGTAGTGGATGCAGCGATCAAAACAATGGTAATGACATGAGTAAACAAGTGAATCATAAAGCAAAGACTTTTCATGAATAGTACTTCAAGACAAGTATTAATAAGTCTTGCATAAGAGTTAACTCATAAAGCAATAAATCAAAGTAAAGGTATTGAAGCAACACAAAGGAAGATTAAGTTTCAGCGGTTGCTTTCAACTTGTAACATGTATATCTCATGGATAATTGTCAACATAGAGTAATATAACAAGTGCAATATGCAAATATGTAGGAATCAATGCATAGTTCACACAAGTGTTTGCTTCTTGAGGTGGAGAGAGATAGGTGAACTGACTCAACATAAAAGTAAAAGAATGGTCCTTCAAAGAGGAAAGCATCGATTGCTATATTTGTGCTAGAGCTTTTATTTTGAAAACATGAAACAATTTTGTCAACGGTAGTAATAAAGCATATGAGTTATGAAGGTTATATCTTACAAGTTGCAAGTCTCATGCATAGTATACTAATAGTGCCCGCACCTTGTCCTAATTAGCTTGGACTACCGGATCTTTGCAATGCACATGTTTTAACCAAGTGTCACAATGGGGTACCTCCATGCCGCCTGTACAAAGGTCTAAGGAGAAAGCTCACATTTTGGATTTCTCGCTTTTGATTATTCTCAACTTAGACATCCATACCGGGACAACATGGACACCAGATAATGGACTCCTCTTTAATGCATAAGCATGTGGCAACAATTATTATTCTCATATGAGATTGAGGATATATGTCCAAAACTGAAACTTCCACCATGAATCATGGCTTTAGTTAGCGGCCCAATGCTCTTCTCTAACAATATGCATGCTCCAACCATTAAGGTGGTAGATCTCTCTTACTTCGGACAAGACGGACTTGCATAGCAACTCACATGATATTCAACAAAGAATAGTTGATGGCGTCCCCGAAGCATGGTTATCGCACAACAAGCAACTTAATAAGAGATAAAGTGCATAAGTACATATTCAATACCACAATAGTTTTTAAGCTATTTGTCCCATGAGCTATATATTGCAAAGGTGAATGATGGAATTTTAAAGGTAGCACTCAAGCAATTTACTTTGGAATGGCGGATAAATACCATGTAGTAGGTAGGTATGGTGGACACAAATGGCATAGTGGTTGGCTCAAGTATTTTGGATGCATGAGAAGTATTCCCTCTCGATACAAGGTTTAGGCTAGCAAGGTTATTTGAAACAAACACAAGGATGAACAGTACAGCAAAACTCACATAAAAGACATATTGTAAACATTATAAGACTCCATACCGTCTTCCTTGTTGTTCAAAACTCAATACTAGATGTTATCTAGACTCTAGAGAAACCAAATATGCAAACCAAATTAGCAAGCTCTAAGTATTTCTTCATTAATGGGTGCAAAGTATATGATGCAAGAGATTAAACATGAGCACAACAATTGCCAAGTATCAAATTATCCAAGACATTATAGAGTTACTACATGTATCATTTTCCAATTCCAACCATATAACAAATTAACGAAGATGAAACTTCGCCATGAATACTATGAGTGGAGCCTAAGGACATATTTGTCCATATGCTAAAGCGGAGCGTGTCTCTCTCCCACAAAGTGAATGCTAGGATCCATTTTATTCAAACAAAACAAAAACAAAAACAAACCGACGCTCCAAGAAAAGTACATAAGATGTGACGGAATAAAAATATAGTTTCAGGGGAGGAACCTGATAATGTTGTCGATGAAGAAGGGGATGCCTTGGGCATCCCCGAGCTTAGACGCTTGAGTCTTATTAGAATATGCAGGGGTGAACCACCGGGGCATCCCCAAGCTTAGAGCTTTCACTCTCCTTGATCATATTGCATCATACTCCTCTCTTGATCCTTGAAAACTTCCTCCACACCAAACTCGAAACAACTCATTAGAGGGTTAGTGCATAATAAAAATTCACATGTTCAGAGGTGACACGATCATTCTTAACACTTCGGACATTGCATAAAGCTACTGGACATTAATGGATCAAAGAAATTCATCCAACATAGCAAAATAGGCAATGCGAAATAAAAGGCAGAATCTGTCAAAACAGAACAGTCCGTAAAGATGGATTTTATTAGGCCACCAGACTTGCTCAAATGAAAATGCTCAAATTGAATTAAAGTTGCGTACATATCATGCACGTAAATTGGCTTAATTTTCTGAGCTACCTACAGGGAGGTAGACCCAGATTCGTGACAGCAAAGAAATCTGGAACTGCGCAGTAATCCAAATCTAGTACTTGCTTTTCTATCAAAGACTTTAGTTGGCACAACAAAACATAAAACTAAGATAAGGACAGGTTGCTACAGTAGTGAACAACTTCCAAGACTCAAATATAAAACAAAAATACTGTAGTAAAAACATGGGTTGTCTCCCATAAGCGCTTTTCTTTAACGCCTTTCAGCTAGGCGCAGAAAGTGTATCTCAAGTGTTATCGAGAGATGAAGCATCAACATCATAATTTGTTCTAATAATAGAATCATAAGGTAACTTCATTCTCTTTCTAGGGAAGTGTTCCATACCTTTCTTGAGAGGAAATTGATATTTAATATTACCTTCCTTCATATCAATAGT
>NC_061509.1:241507218-241599900 GCF_022539505.1 Lolium rigidum | reverse complement strand
CGCCACCACGCCGTCCCTGCTGCCGGGATTCCAAGGAGGATCTACTACTTCCGCTGCCCGCCGGAACGGGGAGAAGGACGTCGTCTTCATCGGCACCGAACGTGTGACCGAGTACGGAGGTGCCGCCCGATCGTGGCACCGTGATCAAGATCTTCTACGCGCTTTTGCAAGCGGCAAGTGATCGTCTACCGCAGCAATAAGAGCCTACTCTTATAGGCTTTGGAAATCTTCAAGGGTTAGTCTCGATCATCCCCTCGTTGCTCCCGTCTTCTAGATTGCATCTTGGCTTGGATTGCGTTCTTGCGGTAGGAAAATTTTTGTTTTCTATGCAACGAATCCCTACAGTTTGATGCACTAGCTACGACCATTCACCGGAAAATCTCAGGTCAATGCATGTTTCGCAAACATTTCTTCAAAAGGTTTATTTTCTTCTGAAAACTATGCCCGCCAGTCTTCACAGGTTGACCAGAACTTCACGGAGTTTCTTTCCTGCCGCGTTCGTAGTTCCCTTCCCGAAACAGGGAGTGACATCCATAATTCAATACACTTTGCAGAGGTGCGTTACTTTTCCCATAAGAGAACTTATCCTTGTTGCCAGCCGGGCGTACTTTCCCGTCCACAATTCCTTGGTGCGAGGCCCAGTATAGGAACCAAGCCAAGCACTGTCTTCCACACGACCTTGCATACCCACCCTTTTGTCCATCCGCACATCCCCGGTAGACATCTCCCGGTCATACGGCTTTACCCACGATGTACTATGGACAATCCATCATAGATGGTAGAGCACACTCATCCACAAGGATGGGGATTTAAAGGATTTCCCAATTGATGCAGTGTTAACGCAACACCCGGCCAGACTTTATCAAGTTCGTTGATATGCAGAAGGAAAAAAGATACAGCTGACTTCCCCAGAGCCATTATAGATCTTATGGTTATCGCGATATGTATGGCGCTAGAATCACTAGACGGCATTGGTGATTAGTCCTAGATGAGTAGAACCCTTGCAATGGAACCTCCACCATCAACACATACCATGGTTCCATTGCCCACCACATAGTCATATTCCTAATTGGAAAAGTAACATTTTATTTTCAATGCAGGAGTGATAAGTATATTGCTTTTGCGAGTAAATTGATAGAACATAATCAAGATGGCATGAGCAAGAGGGAACTTGCCCGAAGACTGCGAGATAGTGCAGTTCGAGGGTTTGGATGGAACCTGGACCTCGGGTTCTGCAGAGAAGTGTCATTGTCCGATAAGGACAATGTTATAAAATTCCAATGATGTATGCATGATGGATTTATTTTTGGTCACTACAAACAATTAGCAAATCCATAACGATTTTAGTTCGTCAGCGAATGTGCAAAATTCGTCATGGAGACCTCATCTTGACGGTTTGCATGACCGTTACTGAAAGTTAGGGAAGTGCGTCATAGATCCATGACGGCAAGGACCAAGCCCAAACCCCAGCCGGCCCGGAGCGTTGTGATGGAGTTACACCTTGTTGGGCGGTCCCCTTATACCCGACCGATGTGTCAGGCCAATGATTGCGCCATTATTACGGTCGAGTGATATTGTTTTGTCGCCTCACATATTCTCAGCGATGCCGTGGCTTGCCCCGCAGAGGACACATGGCGGCATCTGCTATGAAATAAACTAACATCGTTGCGATAAATGTGCCACTAGATTCATGACATGTGGCGACATACAACAGATGGGCCCGTCCTTTGATCCTTGAGGCCCGTTAGGCGATGGGCCTTGAGGCCCGTTTGTTGATGGCCCTTGGAGGCCCATTAGTTGGTGGGCCTTATGTCCCTTTAGTCGGTCGGTCTTAAACCCGTTAGCTTATGGGCCTTGGGCCGTTATTTGATGGACCTTCAGGCCCGTTAATTTGCGGGCCTTTAGGCCCGTTAGTTGGTGGGCATCTGGGCCATTAGTTTGTGGGCCTTTAGGCCCTATATTTGGTGGGCCTTGAGTCCCTTAGATCGTGGGCCTTGAGCCCGTTAGTTGATGGGCCTTGGGGCCCGTTAGTTGATGGATCTTCGGCCCGTTTAAAATTGCCTCTTATGCAACCCATTAAAATTCAATTTCTGAATTTTCATATAAACAATATGCCCACAAGAGCATGCAAAAACTGAAAACGCTACATTATTACATTCAGGAATATAATTTACACATTAAGAGAATTATAGTTATGCAATAACATCATATCATAGTTCAGCGTGCACAGTAGCACCAAGATATCTCTTCAACATAAACAGAACAGCTCCAGCAGCATCAAAAAACATTTCCAGAACCACGTTATCAGGGTTACGTAGTCTACCTTTAGTTACATAAGCATGAGAAACCTTTCAATCTTTACCGACATCGCAGCCTGCTTTTCTAATCTTTCCTTTGCCTTGGTTGTCAGCTGATTAATTTGATCCCACTGGATCTTGGCAACATTGGACAGCTCTGCACTTGCCATCTTCTCCTTCTCTAGTTCTGCAGCAAGCTTGCTCATTCTAGATCGAGAGGAGTGATGTGTGACCCCTACATTCTGAAGAAATGTAGGCTGGGAAGTTTTCCTCGAGAGGACCTCGTAAACAACCTGGACCTCAGTCCTGCGTTGTCCGTCTGTTGTAGGTACACACAACTCATATTCCATCTCAGCCTTATTTTACAATGAAGATTCATGGTTAGGAGATGCAACAAGATATAAGATAAACGTTACTGACAACTCTTTGAAAGATGCATGGCTTACAATTGCATCCTTTGTTGGGGTGGAGAAGCTGTTATGTCGGCTCAAGTGACACTCTTTGAACATATCCAGAGGACTAAGTTTTGGCCGTTGTATTTGTCCTTCTGAAAAAAATAACATAAATAGGTGATCATCTTAAAGGTTTCAGGTGTACATAAAATCTACAGTTTCCGCTAGCGACCATGTGCACTATAGTTACCATAGCTGGAATTCAGTTTAACTGACGTTGCTCTGTCGATGACGTTATTGTAAAATAAATAAAATGCAATCCATCCTAAAAAAACAGGGAACATCATCTAGCACGTGTGTTGAGCGCAACAAAAAATTTATATAACCAACAAACTTGAAATACTCATCACAGCACAATTTTATGTTGTGACAGTTCGTGACTTACCACGTTTTCCAAGTGCGCGACATAACTACACGATCCGGTTGCCAGATGGATTAGGACCTTATCAGGGTTGAATTTTTTTTCTCACTGATTTCCTGCTAGATTGTAAAATTAGTAATGGTACTCATAGTCAAGCTTCATGCACAACAAAATGCAGTCATAAGTCAGAATTGAGGAAAGGGCTAGTCAATTCAGTTAACAAGTTCATCTGCCATAAGCATGTAATGTACCAACTTCGATTTGCATAAAATAACCGACCTTCATCTTGGGTTCCATCCAGTGCTGCACAAGCTCATTCCACTCAACATCGTTCATCGAACTGATAGGTTTCTTTCGGTACATCGTAGAGAAGACGGTTATCAAAATGCTTTCTTTTAAGGACGTGTCGTTGGTGCTTAACACCTATATGAAGATACCTCTTGCACGCTGCTTTTACTGGTGAAGTATTTATATCCATATCAAACATAACCTAGTGGCATGGAAGAACATGCATAAGAATGGAAATATCTGAATCAACAACATTATATAAATATTGCAGAGGGGCAAAACGCCTATGATGGACTTACCGAAAGTCTGTGGTAATAGTCAGAGAGGAGCCTACCATCCCCCTTATATTTCTTCCGGTGCAAGTGCACATACACATGGTTCTTGACTGCATTGTGGCATTCAGCTGCAAACTTTGCAGCGACAGAAGGTGACACTGGCCGCATCATACCTTTTTGAATGACAACTGCCAGTTTGCCAGCCACCACTACACACTACACACGTAAGCAATTAATGAGGTAACAATAATGGTACTACAAACATAATATGGAATAAACATACTAAATACACTAAGCATGCATGCCTTTATCCCCATTACTATTCAGGGTTGCCTCCTCATGGTTAACATCCATCCAGTGACTGACTATGTCCACAAAGATATGCCCAGTAGCATCATTACCTGTGTTCAAGGGAAGCAGCCTGAGTGTGTCATCGTGCAACAGAAGGTAACATAAATGCACATATTCATAAGCCCAAGAGCAGCCATGGTGTTTACCTGAAACTATTAGTAAAATGATTAATAAATTAGCAACTAAGAACAAATACCAAAAGCACGGAGCTCCCCGTCAACGGCGCAAAAAAATAGCTTGATGACTGCAAGTGAATAGTTCAACTGTAGCTCCTTGCTACTATCTATTAAGGGATACTTGTAAATCGTTCTTTAATATCAAATAAAGGTGTTTTAAAGATGGTTGTAATTGGTTGCAAGAAAGTAAAAAAGGTAATAAGTAACAAGCCCAGTGAGAAATGGAATGAAACTCAATAAGACAAAGTGTTCTCAGGGATTATTGGATCCACCTCTAGCATTAGGATTCATGTTAATCAAGATAAACTATGCTTTTAATCATGTTGTGTATGGAGAGAGCTCCATAACAAGAAGCGCCCAGAAAACCATCGGTCATCGCATCTCTAAATAATCACAACGACTAGCCTTTTGCAAACCACATGTTGACTATCATAATTAAGGGTTTCCCCATGGCGATATAGCTTAGTGAGTGTCCCTTTATCCCCTCTTCCATATGTTAAAGTGCCGCCACTGTAATGTCATTTCTCGCCGTGCACTTTATCATATTTCAAAGGGTAGTTTCCTCTCTAGTCCCTAAGGTAAATCTTACATGGTGCACTTCACATAATATCAATAGAGAGAATAACACACGTTCATATATTAAAACCATAGATCATCTTTGATTCATCTCATATTCATGCTAGAGTTTTTCCATCTCCCCAAGAATGAGAGGAACTACTCGCACATGGAAACAATCAAACATCATCATAATCTTATGGATGAGATGAAATTAGTGGTATGAATTCGAATACAAACCCACAATAGCAATCAAGATCACAAGTATGGTTGAAGAAGAATGGGCTCAGTGATGGTGATGGAGATGTAGCGACTCATGATCAAGAAGATGGTGCATTGTCCTCCAATGATCCATGTAGCAGCGTAGATGATGTCTTCTCCTAAGTTCCTCCTCTAGATCTATCCTAGAGGTGGTGTTTCGGTGTTTCTTGCGGCTGTGTATCTTAGATCTCTGCCCCGTCTACGCGAGATGAAAGTATTTGATGAGGTACTGCGTACGGGCGGGTCACCCTGTACAGGTGTCCGCTAAATGCTCTGATGTCCGTCCTCGCATTCCTTGGCCCAGATGCGTGGTTAAGTGCCTAGATGATTTTTATCACGTAAAAATACCATAAAATGATACTAGTTTTTATTGATATTTCATTATAGCCTTAATATTTTGAGATCCTGCGTAAACAAGCATAAAAGGTGGACGAAAGCGCCATAAAATAAAAAAATCTTATTGCTACACAAGGACATCTATATGAAATAACGGAGTAAAAACACTCTAAAAATGCACTCATCAATAGCCTCAACCTCGACGAGGCGGAGGTGTCCTACCGAACCTGCCTGCTCGTGCTGCCGGTATACCGCCTCCCGCACATGTGGCATTTTTCGAACGTCAGCTAGGTCGTCCCTCGGCTGTCGACGAGGGCGGAGCTCTACGTGATCATTGACCTCGACGGCCTGGTCGCGCTCCTGCATCAGCACCTGCACCGGCGATGAAGAAGGAGGACACTTGCTCCGACTTCGAATTGGACGGTGATGGCGACGGCGCCGACAGCGCCCACAACTTCAGAGCCTTGGACTGCCCGTTTTTGTTTTTTTCTTCATCTTTTAGTATTTATTTTGCAAACTTGGTATAAATTTAAACAAAACCAGACCTATTTTATGAAATTTCAAACCCTATCGACGCTTATTTTGGAAGCGTAGGTGGAGATGCTCTAAGAAAATGCCTCTGGCTCTGCTAGGTACGTACGTCCGACTACATTGAAACTTGGATCCGAGACAGACAGATGTACGTACGTACTTGCATCGCATGTACTTGTACTACGTGTGTGTTGCTTCTACCAGGCGTGACTGCTGTGCCCTGTGCGTAGGACCAGGGTGGCGTGCCAGTAGTACCCGCCTACCCGGTGCTGGTGCATGCACCTCCCCGTCGTCCGTCGATCGCTGGCAGTGCGGGTGCGGGTGCGGCCAGGCCTTTCCTTTCCGCTGCTGCTCAGCATCGTGGGAGCAGACGGCAGGGCAGCGGGTAAAGTGGGGGAGAAGGACCGGCCGCTTTCGCCGGACCCACGTACGTCGCCCCGGCCCCGGCCCCGCCGCTAACGGCCGGCAACCCCTGCCGCCAGCCACAAACCACCGCCGGCCGGGACCCGTCGCCGTGTACGGGGCATGCGCTTTATCAGACTGTCCGACGAGTTTCACCGAGGCCCGGCGGGCGCTGCGGTGGTGGCGACAGTGCCCGCGCGCGCGCGCCTGCAATCGGTAGATGACCGACCTGCCCCTACCGGCTACTGCGACAGACTCGGGAAAAGGCTACGCCGCGCTACAGCGCCGGAGGGGCGGAACTGGGAAAAGGCCTAGCGCGCTGCAGTCGCGTTCGCCTCTGCGAGCAGGAGCAGTGCACGGCCCTGCTTCTGGAGGAGATCGCAGGACGAAACACGGTGAAAAAGCCTGGGCAAATGTTGCTACAGGGCAAAGTTTACTGCCACACCTGCCTGCTCGTACGCACGGATCGGAACCTGTAAAAGGTGGTAGTTATACGGAATGTACCGGCCCCATTATTGACCGCATGCTGATTAAAGAAGGAGAGAGGGGGCTGCATACAGCCCAACCGAACACAAACGGACGCGTCCGCAGAGACGCATTCCTGGCGCATATTTGGTCCACGTTTGCGTCAGGACGGACACTGCGGACGTTTTGCGTCGCCCCGCTGGAGGGCGTTTTTTGTCCGCGCAGACGCAAACGGACCGTCGCCCCGCCTTAGGGCATCTCCAGCGGCGCGACGCATTTCGGACACCCAAAATGTCCGCGGGCGTCCGTTTGCGTCGCGAGGCGGACGCGGAAATGGTCGCGTGTCCGTTTGCGTCTGGGGCTGGCTCCAGCGGGGCGACACATTTTGGGCGCAGGCCAGAATTCAAAAAATAGAAGCACCCATAAACTTTTGCACCAAATTTACAGCCGCATTTTGAGGGCTGAAACAAGTTCACCCCACTTTGCATATCCCACTTTGCATATCGGACTGCGCAAAGTGGATACCAAAAGGGGCACAACAAGGCCTGTGCAGCAATAAAAATGTCCAAAAGGAGGCCAAGGTGCTGGGCGCATGGCGCCGGCGATCAGGCGTCTCGCGCGCGGATTTCGGCGCGCCTCTTCATGAACCGGGCCCCGGTGTCGTCGTCAACGTCGCTCAAGTCGGCTAGCATGATCCTAGTGTCCTCCGCAAGGATCTTGGCCTTGGCGTCCATCCTCCTAGCCTCGGCGTCAAGCAATTTGGCCTCGGCGTCCGCCTTTTGGACCTCAATTACCTCTTTGACGAGGTTGTGGTAGATGGCGGTTGCGGCCTCTTTTCCAGACGCCTCTTCTCGTCCCTAGCGGCCAAGGCGGCACGATTGTCGGCCATCATCTTCTCCATGCTCATGGTGAACGCAAGGGCCTCGCGCTCCCGCCGTAGATCGGCCTTGGTAGCCTTGTGGCCTCGTGGACGAGGTGGAAGGGCTGGACGGCCTTGATCGTCGTCCTCGCCGTCGAGGTTGATCGCTGTCCCATTCCTCACGGCTTCGTTGTAGGCCGCATAGCTTGTCATCCACTTGTTGGCGTTCTTGAGCACGTTCCAGACAATGGACCATATGGAAGCCCTTCTTATGCGTCGCCACGAACTTCTTCAAGGCGCGGGATACCCGCATTCATAGCCGCCAATGATGTACATAGAATGATGCACATAGTGTTGAATGATGATGGTTCTATCGTGTTTACCATTGTCATGACGCCGCCGCCGCTTACGGGGTTGTTAACGAGCATGTTCGACCGCCGAGCAAAACTTGGTCGTCTCTTGCTTGATGTAGTTCCATCTTTTTCGGAGGGACTCTAACGTCCGAGGGCTTGTGATATTGTAGGGAGGGTGCCGCCTGGTCTCGTTGTACTGCTGCGAGACCTTGGCCCAATAGACCTTGCCCTTTTGCTGCGCGCCATTAATGCAATCATTGCTCGATGCAAGCCATGCTTCGCACAAGCACTTGTCCTCCTCGTCGACGAAGCCTTGTGTCCCGTGGCTCTCCCCCTTCTTCTTCGCGAGCTTTGTTGGCGCGTCGTCGAAGTCGTCCACCGACACGGGTGTTGGCTGCGTCCGCTGGATGGCGAACAGGCGTGCGGTTTCGATGTCCTCCGCGCGTTCATCCGTCGTTGGCTCCCGGTCATCCGGCGGGGTCCCGGCCGGATCACCGCGAACGAAGCCGCCGCCGAAGATAATTTCCTAGATGTCAGCCTCACGGCGGTCCTTCCAATACTCCTACGAATCACCGGACGTCAGACGCATGAAACACGGCGAACGCACACATTGAGAGAGCTCACATACGGGTCGTCCATCGTCGGGCGGCCGGCGCCATTTCGTCGAACGGGATGCGGGGCTGCGGCATGCTCTCCTCCGGCACCTGGCGCGTCTTCTGTGTCGCGCCCGAGCTGGAGTCACCGCTTCTAGGAGTACGGTTGAGGTCGGGAACAGCCGCCCCGTTGAACTGCTCCGCCGCCCCGGTCAACTCCACCGGTGGCAGGCCGGACGCGAACCGCGACACCGGGTGGCCCTGCAAGGGAGCGGGAGTTCCAGGACGCAGCTGGGAACTTACCGAGCTGACCGACGAGGACGGAGGAGCGACGTCGGCGATCCCCTCTCTTGACGAGCATGTAGCCCTCCGCCAAGGTCGGATGGAGGGCTACTTGCGCGACGCCGGCTTTGATCCGCATCCGCCACGCCTGCCGGTTGGCGGCCGCGGAAATCTTCATCTTCCGGTTCCTGCGCCGGCAGCGACGTTTCGCGGCCTCGATCACTTTCTCCTCCGGGGAGAGCACCTTCTTTGCAGCCTTCGCCTTTGCCTCCCGGCTGCCGCCGGTGCCGGCCCGCTTTGCTTCCGGCGGACCCTCCATTGTGGCTACGGTCGTGGCTACGGGGGAGTGTGGGGCGGCGGCGGGTGCGGCGGCGAGGGTTTGATCCGCATCCATGGCGGTGGCTGCGGCGGCGAGGACGTCCATCGCTTCTGGAATGTTTCGCGCCGGTCTAGTTTGCTTTTTCGTGCGGGGAATGGCCAGTGGCGGGAATTATATCGGCCTCGTTGCCACTGACGCGCGGGTCCTACGTCTTTTTCGGTGGTCACTCGGCGCGACCGCCGAGCGTCCGCGGAGACGCAAACCTGGCGCATATTTGGGCCAGGTTTGCGTCTCCGCGGACGGGCCGGTCACTTTGCGTCGCCCCGCTGGAGCAGGGCCCAGACGCATTTCCGGTCACGGCGGACGAAAACGGTCGCTCAGCGACCATTTGCGTCGCGCCGCTGGAGATGCCCTTAGAACATCTCCACCTGCGCTGCTATAGCGGCCATGATAGCGATTTGGGGTCCAGCGAAAATGGGCTCACACCGACGCGTCCCAAACAGCGCCGGCGCTTTTCCGAGCATAATAAAAGCGCCGGCAACCCCGTGCCGGCCCCTTGGATAAGGGCGCGAATCGGGCGCGCCGGCGCCTCGCGAGGCGGAAAATTTTGGGCGTGGGAGCCGCCTGTTAGTGATGCCAGGGCGCCGTGCGGGATATTTTACCGCCACGACGCCGGACCGGAAACTCTCCCGCCACGATGCGGCGGAAATTCTCCCGCAGTGACACCGCGCGGGAGGTCTTCTGCCCCGCCGGCGGTCTATATTATCCCTCCTCCCCCGCCTCATTGGTGCAAAACCCCTAGATAAATAGCACAATATTCGATTCCTGGGACGAGGCGGCGCTAGAGGCGGCCGTAGAAGTCGTGGAGGCGGACCCGCAGCTCGCAGAGTACGAGGCGTGGGAGGAGGCGGCGCTAGCAAAGACCGTAGATGTCTATATCGCGGACGAGCGGCGGGTCCAGGAGGCCTAGCGGTGGGAGCGCGAGGAAGCGCGATGACTGCGGGAGACGCGGCGGCTGCGGGAGACGCGGCGGGAGGCGGGGCGGCAGGGCCAGGAGGCAGAGCGGCTGGAGTTCCTGGGGGCGCGGCGGTGGCGGGAGGCGCTGAGCTAGCGCTGGTGGGAGGTGCGCCAGCAGAAGGGGTGGGAGGAGTTTGCGCTGCGGCAGTTGCAGCGGGAGGAGACGCAGCGTCAGGATGAAGTCTACGAGCGGTGACGTTTGGCGGAGTTGCAGCTCCGGCTACAGAGGCAGGAGTTGGATCACCGTTGACGGCGGGAGGACCTGGAGCAGCTGCTGCGTCAGGAGGCGGTGGCCGCCGATAGAGCCGCGTACTTGACGTTCGTGACGGAGAGAGCAGCGGGGGATCGACGACGGAGGAGCAGCGGAGAGAGCAGCGGGCGATCGTCCACCTCCATAGAGTCGGGTGGCCAGTAGGTAGTAGGCTAGAGATGAAGCAGGTTTCATATGTCATCCAGGGTCGAGGAGTGAATAATGTTTTACTCGGATTTTCCCGAAAATATTATTCATTCCTCGATCCTGAATGACATTAAAATGAAACTACAAGTATAAATATGTAGTTTATGTAAAAAAACATCTATCGGGGTCGCCGGTTTGGGGACGCCGATGTGGGAACAGCTCCCCCAAATAGAGCAGTGTCAGCGTCCCCTACACGGAAGTGTCGGCGCCTCTGCCGGCGACTATTTGGGGGGGGGGGTGCCGATGCAAACGGTTACGAAGTGACTGTGCACCCGCATGGATAAAAAAAGGGTCTAACGGCCCGACGCAAAATGTTCGGCCGGTCGCAGGAGCAAACGCCGCCCAAATTTGGAGTCGAAATGCGTTAACGTGGACGTTGCTTGGCGTTCGCGCGTGTCCTCCGCTCCGTCCTACATGGCCCGCCCACCAGTGGCATAGAAGCCACTTCCACTCCCGTCACTTCCAAAAATCGTATTCAGGCGGAGGCAAGAACCCTACCTAGCCATGAAGGCCCTCGCCGTCGTCGCCTTGCAAGCTAAGGAACCTTCCATCGACGAGACCGTCCCCATCGTTTCGGCCGCTCTCGCGGGAGGATAAATCCATCGAGGCCGCCAAGCAGGGCCGACGCGCCAATTTGAAGGAGAAGCAAAGGCAGAATGCAAGAAAAACGAAGCCATGCGGGTGGCCGCCGCCACGCTTGCTTACCGGATGCAGGTGACCGCCAACGCTCATGTGAGGCTGCCACCTGGCATCATGGCTGAGGCCATGCTCTTCATCAAGCAAGAGAGGATCGTCGTCAATGATCTTCTAGCGCATGGTTCGAGAAGAAGCGAGCCGAGATCCGCCAATGGGACGCCTGATCGCCCGTGCCTACATCGTGAGCACTATTTCCTTCTTCTTTGCTTTCCTACTCTTGGCACTTTTGTGCCCCTTTTAATTTTGTATTGTACTATGCCCACCATGTAATGAACTACATTAGGCATGATTCGTGGCACTGATGTCGCGGTTTGAATGTCTTAAATATGGCTTGAATTGGTGCTAGGATTGATCAATTTGGTTAGAAAAAGATGGTCAGCCTGGGCCAGACAGAATGCGTCGAGCCCTGGCGGCGCCCCCCAACGCAAACAGACAATAGTGGTCTGACGACCAAGCAAACGAACGCGCACGGTTATTTTAGCGTCCGAAATGCGTCGAACCACTGGAGATGCCCTTATCTATTTGGATCGGGTGCATGCACAACGAAATAAATGATTTTTTTTTAGAAAGAAATATGAAAAACCAAAAACTCTAGCTACTAGGGTTGCGCCATTGGCATCTAGTTCTCCTTGTTGCGGTCGACGAAGACCAACGGGCCCTAGGGCCATGGCATCGGAGAAGGTCCAGTTGGTCACGCTGACGCGAGAAGTGGCGTGCGTGGCTGGCTGCGAGATGGGGTGATAGGGGATGCCACGATGGCTTCCTCCTCGTTCAGCCCGGACGACTGGACCTCCTCCAAGTACCTACTGCGATTTCAGCAGCAAGCAGCCCAGGAAAAAGTTGGCATTGGTTCGGTACCGTATCGTATCGTGTCACACGGCCGCACGTTACTACAAGCATGCATTTCGCTCTCCACAGAACGTGCAGCATATCTCCGTGCATGTGCAACCGGAACCTGCCGTGCTCGTGTATAGACCAAAGCTACCCGGATCGTGCTCGAAAGATAGCACGCATGCACACGTACCGTACACGAGGCCATGGAAGGCACGTTCGCCTGTCGGCGGGCACACCTAAGGTATAAAAAATCGTGGAGGTGTGCCGTGTCAGGTAACGGCCCTGAAACTTCCATGCCCTGCTGCCCAATCGCGGCCTGACCGGTTTCTGCAGCGAGATCTCCACGCCGGCCAAGGGAGATCTTTGACTCCCATCGCAGGCATGCCTCGTTCTGGGACGGACGTGTAAACAACACCCACAGGCAGGTACTGCTGCCTGAGCCGTATGTACTTGTCTGGGATTCGATCTTGGCGGAATGGAGTACGTGCGGGAGAGCAGGAGGTGATGGGCGGGCTGCAGGGACACCATCCGTTTTTGACTTCCTGTTCTCCCTTGATTGGCTGATTGCCTGCCTCGTGCCGTATCGTGCTTACGCTGATACGCCTGATCGAACGGGGCATGCCGAGATTGAGCTGCACTGTAGCTGAAGACCCGGAACATTTTTTAAGCTTACGCATGAGACAAGTTGGTTATTTTTTTATTTTTTTGTATTGCCTCTATCGATCGAAATGCAATGAACAACAGGAGCTCTCTAAGTGAGTATAAGTGGAGCCGAGTGGAAAACTTTAATGTGTGCTCACTGCCTTTAAAAAAAAAACGTAGTTATGCATTCACTATGAAACAAGCGAAAACATTCCCTCATGCAAATGACTCAAATTCGTTTGCAGATTTCATCTATAGTTAGAAAAAATCTCAAATCATTTTACCGGGATCGCTTGTGATGTTATCATAATCTACCCCTGTCCTGTTCCAAGAGCCTGTCGAACTTTTTCTTTACCAGGACCACAAATCAATGAGTTTTGTGAAAACACTTGCTGGCTCATGAGTCATTCTAATATGTGTACAGTACATATATACATACAAGAACCTTTTAGATTTTTAAAATTAACTTGGGTCTTTTAATTCTAAAAAATAAAGCGAACGCTAACGAGAGCACGCAGATCAGACAAAACCTATACACCGACCAGGTCGGTGGCTACCGGCCACCGCACACCCCCTGGTCGGGTATGGGCCAGGCCCATTTGTGGCTGTTTAGCCTGTAGCAGTTCGTTTTTCCTTTTTTCTTTTTCTTTTTCTTTTTTCTTTTTTCTTTTTTGGTTTTTTTCTTCTGTTTTCTGTTTTTTTATATTTTTTCAGATTCGAATTTTTTTATTTTTTAAAAACATTTAAATTGAGAAAATGTTTAAATTGAAAAATGTTTAAATTTGAAAACTGTTCAAATCTGAAAACCGTTCAAATATGAATTTTTTCAAATTTGAAATTTGTTCTAATATGAAAATTGTTCAGATTCGAAAATTGTTCAAATATAAAATTTGATCAAATTTAGAAATGTTCAAATTCGGAAATTGTTCATCGAAAAAATACATTTTTGTTCAAATTAAAAAATGTTCAGATTTTTTTAAAATGATTTCTTTTTAATCTAAGAAACGAAATAAATCCCGAACGAAACAGTCCCGAAATCAAATCGAACGAAACGGTACGCAATACAAACAGTTGAAACGAAACGGTACATGATCCCGAACTAAATGGGACGAGCCCATATATGCCCGGGGGGGTGTGCAATGGGTTCGCCCCACCGACCAGCTCGGCCTATAGGAGCTCCCCGCAGATCAAGCTAGGTCAGTTTGCAAAACTAAGTACTCGGACCTTTTATAAAAGTCTGGCCTCCTATTCGGCAGGCCAGGATAGTAGTACTATATGGCTGCTTGCATCAAGCCCACCAATGCCCATGTTAGTGCCAGGCCCAGGGAAGTAATATAGCCAGCGCTGCATCAGAACTGAGCCCAAGAAACTGTGGCTCCATTCTCGCGAATACACACTGGACGCTGGAGCGCGGATTTCCTATACACCGACCAGGTCGGCGCGTACCGTGCGCCGCACACCCCCGCGCGCGGTACGGGCCGGCCCAGTTCGGGTGTTGGGCCAGTTGGCCGTTTTCTTTGTTGAGCTTTTTTTCTGTTCTTTTTTTTATTTATGTTTCTTTTTGTTTTTTCTGTTTTTCTTATACGATTAAAAAATGTTAAAATTCAAACAAATGAAAAAGAATTATAATTTGAAATTTTTGTAATTTAAAAATGTTTAAATTGAAAATTGTTCAAATCCAAAAATTGTTCAAATCTAAAATTGTTTAAATTTGAAAATTGTTCAAATCGAAAATTGTTCATATCCGAAAATTGTTCATATCTAAAAACTGTTCAAATTTTAAAATTGTTCAAATCGAAAAAATGTTTAAATTTAAAATTTGATTTGTTAAAAAAAATCAGCTTTAAAAACTATTCAAATTACGTTTTTTTGAATTATTCGGATTTTGAAAATCCGTTCAAAATTTAAAACTTTTCAGATCTAAAAATTATTTAAGTTTTAAAACTGTTCATATTTCGTAAAATCTCGAATTTTATTTTTCTAAAAAATGTTAGATTATGAAAAAGAAAATATTAGTAACAAAAAAGAAACGAGAAAAAGAAAAAAATCGTACTCGAGGCTAATGGGCCGAGGCCCGACCTACCAGACACGGTCAGCTGGGGTGTGCGGCGCCCCACACGAGCCGACCGGGTCGATGTATAGTAGTCCCCGAGCGCGGATTTCCTATACAGCCGGCGAGTCGGCGCGTACGCGTGCTCGCACACCTCCGCGCGCGGTACGGGCCGGCCTGATTCGGGTGTTGGGCCGGTTGGCAGTTTTCTTTGTTGAGCTTTTTTTCGTTTCTTTTTTTATTTATGTTTCTTTTTGTTTTTTCTTGTTTTTCTTATACGATTAAAAAATGTTAAAATTCAAACAAATGAAAAAGAATTATAATTTGAAATTTTTGTAATTTAAAAATGTTTAAATTGAAAATTGTTCAAATCCAAAAATTGTTCAAATCTAAAATTGTTTAAATTTGAAAATTGTTCAAATCTGAAAATTGTTCATATCTGAAAATTGTTCATATCTAAAAACTGTTCAAATTTTAAAATTGTTCAAATCGAAAAAATGTTTAAATTTAAAATTTGATTTGTTAAAAAAAATCAGCTTTAAAAACTATTCAAATTACGTTTTTTTGAATTATTTGGATTTTGAAAATCCGTTCAAAATTTAAAACTTTTCAGATCTAAAAATTATTTAAGTTTTAAAACTGTTCATATTTCGTAAAATCTCGAATTTTATTTTTCTAAAAAATGTTAGATTATGAAAAAGAAAATATTAGTAACAAAAAAGAAACAGAAAAAAGAAAAAAATCGTACCTGAGGCTAATGGGCCGAGGCCCAGCCTACCCGACCTGGTCGCTGGGGTGTGCGGCGCCCCCACACGAGCCGACCAGGTCGATGTATAGTAGTCCCCCTGGAGCGGGCAACCCTATTTATCACCCGCGTGCGGTATTATGCCCCATACGCACGGGGTGGCCACTGGGCCGCGGCGCATTAACGCATTTCATGGCATTTTCCAGCGTTGGTTCTGTTTTCTTTTCTGGTTCTTTTTGTTTTTTGTTGTTTTTCGTTTTTTTCATTGAAAATTCTGAACATTTTTTTTAAATATGAAAACTCTTAAAATTTCAAAACTGTTATTTGAATTTTTTTCTCGATCGAACAATTTTCAAATTTATATATTTTTAGCTTTGAATAATTTTCAAGTTTGGACAATTTTCATGTTTGAATAATTTTTATGTTTGAACATTTTTAAACTTTGAATATTTTGAATTTTGAAAATTTATAACTCATAACAATTTTTGTTTTTCAATATTTTTCAAAATCTAAACATTTCTTTAAGTAAGTATGAATTTTTCAAATATAAGTTTTTTCAAAATCTAAAAGGTTTCAAATTTTAAATTTTGTCAAATAAAATAGAAATAATAGGGAAAATAAAGAACCTGCCAAAGGACCTGTTCGTGGGTTGGGCAGCAGGGCGCACGAGGGAGAACACATTTCCTTCTGCACTAAAGCCATAAATAGGGAAAGGCTAGCCAGATCCGACGCCCTTTGGGGTGGGAGAAAGCAGCTACCTAATCCCTTTCTGTTTGTGGGTCGCACTAGAACGGTAAGACTAACTTCTCAAGTATGTACACATTCCTCGAAGATGATAATGCCACACAAATCCCTCTAATTTTCCCTAAAAATAATACGAAAACCAAATGTTGGACTACCGAGACGTGAATCGACAAATGTTAGAGATCTTCTGAATTCATTTTTCAAAGCAGGTTGAACTTCTACCTTTTTGAACCTCTTTAGCGTCGTCAAACAATTATTTTTTCCCCTTTTGATAGTTGTCAACCAACCAAATGGTAAACAAGAAAGAACGCAGTAGATGAGCGGGGCAGCAAGGGAAGTGTTAGTGAAAGCAATTTGTCAAGCCATACCGACGTACTCTATGAGTTGCTTTCGCCTTTCCAAAAAAACGTGTAAGAGGATTACAAACCTTATTGCAAGGTTTTGGTGGGGAAATAATGAAGTTAAGAGGAAAATCCACCGGAAAAAGTGGGGTGAGATTGAAGTACCGAAATCCGGTATGGGTTTTTGGGACTTCCGACTCTTTAATCAAGCATATCAAGCTACGTTAGCCAAACAAGGTTGAAGGTTAATGACAATATCTGACACCAGACTCGTTATGTGCAAAGGTTTTAAAGGGTAAATATTATCATGACTCCAAGTTTATATCGGCCAGGCAGAAGAGGAATTCATCGCATGTTTGGAGGGAGATTCTACATGGACGCGAAGCCCTCAAGAACGGTATGATTAAGAGAGTGGGAGACAGATCTTCCATTAGTGCTTTTGAAGACCCCTGGATTCTACCAAACATGAATGGTCATCCATTATTTAAACGGCTAGAAGCACAAATTACTTTGGTGGAGGAGCTGATTGATGAGGAGATGATGTCTTGGAAGGAGGATAAGCTAGAGGCCAATTTTATTGATACCGATCAAAGAGCTATTAGGCAGATACCCCTAGCTAGAGGGGAAGGACAGCTGGGCCTGGACGCAAGAGGTGAATGGCTTGTTCTCTATTAGATCGGCTTACTACCTGCTTGCGGCAAAAAATTGGATGGTCAAGCATCTGGCTTCGGTACCGAGGTAAACACCTGTTGGAAAAAACTATGGAAGATTTCGCTGCCACCAAAAGTTCGCTCGTTCTGGTGGAGAGTGATCAAGGAATTTATTCTAGCTATGCAAATGTTGAATCAAAGGCATATGGATCGGATTGCCCATTTTCAATGGTGGGGAGTAGAAGAGGAATCCATCTTTCATGCAATGTTCGAATGCACATGGGCATGACTATTTTCGGAGGAATTAAAAGGATATGCAGGAGTCAAGGTTCCTATTTTCCATCCGAACTCATGGGCTATGGATATGGTTGACAATAAGACCATCAATGAGGAAGATGCGGCTATGATTTTATGTGGTTGTTGTGTGGTATGGATGGAGCGGAATGCGCGCAAGCAAGGAGAGGGAGGCACATTGGTGGCTAAATCTGTGAGTTGGGTGCCACAAACCACTATTGATCTGACTTGCGTTGGGGAAGAAACGGAGAAGAAAACACCAAAGCCTAAACTGAAAGTGGAAGCCACCATATGAGGGTACATGAAAATCCATACCGATGCAAGTTTTATTCAGGATACTATGTCTGGTGATACGTCTCCGACGTATCGATAATTTCTTATGTTCCATGCCATATTATTGATGATACCTACATGTTTTATGCACACTTTATGTCATATTCGTGCATTTTCTGGAACTAACCTATTAACAAGATGCCGAAGTGCCGATTGCTCGTTTTCTGCTGTTTTTGGTTTCGAAATCCTAGTAACGAAATATTCTCGGAATCGGACGAAATCAAGACCCAGGTTCCTATTTTCACCGGAAGCATCCAGAACACCCGAGAGCCGCCAGAGGGGGGCCCTGTGGGCCCCAGATGATAGGGTGGCGCGGCCTGGGCCCTGGTCGCGCCAGCCTATGGTGCCGCCGCCTCTTCGACCCTCTGACACTGCCCTTCCGCATATTTAAAGCCTCCGTCGCGAAAACCCTGATGCGAAGAACCACGATACGGAAAACCTTCCAAAGCCGCCGCTATCTCGAAGCCAAGATCTGGGGGACAGGAGTCTCTGTTCCGGCACCCTGCCGGAGCGGGGAAGTGCCCCCGGAAGGCTTCTCCATCGACACCGCTGCCATCTCCACCGCCATCTTCATCACCGCTCGTCTGCTCCCATGAAGAGGGAGTAGTTCTCCATCGAGGCTCGGGGCTGTACCGGTAGCTATGTGGTTAATCTCTCTCCTATGTGCTTCAATACAATAATCTCATGAGCTGCCTTACATGATTGAGATTCATATGATGATGCTTGTAATCTAGATGTCATTGTGCTAGTCAAGTGAGTTTTACTTATGTGATCTCCGGAGACTCCTTGTCCCACGTGTGTAAAGGTGACAGTGTGTGCACCGTGTGGGTCTCTTAGGCTATATTTCACGGAATACTTACTCACTCTGTTATGAATGGCGTAGTGAAGTGCTTATTTATATCTCTTTATGATTGCAATGTGTTTTGTATCACAATTTATCTATGTGCTACTCTAGTGATGTTATTAAAGTAGTTTATTCCTCCCGCACGGTGTAATGGTGACGAGTGTGTGCATCCGTGTTAGTACTTGGCATATGCTATGATCATGATCTCTTGTAGATTGTGGAGTTAATTATCATTATGATTGTATTGATATGATCTATTCCTCCTACGTGGCGTGAAGGTGACAGTGTGCATGCTATGTTAGTACTTGGTTTAGTCGTGTTGATCTTTCTTGCACTCTAAGGTTATTTAAATATGAACATTGAATTGTGGAGCTTGTTAACTCCGGCATTGAGGGTTCGTGTAATCCTACGCAATGTGTTCATCATCCAACAAGAGTGTAGAGTATGCATTTATCTATTCCGTTATGTGATCAAAGTTGAGAGTGTCCACTAGCGAAAGTCTAATCCCTAGGCCTTGTTCCTAAATATCGCTATCGCTTGCTTGTTTACTTGTTTCTATTGCGTTACTACTGCTGCGTTACTACTTGCTTGTTTACTTGTCCTGGGCAAAGCACTTTTACGGTGCCGTTGCTACTACTTATTCATACCACCTGTATTTCACTATCTCTTCGCCGAACTAGTGCACCTATTAGGTGTGTTGGGGACACAAGAGACTTCTTGCTTTGTGGTTGCGGGGTTGCTTGAGAGGGATATCTTTGACCTCTTCCTCCCTGAGATCGATAAACCTTGGGTGATCCACTTAAGGGAAACTTGCTGCTGTTCTACAAACCTCTGCTCTTGGAGGCCCAACACTGTCTACAAGAATAGAAGCTCCCGTAGACATCAAGCACTTTTCTCGGCGCCGTTGCTTGGGGAGGAAAGGTAAAAAGGCACTCATACTCCGGTTCCGTGTAACGAGTACTTTTATGGCGCCATTGTGTTTGTGCTCGAAGCTATTTCCTTTAGATCCCGCAATTGCATCTTTTTGTTTCTTGTTTACACTAGTTTGGCATAATGGATAACAATGAGCTTCTTATTCTATTTCCCGATTTAAAACTTGGATTGTTTGATGCGAAAATTAAAAAACCTATGAAATCTTATTTGCATGCTTGGTAGTAATATTAGTATGAACGCTTTGAACACCATTGTTGATAATGATATAGAAAGTTCTAAGCTTGGGGAAGCTGGTTTTCATGATCTTTTTAGTCCCCCAAGCATTGAGGAGAAAATTTTCTTTGACGATTGATACGTCTCCAACGTATCGATAATTTCTTGTGTTCCATGCCACATTATTGATGTTATCTACATGTTTTATGCACACTTTATATCATATTCATGCATTTTCTGGAACTAACCTATTAACAAGATGCCGAAGTGCCGATTCTTGTTTTCTGCTTGTTTTTGGTTTCGAAATCCTAGTAAAGAAATATTCTCGGAATTGGACGAAATAAAAGCCCGAGAGGCCTATTTTCTCACGAAGCTTCCGGAAGACCGAAGACGAGACGAAGAGGGGCCACGGGGTGGCCAAACCCTAGGGCGGCGCGGCCCCACCCCCGGCCGCGCCGGCCTGTGGTGTGGGCCCCCGTGCCGCCTCTTGACTTGCCCTTCCGCCTACAAATAGCCTCCGTGACGAAACCCCCGGTACCGAGAGCCACGATACGGAAAACATTGCCGAGACGCCGTCGCCGCCGATCCCATCTCGGGGGATCCCGGAGATCGCCTCCGGCACCCTGCCGGAGAGGGGAATCATCTCCCGGAGGACTCTACACCGCCATGGTCGCCTCCGGAGTGATGAGTGAGTAGTCTACCCCTGGACTATGGGTCCATAGCGGTAGCTAGATGGTTGTCTTCTCCCCATTGTGCTATCATTGTCGGATCTTGTGAGCTGCCTATCATGATCAAGATCATCTATCTGTAATTCTATATGTTGCGTTTGTTGGGATCCGATGAATAGAGAATACTTGTTATGTTGATTATCAAAGTTATGCTTATGTGTTGTTTATGATCTTGCATGCTCTCCATTATTAGTAGATGCTCTGGCCAAGTAGATGCTTTTAACTCCAAGAGGGAGTACTTATGCTCGATAGTGGGTTCATGCCTGCATTGACACCAGGACGATGATGAGAAAGTTCTAAGGTTGTGTTGTGCTTGTTGCCACTAGGGATAAAACATTGATGCTATGTCTAAGGATGTAGTTGTTGATTACATTACGCACCATACTTAATGCAATTGTCCGTTGTTTAGCAACTTAATGCGGAGGGGGTTCGGATGATAACCCGAAGGTGGACTTTTTAGGCATAGATGCGGTTGGATGGCGGTCTATGTACTTTGTCGTAATGCCCAATTAAATCTCACTATACTCATCATGATATGTATGTGCATGGTCATGCTCTCTTTATTTGTCAATTGCCCAACTGTAATTTGTTCACCCAACATGCTGTTCGTCTTATGGGAGAGACACCTCTAGTGAGCTGTGGACCCCGGTCCAATTCTCTTTCTTGAAATACAATCTACTTGCAATACTTGTTTTTTACTGTTTTCTCTGCAAACAATCATCATCCACACAATACGGTTAATCCTTTGTTACGGCAAGCCGGTGAGATTGACAACCTCACTGTTTCGTTGGGGCAAAGTACTTTGGTTGTGTTGTGCGGGTTCCACGTTGGCGCCGGAATCTGCGGTGTTGCGCCGCACTACATCCCGCCGCCATCAACCTTCAACGTGCTTCTTGGCTCCTCCTGGTTCGATAAACCTTGGTTTCTTTCCGAGGGAAAACTTGCTGCTGTGCGCATCATACCTTCCTCTTGGGGTTGCCCAACGAACGTGTGAAATACACGCCATCAAGCTCTTTTTACGGCGCCGTTGTCGGGGAGACCAAGACACGCTGCAAGGGAGTCTCCACTTCTCAATCTCTTTACTTTGTTTTTGTCTTGCTTTATTTTATTTACTACTTTGTTTGCTGCACTAAATCAAAATACAAAAAAATTAGTTGCTAGTTTTACTTTATTTACTGTCTTGCACTCTATATCAAAAACACAAAAAAATTAGTTTACTTGCATTTATTTTATCAAGTTCACTTTATTTACTATCGCTAAAATGAGTAATACTGAAGTTGAAGTTCGTTCATTTAAGCAACAAGGGGGAGAATGTTTAAAAGATGCTTGGTATAGAATTAGTGATGCCCATAATAGGTGCACTAAGAAACACTCCACCACTATCCTACTCAGGAATTTTTATGTTGGTATCTCTAGGCTGGAATAGATATGTTCTTGATTGTCTCGCGGGAGGTAACTTCCTAGGTGCTCCCGCTTTAGAAGCTAGTTGCATTATTGAGAGTTTATTTGGAACACCACCTGTTAATGAAACTAAAAGTGAAACCTCCCATGAGGATGTTATGAAAAAATTGGAAACCATAGAGAAAAATTGTAGCGTTGAAACTAAATTGGAAATATTACTGGATAATACTGATAAACTTGATAAAATCCTAGGAGGAATTAATTAAAGAATTGCTACTCTAGAAACTTGTGCTATCCATGATAATCAAACCCATAGAATTGGTAAACTTGAAGAAGCTATGAGAAAATTGAGTTCAACTTTTTCTTCTCTTAAATTTAATGAGAAAGCTTATGTGGGTAAGGAGCAAAAATTCATGTATGTCTCTAAGGTGCCTAAACCAAAGAATTACTATAGGCCTAAAATTGATAAAACTCCCAACACCGCTGGTAATGATGTTGATGCTTCATCTCTCGATGTTACTTGATACACACTTTACGCGCCTAGGCTGAAAGGCGTTAAAGAAAGCGCTTATGGGAGACAACCCATGTTTTTACCTACAGTACTTTGTTTTTATTTTGTGTCTTGGAAGTTGTTTACTACTGTAGCAACCTCTCCTTATCTTAGTTTTGAGTTTTGTTGTGTCAAGTTAAGCCGTTGATAGAAAAGTAAGTACTAGATTTGGATTACTGCGCAGTTCCAGATTTCTTTGCTGTCACGAATCTGAGCCCACTGCCCTGCAGGAAGCTCAGAAAATTATGCCAATTTACGTGAATGATCCTCAGATATGTACTCAACTTTCATTCAATTTGAGCATTTTCATTTGAGCAAGTCTGGTGCCATTTTAAAATTCGTCAATACGAACTGTTCTGTTTTGACAGATTCTGCCTTTTATTTCGCATTGCCTCTTTCGCTATGTTGGATGAATTTCTTTGATCCACTAATGTCCAGTAGCATTATGCAATGTCCAGAAGTGTTAAGAATGATTGTGTCACCTCTGAATATGTCAATTTATATTGTGCACTAACCCTCTAATGAGTTGTTTCGAGTTTGGTGTGGAGGAAGTTTTCAAGGATCAAGAGAGGAGTATGATGCAACATGATCAAGGAGAGTGAAAGCTCTAAGCTTGGGGATGCACCCGGTGGTTCACCCCTGCATATATCAAGAAGACTCAAGTGTCTAAGCCTGGGGATGCCCAAGGCATCCCCTTCTTCATCAACAAATTATCAGGTTCCTCCCCTGAAACTACATTTTTATTCGGCCACATCTTATGTGTTTTTTCTTGGAGCGTCGGTTTGTTTTTATTTTTGTTTTGTTTGAATAAAATGGATCCTAGCATTCACTTTATGGGAGAGATACACACTCCGCTGTAGCATATGGACAAATATGTCCTTGGTTTCTACTCATAGTATTCATGGCGAAGTTTCTCCTTCGTTAAATTGTTATATGGTTGGAATTGGAAAATGATACATGTAGTAATTGCTATAAATGTTTTGGGTAATGTGATACTTGGCAATTGTTGTGCTCATGTTTAAGCTCTTGCATCATATGCTTTGCACCCATTAATGAAGAAATACATAGAGCATGCTAAAATTTGGTTTGCATATTTGGTTTCTCTAAGGTCTAGATAATTTCTAGTTTTGAGTTTGAACAACAAGGAAGACGGTGTAGAGTCTTATAATGCTTTCAATATGTCTTTTATGTGAGTTTTGCTGTACTGTTCATCCTTGTGTTTGTTTCAAATAACCTTGCTAGCCTAAACCTTGTATCGAGAGGGAATACTTCTCATGCATCCAAAATACTTGAGCCAACCACTATGCCATTTGTGTCCACCATACCTACCTATACTACATGGTATTTTCCCGCCATTCCAAAGTAAATTGCTTGAGTGCTACCTTTAAAATTCCATCATTCACCTTTGCAATATATAGCTCATGGGACAAATAGCTTAAAAACTATTGTGGTATTGAATATGTAATTATGCACTTTATCTCTTATTAAGTTGCTTGTTGTGCGATAACCATGTTTGCGGGAACGCCATCAACTCATTGTTGAATTTCATGTGAGTTGCTATGCATGTTCGTCTTGTCTGAAGTAAGGGCGATCTACACTGAGTTGAATGGTTTGAGCATGCATATTGTGAGAGAAGAACATTGGGCCGCTAACTAAAGCCATGATTCATGGTGGAAATTTCAGTTTTGGACAAATATCCTCAAATCTCTAATGAGAAAAGAATTAATTGTTGTCAAATGCTTAAAGCATTAAAAGAGGAGTCCATTATCTGTTGTCTATGTTGTCCCGGTATGGATGTCTAAGTTGAGAATAATCAAAAGCGAGAAATCCAAATGCGAGCTTTCTCCTTAGACCTTTGTACGGGCGGCATAGAGGTACCCCTTTGTGAAACTTGGTTAAAGCATATGTATTGCGGTGATAATCCGGGTAGTCCAAGCTAATTAGGACAAGGTGCGAGCACTATTAGTACACTATGCATGAGGCTTGCAACTTATAAGATATAATTTACATGATGCATATGCTTTATTACTACCGTTGACAAAATTGTTTCATGTTTTCAAAATCAAAGCTCTAGCACAAATATAGCAATCGATGATTTTCCTCTATGAGGACCATTCTTTTACTTCCAATGTTGAGTCAGTTCACCTATTTCTCTCCACCTCAAGAAGCAAACACTTGTGTGAACTGTGCATTGATTCTTACATACTTGCTTATTGCACTTATTATATTACTCTATGTTGACAATATCCATGAGATATACATGTTACAAGTTGAAAGCAACCGCTGAAACTTAATCTTCTTTTGTGTTGCTTCAATACCTTTACTTTGAATTATTGCTTTATGAGTTAACTCTTATGCAAGACTTATTGATGCTTGTCTTGAAGTACTATTCATGAAAAGTCTTTGCTTTATGATTCACTTGTTTACTCATGTCATACACATTGTTTTGATCGCTGCATTCACTTCATATGCTTTACAAATAGTATGATCAAGTTTATGATGGCATGTCACTCCGAAATTATCTTTGTTATCGTTTTACCTGCTCGGGACGAGCGGAACTAAGCTTGGGGATGCTGATACGTCTCCAACGTATCGATAATTTCTTGTGTTCCATGCCACATTATTGATGTTATCTACATGTTTTATGCACACTTTATATCATATTCGTGCATTTTCCGGAACTAACCTATTAACAAGATGCCGAAGTGCCGATTCTTGTTTTCTGTTGTTTTTGGTTTCAGAAATCCTAGTAAAGAAATATTCTCGGAATTGGACGAAATAAAAGCCCGGAGGCCTATTTTCTCACGAAGCTTCCGGAAGACCGAAGACGAGACGAAGAGGGGCCACGGGGTGGCCAAACCCTAGGGCGGCGCGGCCCCACCCCCGGCCGCGCCGGCCTGTGGTGTGGGCCCCCGTGCCGCCTCTTGACTTGCCCTTCCGCCTACAAATAGCCTCCGTGACGAAACCCCCGGTACCAAGAGCCACGATACGGAAAACATTGCGAGACGCCGTCACCGCCGATCCCATCTCGGGGGATCATGGAGATCGCCTCCGGCACCCTGCCGGAGAGGGGAATCATCTCCCGGAGGACTCTACACCGCCATGGTCGCCTCCGGAGTGATGAGTGAGTAGTATACCCCTGGACTATGGGTCCATAGCGGTAGCTAGATGGTTGTCTTCTCCCCATTGTGCTATCATTGTCGGATCTTGTGAGCTGCCTATCATGATCAAGATCATCTATCTATAATTCTATATGTTGCGTTTGTTGGGATCCGATGAATAGAGAATACTTGTTATGTTGATTATCAAAGTTATGCTTATGTGTTGTTTATGATCTTGCACGCTCTCCGTTATTAGTAGATGCTCTGGCCAAGTAGATGCTTTTAACTCCAAGAGGGAGTACTTATGCTCGATAGTGGGTTCATGCTCGCATTGACACCTGGGACGAGTGACGTAAAGTTCTAAGGTTGTGTTGTGCTTGTTGCCACTAGGGATAAAACATTGATGCTATGTCTAAGGATGTAGTTGTTGATTACATTACGCACCATACTTAATGCAATTGTCCGTTGTTTAGCAACTTAATACTTGGAGGGGTTCGGATGATAACCTCGAAGGTGGACTTTTTAGGCATAGATGCGGTTGGATGGCGGTCTATGTACTTTGTCGTAATGCCCAATTAAATCTCACTATACTCATCATGATATGTATGTGCATGGTCATGCTCTCTTTATTTGTCAATTGCCCAAGCGTAATTTGTTCACCCAACATGCTTGTTCGTCTTATGGGAGAGACACCTCTAGTGAGCTGTGGACCCCGGTCCAATTCTCTTTATCGAAATACAATCTACTTGCAATACTTGTTTTTACTTGTTTTCTCTGCAAACAATCATCATCCACACAATACGGTTAATCCTTTGTTACGACAAGCCGGTGAGATTGACAACCTCACTTGTTTCGTTGGGGCAAAGTACTTTGGTTGTGTTGTGCGGGTTCCACGTTGGCGCCGGAATCTCCGGTGTTGCGCCGCACTACATCCCGCCGCCATCAACCTTCAACGTGCTTCTTGGCTCCTCCTGGTTCGATAAACCTTGGTTTCTTTCTGAGGGAAAACTTGCTGCTGTGCGCATCATACCTTCCTCTTGGGGTTGCCCAACGAACGTGTGAAATACACGCCATCAACGATACTTTGCCTCCTATTTATGATGATTATAATGATAGTGGTCTTTTGGTGCCACCTACTATGGTGAGTAAATTTTGTTGTGATTATACTATGCCTCTTACACTTGATGAGAATAATAATGATAGCTACTTTGTTGAATTTGCTCCCACTACAACTAATAAAATTGATTATGCCTATGTGGAGAGTAATAATTTTATGCATGAGACTCATGATAAGAATGCTTTATGTGATAGTTATATTGTTGAGTTTGCTCATGATGCTACTGAAAGTTATTATGAGAGAGGAAAATATGGTTGTAGAAATTTTCATGTTACTAAAATGCCTCTCTATGTGCTGAAATTTTTGAAGCTACACTTGTTCTATCTTCCTATGCTTGTTACTTTGCTCTTCATGAACTTGTTTATTTACAAGATTCCTATGCATAGGAAGCATGTTAGGCTTAAATGTGTTTTGAATTTTCCTTTTTATGCTCTCTTTTGCTTCAAATATTATTTCTTGCGAGTGCATCATTAAAACTGCTGAGCCCATCTTAATGGCTATAAAGAAAGAACTTCTTGGGAGATAACCCATGTGTTATTTTGCTACAGTACTTTGTTTTATATTTGTGTCTTGGAAGTTGTTTACTACTGTAGCAACCTCTCCTTATCTTAGTTTTATGTTTTGTTGTGCCAAGTAAAGTCTTTGATAGTAAAGTAAGTACTAGATTTGGATTACTGCGCAGTTCCAAATTTCTTTGCTGTCACGAATCTGAGTCTACCTCCCTGTAGGTAGCTCAGAAAATTAATCCAATTTACGTGCATGATCCTCAGATATGTACGCACCTTTAATTCAATTTGGGCATTTTCATTTGAGCAAGTCTGGTGGCCTAATAAAATCCATCTTTACGGACTGTTCTGTTTTGACAGATTCTGCCTTTCATTTCGCATTGCCTCTTTTGCTATGTTGGATAAATTTTTTTGATCCATTAATGTCCAGTAGCTTTATGCAATGTCCGAAGTGTTAAGAATGATTGTGTCACCTCTGAACATGTTAATTTTTATTGTCCACTAACCCTCTAATGAGTTGTTTCGAGTTTGGTGTGGAGGAAGTTTTCAAGGATCAAGAGAGGAGTATGATGCAATATGATCAAGGAGAGTGAAAGCTCTAAGCTTGGGGATGCCCCGGTGGTTCACCCCTGCATATTCTAAGAAGACTCAAGCGTCTAATCTTGGGGATGCCCAAGGCATCCCCTTCTTCATCGACAACATTATCGGGTTCCTCCCCTGAAACTATATTTTTATTCCGTCACATCTTATGCACTTTGCTTGGAGCGTCGGTTTGTTTTTGTTTTTTTGTTTTGTTTGAATAAAATGGATCCTAGCATTCACTTTATGGGAGAGAGACACGCTCCGCTGTAGCATATGGACAAATATGTCCTTAGGCTCTACTCATAGTATTCATGGCGAAGTTTCTTCTTCGTTAAATTGTTATATGGTTGGAATTGGAAAATACTACATGTAGTAATTCTAAAATGTCTTGGATAATTTGATACTTGGAAATTGTTGTGCTCATGATTAAGCTCTTGCATCATATACTTTGCACCCATTAATGAAGAAATACTTAGAGCTTGCTAATTTGGTTTGCATATTTGGTTTCTCTAGAGTCTAGATAATATCTAGTATTGAGTTTTGAACAACAAGGAAGACGGTGTGGAGTCTTATAATGTTTACAATATGTCTTTTATGTGAGTTTTGCTGCACCGTTCATCCTTGTGTTTGTTTCAAATAACCTTGCTAGCCTAAACCTTGTATCGAGAGGGAATACTTCTCATGCATCAAAAATCCTTGAGCCAACCACTATGCCATTTGTGTCCACCATACCTACCTACTACATGGTATTTATCCGCCATATTCCAAAGTAAATTGCTTGAGTGCTACCTTTAAAATTCCATCATTCACCTTTGCAATATATAGCTCATGGGACAAATAGCTTAAAAACTATTGTGGTATTGAATATGTACTTATGCACTTTATCTCTTATTAAGTTGCTTGTTGTGCGATAACCATGTTTACGGGGACGCCATCAACTATTCTTTGTTGAATATCATGTGAGTTGCTATGCATGTCCGTCTTGTCTGAAGTAAGAGAGATCTACCACCTTCATGGTTGGAGCATTGTTGACGTCAGAAACCCCCTGGCGGGCAGAGACGGTCAACACGGTAGAGCCGGGAACAACTAGGGCTGCGGCTGGCCCCAGTCCCTCAGAGCGACGGCCCGCAAAGCCTCCTGGTCGCACGCGCCGATGCCAACTGCAAGGGCGTGCCACCTGACCTATACCCGGTCGGGAAGGTGTGGATGATGCCTCGCTTAGTTTCTGCAGGGCACACACGTAAACATTAAATACGAGCCTCGATCGGCTCTCGGGTTATCCCGTGAATCGGCTCAAAGAGCCGATCCACCCATGATTCGGACGGGGTGTCCGAATATATGGTGGTCCCGCTTGATCAAGGTAAAGCTAATGAGATCTACGACGATTTAGGGTTTTCACCGCATAATCGGATCGTCCTACTCCAGAGTTGGGCCTCGCGGCCACGCACGGTGATCGTAAGCCGATCCTAAACAAGGCCTAAAAACCAACACGAGGTTGATCCCCGGAACATCCTGCTTAGGGCCAACGAACGACACCCTACGTGCCGCTGGATCCTCCCCCCTTTGTAAGGCCTAACTATTGCGGATATTAAACTAATCCTTGTAGAACAAGGAGCAATCGTAACGGATCGGATCTACTAAACTATGATCAAGCGGGGTGCCGCCCCTACACCTAAGATAGGTGTAAGGGCGGCTAGACATGCAAGGGTTGCACTACGAAAGCATGTAATATGAAGAACGAGTGCTAACCCTAACATGTCTAAGATAACTACGTTGCTCGCCATCAAAAAGGCTTCGATACGAGCAACGCATGAACAACGTGGGCAGGCTTGTCTGCCTAGATCGCAAGATGCGATCTAGGCAGCATGATGCTTACCGGTAGAAACCCTCGAGACGAAGGAGTTGGCGATGCGCCGAGATTTGTTTGTGGTTGAATGTTGGTTGTTGTTTATTCCATAAACCCTAGATACATATTTATAGTCCGACGGACTTTCTAACGTGGGAATAATCCCACCGTGTACGAGACAAACTCTAACTTTTAATCTAGATACAATCTACTATAATTAAAGATACACGGGCAATCTAGCCCAAACTCTCCGTGCAAGGCCGCTTCGAGAGATCTTCCACGTGTAATCTTCCAAGCCCATCCCGATCGCGGCCCACCTCCCGATTTGGCCAAAATCTGGTGATAACACATGCCCCTGGTTTTGGAAATGATATTTCCAAAATCATTATGCTCTTCTTTCGTTGGGTCATGTCGTAGCGAGAGCGTAACCGCCGCGGAACCTTCCATCATTACGCCTCGTCTCCTGGGCTTCTCTGTATGAATTGTCAATTTCGGCATCACGCCCTCGAGAACCGTCATGGCATTAAATCTTCACTACACTCTCTTTATTTATCTGTGCCAAACGGTTCACCACTCCATCCCCTTGCTCTGCTCTGTTCACCAAACCAAAAACCCCTTCTCTCCTGCAGCCATGTCTTCCTCTTCCTCCTCTGCTTCAGGCTTCTCTCTCCAACCGTTGCCGAAGAACAAAGAAGAGGACGATCCCCGCTCCGGGGCGCACCCCATCTCCTCTGACAAGGAGAAGAAGGGAGGAGAAGCGGAGAGGACCAAGGCCTCCCTCCGCCGGGCTTCCGCCGAAGAAGCGCTCCCGCATGTGGGCGGACGGCGAGGACGACGATGACGACGAGGAAGAAGAAGATGAGGAGGAGGAAGACGATTCCTCCTCCTCCATTGGGTATCCTCCAACGAAGCGCTTCCGCAGCCGGGCGGATAGCGAGGATGATGATGATGACGAGGAGGAGGAGGAAGCTCCAGCCGACGGCCGGGCAGCAGCGGCGAGGGAGCAGCGCCGACGACCTCGGCGACGGCGACGATGAGGACAGCGACGACTAGTAGAGTAGGACTAGCAGTAGCAGTGCACTAGGCACTAGATCCCTCTTTTGAGAGCCATCGGCTCTTCTTGTAAAGCTGCTCCTTTGAATTAATGAGAATTGTTCTTCCAATTTCCCCTTTCATTAATCCAATTTCCATCCTCCCGCTTGCCACACTAAGACCGATAGTAACAAATCGGGCTATTATTGTTTTTTTTCCCGACCGTGGCGTTTTGCAGTCCCGCAGCCGATGACTATTCATCGGCTAATTTGAGAAACCAGTCTCTCCCTTTTCTTGCAGCACCAGCACGGTCCAAACCTCGTACCAGACGACGGCTTTTCCTTCCCAGTTCTTCCCTGAGAAGGTCATGATGCAGTGACAGCCGAGGTAACTCCAATCGGCTCTCAAAAATATGGCACCTACCAGGCCTGTTGCCCCCCGAGTCTCAGCCAAGGCAAAAACAGAGACGAGGATACGTAAATTAGCTGTATGGACCTGGGCTTGATCATATCTGAGGGAGCTTCTTACGCAGAGCCAGCCGATTTGAACATAAATCGGCTTCTCAAAGCAGAGAGCCTTCACGGTGAGCTGCCCCCCGAGCTTCTTCAGTTCTTGCTGGCTAGATCGGCTCCATCCTTTGGTGGATCTAATGCAATCCATCCTTGACCTGATCTGCACGTCCAGGCTGCTCTTGGCCTTGTCCTTGAAGAGAGGATCCGAGCCCTTAAACTACTCCATTGAGGAGTTCTTTCATTAAAAACCCTCTTCGTGCTCCATTGACCCTCTGATCGTAACAATTATTCCTCTTGAGTAGATGGCCATGCATCGGCTTCATATCCTTAAGTCGATGTCTGCTGCATCGGCTGTGCTCGAAAATTTTCGAATTTTCAGAAATTTTTTTTTTACGGCCGACTCGTGCATCGGCCCCCATACTCCAATACTCATTACCAAAGAATGAGACACTTCATTGCACATCTTCGTGTTTTATCTACCTGGGTGCCCCCCGGAGCCGATTCTGTCAAGAGAATTGATGGTATCGGCTCTGTTGGATAACATGTTGAACCCAGGCAGAATGGTTGGTGAGGATAATTTTGGCCGATTGCTGGAATCGGCCTCCATGTTGCTTGTTCGATGAAGGTTTTGTGATGTCCCTTCATAAATTTTTTGGGGCCGATCACAAGGATCAGCCTCACCACGTTTGCTCATCGATGTGCTCTGGCTACTCGCTCAGGCCGGTAGATAAAACCAACCCAATTTCTGACTTCATCATGTTGGTGCGCTTGCTGTCGCCCACCTTGAGTGCATCGTGTAATCGTGGAGCGCCGAGCTTCGTCGGCATAACGAGCACTATGTTTGTGCCAGCCGATGTTTCATCATCGGCTTTCCTTTGCTTGGGGCGCCACTCCATTTTCCGTGGACGACCCTCTTCATCCAGGGTTCGCTGAACCTTCGCAGCCAGATCAGGCCTTGCCTTCCTTAATGTATGCAAGTATAACCTCTCGGCTTCTTCCAGGCCGCGCAACCGTTGAACCCTGCGTTTCTGGGAACGGCTGAGTCCATCAGGGCACCACCTTGGCCGGTGATACCTGTCTTCTTCTTCTCCCTCGTCTTCTGAATCTTCGAGATCTTTCAACCGAGGGGACTCAGCTCGTTTGCTCTGTGGCGGGAGAGGTCCTAAGCGCTCGAACACGGACACGTTGGCTGCCTCCTTCTTTCGGTTGCATTCTGGGAAATTGCCGATTGTTGGCAATCGGCTCATTCCCGAATCCCGGCGGTGCTCGAAGAAAGGACAATCCCAGTGCCTGTCCTCGTCGTCTCGCTCCCTTGCCTTTCCCTTGGCACACCGCTCGTGCTCCTCCTCATCGCGATCATGCCGACGATGTCTTCTGGCTTCTCTGGGCAGACGATCTCTTTCATCATCATCGCTGGAACGTCGGCGTTGGTCGGACTGACTCACATACTTGTTGAGGAGGTGATCAGAGAGAGGTCGCTGATATCTTATGTTCTTCACTTCCCCCTCTGTTACGTAGCGCTTGCCATCTTGGCGGAGCCGATCGCGTGGAGCGGCTTCCTCTGTATCTTTGCTATGAGAGCAGCTGCCCTCATCTCCATCCTTGCCAGCGTGGTGTCCAAGATCTACCATATTGATTTGGCACGAGAAGTCCGGCTGGCACCCTCCATGGTAAGTGTACTCCACCATGTTTACGGCGGGGAAGGGGTGCGTGTCGACCTTCATGGCGTATTGGTTGAAAATCAACCGTCCGTTTTCTATCGCCATTTGGATCTGCTGCCGCCACACCCTGCAGTCGTTGGTGGTGTGGGAGAACGTGTTATGCCATTTGCGGTACGGCCTTCCGTTCAGCTCTTGCACCGTGGGGAACTTGTGGCCTTCGGGTACCTTTATATGCTTCTCCGTGAGTAAGAGATCAAAAATCTGCTCCGTCTTGGTCACGTCGAAGTCGAACCCTTTTGGAGGGCCTTGTGGCTTCACCCATTTGCGGGTCACGGGGCTCGTCGCTCGAGTCCATTCAGCCACCGCTACCTCCCCGATCTCCCATGGCAGCTTCATCTTCGTCCGCCTCAACCACGGTCACCACCCGCTTGAATTTGTCCTCGGTAAACATCCGGGTGGCGTTGTTCATATGCCGACGGCTTCGCACCATGTGTGCCAACGAAGGGTAGTCCGCTTGGGAGGCCACGTCCTTGATTGATGATGAGAGACCCACCACCGCCAACTCGATCGCTTCTTTTTCACTTATATGAGCCGAAAAGCATCGGTTCCTAATGGTCTCGAAGCGCCGGACGTATTCTCGCCACTGTCTCCCCGCGCTTCGTCGTACTTGCGCTAGATCGGCAATGCCAACATCGGAAGCCTCCGAGTGATACTGCTCATGGAACCGCTCTTCCAAGCTGCTTCCAAGTCTGGATGGAGTTCGGTGGTAACGATGTGTACCACCCGAAAGCCGATCCTGTGAGGGACTGTGAGAAGAACCTCACGCGCAACTCGTCTGACGCTGAGATCGTGCCCAGCTGTGCCAAATATCGGCTCACATGCTCGATGGAGCTGGACCCATCCGATCCACTAAACTTTGTGAAGTCCGGGAGCCGATATTTGGGAGGCAGCGGGATCGGTTCGTAGTTGTTGGGGTACGGCTTGGTGTAGCCGAACGCCTTCCTTTTCGGCATCATACCGAACCGATCTTTCGAATTGCACAAATCTGATCCGCTGTGATGGCTGAAGGTGTCGAACCCTGACGGTTCGCCGGGGTGGCATACTTAACCAGCCATGCTTGCTTTTCCGGTTCTAAGCCAACTGCAGGAGCTGGGCTTTGGAGGTTTGTTGGGGTGGCGTACTTAGCCAGCCACGATTGCTTTTCAGGATCGGCTCCTGCCGTTCCAGAGGCCGCTGTTATTGCAGCCTGGTTCGAGAGTGCCCAGGCGTTGCAGTCCGGTACGTATGTGCACGCGTATCCGGGCGGGATCTCCTTGGGTGCCTCAGGTAGGAATTGGTAGTCACTAGGATCACCACCAATCTTGTAGACGACGTATGCCGATGAGCTCGGCAGTTCCGGTGCTGCCCATGCGAACGGCTGGGGCAGGAGTGGCATCTCTCCCTTGAAAGTCCCCAGAGCTGGTCCCGATGGAGAATACCGGTGGCTCATGATTTCCTTGACGACGCGCAGAGCGACACGCTCCAAGGTGTTCACCAGGCTCTCAGAGTGGCGGTGCAGCGAATGAGCCACCATGTAGTTGATTTCTCGCCGCAGCCGACTCTGGTGCGTTCTTCCGACGGGCGGAAAGGTCCACTCCATCGAGCGCGCCTTCGGGTGTGAAACCCTTCCACCCGACGCCATGGGAGCGGGTTCGGTGGAAGGAGCCGATGAGTTCGGCTTCTAGGGTTGCCTTGATCTCGTCATGTTTCTTCTTGAGCTCATCAGGCAGATCCTCGTACGTGACCGGAGTGTCTTCCGCCATCTCGGATGTAGATGGAGATGTCGTGTATGTCGAAGGTTGTCCCACCGGGCGTGCCAGAATGTGTTGACGTCAGAAACCCCCTGGCGGGCAGAGACGGTCAACACGGTAGAGCCGGGAACAACTAGGGTTGCGGCTGGCCCCAGTCCCTCAGAGCGACGGCCCGCAAAGCCTCCTGGTCGCACGTGCCGATGCCAACCGCAAGGGCGTGCCACCCGACCTATACCCGGTCGGGAAGGTGTGGATGATGCCTCGCTTAGTTTCTGCGGGGCACACACGTAAACATTAAATACGAGCCTCGATCGGCTCTCGGGTTATCCCGTGAATCGGCTCAAAGAGCCGATCCACCCATGATTCGGACGGGGTGTCCGAATATATGGTGGTCCCGCTTGATCAAGGTAAAGCTAATGAGATCTACGACGATTTAGGGTTTTCACCGCATAATCGGATCGTCCTACTCCGAGGTTGGGCCTCGCGGCCACGCACGGTGATCGTAAGCCGATCCTAAACAAGGCCTAAAAACCAACACGAGGTTGATCCCCGAACATCCTCGCTTAGGGCCAACGAACGACACCCTACGTGCCGCTGGATCCTCCCCACCTTTGTAAGGCCTAACTATTGCAGATATTAAACTAATCCTTGTAGAACAAGGAGCAATCGTAACGGATCAGATCTACTAAACTATGATCAAGCGGGGTCGCCCCTACACCTAAGATAGGTGTAAGGGCGGCTAGACATGCAAGGGTTGCACTACGAAAGCATGTAATATGAAGAACGAGTGCTAACCCTAACATGTCTAAGATAACTACGTTGCTCGCCATCAAAAAGGCTTCGATACGAGCAACGCATGAACAACGTGGGCAGGCTTGTGCTGCCTAGATCGCAAGATGCGATCTAGGCAGCATGATGCTTACCGGTAGAAACCCTCGAGGCGAAGGAGTTGGCGATGCGCCGAGATTTGTTTGTGGTTGAATGTTGGTTGTTGTTTATTCCATAAACCCTAGATACATATTTATAGTCCAGCGGACTTTCTAACGTGGGAATAATCCCACCGTGTACGAGACAAACTCTAACTTTTAATCTAGATACAATCTACTATAATTAAAGATACACGGGCAATCTAGCCCAAACTCTCCGTGCAAGGCCGCTTCAGAGATCTTCCACGTGTAATCTTCCAAGCCCATCCTGATCGCGGCCCACCTCCTGATTTGGCCAAAATCTGGTGATAACAAGCATGCATATTGTTAGAGAAGAACATTGGGCCGCTAACTTAAGCCATGATTCATGGTGGAAGTTTCAGTCTTGGACACATATCCTCAATCTCATATGAGAATAATAATTGTTGCCACATGCTTATGCATTAAAGAGGAGTCCATTATCTCGTTGTCCATGTTGTCCCGGTATGGATGTCTAAGTTGAGAATAATCAAAAGCGAGAAATCCAAAATGCGAGCTTTCTCCTTAGACCTTTGTACAGGGCGGCATGGAGGTACCCCATTGTGACACTTGGTTAAAACATGTGCATTGCAAAGATCCGGTAGTCCAAGCTAATTAGGACAAGGTGCGGGCACTATTAGTATACTATGCATGAGGCTTGCAACTTGTAAGATATAATTTACATAACTCATATGCTTTATTACTACCGTTGACAAAATTGTTTCATGTTTTCAAAATAAAAGCTCTAGCACAAATATAGCAATCGATGCTTTCCTCTTTGAAGGACCATTCATTTTTACTTTTATGTTGAGTCGAGTTCACCTATCTCTCTCCACCTCAAGAAGCAAACACTTGTGTGAACTGTGCATTGATTCCTACATACTTGCATATTGTACTTGTTATATTACTCTATGTTGACAATTATCCATGAGATATACATGTTACAAGTTGAAGCAACCACTGAAACTTAATCTTCCTTTGTGTTGCTTCAATGCCCTTACTTTGATTTATTGCTTTATGAGTTAACTCTTATGCAAGACTTATTGATGCTTGTCTTGAAGTACTATTCATGAAAAGTCTTTGATTTATGATTCACTTGTTTACTCATGTCATTACCATCGTTTTGATCGCTGCATCCACTACATATGTTTACAAATAGTATGATCAAGTTTATGATGGCATGTCACTTCAGAAATTATCTTTGTTATCGTTTTACTCGCTCGGGACGAGCGTAACTAAGCTTGGGGATGCTTGATACGTCTCCGACGTATCGATAATTTCTTATGTTCCATGCCATATTATTGATGATACCTACATGTTTTATGCACACTTTATGTCATATTCGTGCATTTTCCGGAACTAACCTATTAACAAGATGCCGAAGTGCCGCTTGTCGTTTTCTGCTGTTTTTGGTTTCAGAAATCCTAGTAACGAAATATTCTCGGAATCGGACGAAATCAAGACCCAGGTTCCTATTTTCACCGGAAGCATCCGGAACACCCGAGAGCCGCGGAGGGGGCCCTGTGGGCCCCAGATGATAGGGTGGCGCGGCCTGGGCCCTGGCCGCGCCAGCCTATGGTGCCGCCGCCTCTTCGACCCTTTGACGCTGCCCTTCCGCCTATTTAAAGCCTCCGTCGCGAAAACCCTGATGCGAAGAACCACGATACGGAAAATCTTCCAGAGCCGCCGCCATCGCGAAGCCAAGATCTGGGGGACAGGAGTCTCTGTTCCAGCACCCTGCCGGAGCGGGGAAGTGCCCCCGGAAGGCTTCTCCATCGACACCGCTGCCATCTCCACCGCCATCTTCATCACCGCTGCTGCTCCCATGAAGAGGGAGTAGTTCTCCATCGAGGCTCGGGGCTGTACCGGTAGCTATGTGGTTAATCTCTCTCCTATGTGCTTCAATACAATAATCTCATGAGCTGCCTTACATGATTGAGATTCATATGATGATGCTTGTAATCTAGATGTCATTGTGCTAGTCAAGTGAGTTTTACTTATGTGATCTCCGGAGACTCCTTGTCCCACGTGTGTAAAGGTGACAGTGTGTGCACCGTGTGGGTCTCTTAGGCTATATTTCACGGAATACTTACTCACCGTTATGAATGGCGTAGTGAAGTGCTTATTTATATCTCTTTATGATTGCAATGTGTTTTGTATCACAATTTATCTATGTGCTACTCTAGTGATGTTATTAAAGTAGTTTATTCCTCCCGCACGGTGTAATGGTGACAAGTGTGTGCATCCGTGTTAGTACTTGGCATATGCTATGATCATGATCTCTTGTAGATTGTGGAGTTAATTATCATTATGATTGTATTGATATGATCTATTCCTCCTACGTGGCGTGAAGGTGACGAGTGTGCATGCTATGTTAGTACTTGGTTTAGTCGTGTTGATCTTTCTTGCACTCTAAGGTTATTTAAATATGAACATTGAATTGTGGAGCTTGTTAACTCCGGCATTGAGGGTTCGTGTAATCCTACGCAATGTGTTCATCATCCAACAAGAGTGTAGAGTATGCATTTATCTATTCTGTTATGTGATCAAAGTTGAGAGTGTCCACTAGCGAAAGTCTAATCCCTAGGCCTTGTTCCTAAATATCGCTATCGCCGCTTGTTTACTCGTTTTACTCGCGTTACTACCGCTGCGTTACTACTGCTTGTTTACTCGTCCCGGGCAAAGCACTTTTCCGGTGCCGTTGCTACTACTTATTCATACCACCTGTATTTCACTATCTCTTCGCCGAACTAGTGCACCTATTAGGTGTGTTGGGGACACAAGAGACTTCTTGCTTTGTGGTTGCAGGGTTCCTTGAGAGGGATATCTTTGACCTCTTCCTCCCTGAGATCGATAAACCTTGGGTGATCCACTTAAGGGAAACTTGCTGCTGTTCTACAAACCTCTGCTCTTGGAGGCCCAACACTGTCTACAAGAATAGAAGCTCCCGTAGACATCATCTGGCACTCCAATGTTGGTTGTGGGAGATCACCTAGGTAACGTAATCAGGGCTCAAGCGAGATGGAAATAACACGCGGCTAATGCACGTGTCATGGAGGTCCTGGCAATCTGAGAAGGCGTTAACTCAACATTGTAGAAGGGATCTACGAGTGTTATAATTGAAAGTGACTCAAAAGAGGTGATAAATCTTTGCAATGGAGACAGGTCAAACCGATCGGAGATCATGGCTATTTGTGAGGAGATAACAAAGTCTAAGATAACTTTTTTTAGCTGTAGCATCAGCTTCATTAGACTGAGATGCAAATCGTGCTGCCCACTTGTGTGCTCAACAAGCTAGTTCTAGTTCTCATAGAAGGAGGTGCCTATGGATCAATTGCAATCTAGCTTTCTCGGAGATCCTCTAGGGTGACTTCTTTTAGGCTTATGCTTATGCATAAGCCGGCTTATAGAAAATGGTGGAGAGAAACTATAGTGGAAAGAAGCTACTAGAAACTGATCCCTCCTATTCTTTTGAGCTTCTGATATTTGGCTTATTTTATTTGTTGAGTTGTGAAATGTCTCTAACGCCCCTAAATTAGATATGTATCATAAATAAGTGGTTATAGTATATTTAGGCTAGTCTATAGTGTAAAGTGAGCTAGAAATTAATCAGAAAATTATATAATATTTAAATATATTTGAACAATTATATAATGACAAGAAATATCATGTAAAATGGTCACATGAGCTTATAATTTTTTAAACATGGAAATTGCTCTTAGAAATGTAAACACATAGAAACTAATTTTGTTTAATCCATCGAACATATCAACATGGTTAATCACTATCCACAAATGTATGCGGTACTTCCTTTCTGGATACATTAATCTTCTGAATTCATCCAACGTCAACAACCTGTGCATGCGGTACTTTCTGAATATTCATTTTGAAGTACTAGAGCACCAGATCGGTTTGTTATCTAAGTGCTACGTACGCATGTCTGCACTACATCAATCCATCAACTAGTCTATCAATCAATCTTGGTAGGTGTCCGCCGCGTGTTGTAAATAGAGGGAGAGTCGGCCTCATTCCTGCACAGAGAGCGAGAGGAAGAGATGCGAATCGGAACAAAATATTTGGTTTCTCTTTTTCTTTTTGCACACTTCTCCAAACGTTGTCCCCAAGAATGGCATTATGTTGTAAATAGAACCAACGGAAAGGGTAGCTCTCAATACCGATTCGGTTCTTAGCGCAGAAGCTCGGGAAACTCTCCAGAAACCACTCGAGAGCAGTTTCTCGGTATAGTCAGGAAGTGGACTTCGTGGTGGGCAGAAGCTGGGCTGAAGCTGGAGGGTTCTTTTGGGTTTCAGCGGTTGTGGACCTCGAAGCTGCTTCAGAAGCCAAAAGAAGTCACCCCTAAGAAGTTATCATAATCCTATCGATTAATCAATAAAGAAAAGAAGAAAAAGAAAAGAAAGCAACAACTGTGAGATTGTGACGCCTCAAGATTGGACTAGTTACGGTGGTGTTATTATCTTCATAGTGGATACTATTGGTGTCATGCAAAGTTATATTTATTAAGTTGTAAAATCATCTTGTCTTCGATTGTGTGTGATGGTAACATAGCTACTCACCACCACTCTTTCTATATTTATTGTTATGTCATATTACAAAAACTTTTAAGCTGTGTGCTGTTACTACTTATATTAGTCACAATAAGATTAGTTAACCCATCGGTACATCCCCTGGAACTTTCTAGCACGGCCTTCCATTCTCATAACGCCCAACGGCTGAGATATTGTCCGGGCCCAGGTAGCACACCGCTGTCCGTCCACGTATTGGTGCCACAAGGACAAGGCGCGGTCTCCTCCCATTGGCACGGCCGCCCGGCCCGTCCCGTCCCCAGGCAGGCTGGCACGCATCACGAGGGCGTCGCCCACGAAGCAAAAACTCCCCAAATTGCCACGAACTTCATTACTCCACCACGACAATCCGCAGGTAAATCCGCCTCCGCGATTTTCCCACTCCGCTTTCCTCTCTCGATTTGTCCAAATTTTTGTTCCCCACCAGCGATTGGTTTGGTGTCTCCGGCATCACTCCCCACTAAGCCGCCCCCTCTCCTCGCTCGCGCTGGACTCGGCTCGTCGTTTCCTTCCCAATTTCGCCGCCGCCCGATATTTATTATCCTGCCTCGGCATCCATTTCCTCCCCTGATAAAAAATTTCCCACTTTTGTTGCCCGGCGGGCCTTGTTAATATCTGCGCTGCGCGGGGATATTTGTTCTTTCCCTGCTTTCTTGGGCGCGCGTCCAACCTGCGGAGGCCTCCGGATCTTTCGATCGCTGCTGGGCGGCGCCGGCACAAGGTACCCGCCGCTTTCCTGTTTCCCGATTCTGGCAAACAACAAAAAAGATGCCTTTTTTCGAATTATGAAATGATTGCCTAGTTGGGATCTAACCGTGTGGTTCTTGTTCTTGTTCGGGATGTTCTGTCTTTTCCCTCTTTTTCAGATAGTTTGCGAGGAGGGAGGCTGATAGGTAGGCTAGGGCTCTGAAAGTTGTTCAATTGTTGCTCCCACTCCCATCATAGATGATGAAATCGGGGGAAGAAGTTAGTCTGGGCCAGCAAATGGACGGTTCTCTGGAGGAGAAGGCTGCTGGGGAATCCGTTGATGAGCCCAAGATAGAGAGGTGCCACTCTATCAATCTGAATTCGTTGCCAGCAGTATCTGCCTCCACAGCGGAGATTGAAATCTTGCACGCCGCAGTTGAGCCAGAGGCCAATGATTCAAGCACTCAAAAAGGAGATGATAAACCCAGCGCTACTGATCAGAAGAAGGTCCCGAAGAATGAGCAAGTCGACGAAGCTGAAGTTCAGGTCTGTGCATATGTGAAGAACAACTCGGTTGACCCGTTGAATAGCGAGAGCCACGCCGAGTTGAAGGATGCTTTGGTGGTAGCTGTGCCAGAAAATGAAGGGTACGCTGATGCTGGCAATGATTATAAGAGAGTTAAAGTTCTCAGCATTGTCAAGAAGGATGAGTCAGAGGAGGAAATTGTCGAAGCTATCAATCCTGTAACAATTGCGGCGTATAGAGACGAGAAGGGCGCCTCAGGTTCTACTTCTGGAGTTACTGCGGTGCGAACGCCTGGCACCCGGTCGTCTTGTTTCCATGGTGTGACCAGGTAACCTTTGTTCTGTCTTCTTATAACTTGTAGTTGATCAGTGGTAACAAAACAATGTGATTCACCACGTCAACTCAAAACATCATAGATGCAGATGCTTACCAAAGTATCATCAATTGTGCAGGCATAGGTGGAGTGGCAAATATGAAGCTCATTTGTGGGACAGTACTTGCAGAGTAGAAGGACGGAGAAGGAAAGGAAGGCAAGGTATGCCTTCTTATTTAAGAGCTATCTGAGGAGCAATTATATATACTTGATTGTGCCACAACCTGTTCCAGAAGGGCTCAGTCGTGATTACCTGTTCTGGAAGGGCTCATTCGTGATAGATGGGGGGCTGATGCTTACCGCATCACCCTCGAGGCTACGTGGTGGAGTGTGTAGGGAAGCATGTGCCCAGGAGAGGTTGACAGTCCACACAATAGAAAGAAAAGCATGGGATGTGAATAAATAGATAATTCTTTCTGGCCTTCATTAATGAAGGCCTTGTTACATAGTGTTAGAAAGAAAATTGTTGATATAAGTTCGGCTGCTCTCACAATTTAATATACTATGTATGGTTTAATTTTTTTTTGCGGGGGTAAAGGAATTGTATTAATTAAATCATAGTGTCATTACAATCCCTTAAAAGGGCATCCAGAATAGTTTCTGGCCCAGACCCTAACACAATTTAATATACTACGTATGGTTTAATTAGCTCTGGAACATGCTGTGTTTTGCGTATTTATTTCCTAGGAACAAAAGGTTAAACATGTAATTTATTCTTCTAGCGTGCTATTTTGCGGGCAAATTCTCTGTGAAGTTATTTTACATTTATGGTGGTATGTGCTATGAAGGCATCACTTCGTTTATTTCAGCATGATACGGATTTTGCTATCTGTCCAGATCCCTCATTTGTTATATGTCCTTTTAGTTGTATCTGATCATCTACACTTAGTACTACTGACATTGTATGCTTGGGCTGCCGTAGTAGACTACTTTATACTATGTCCTATAGCTAGCAAATTGTACGGACTTGGCATAGCTCTGTCGCACGTTACTATTTCTACATCAGCCGGTCCCAACTTCTAACCATCTAATCTTGATTATTTTCCCTCAGTAGAAATAAGCAAACTACCAAAGAGACACATCTGTGAATGGGATGCTAGAATTTGTTGTTATTTAGCATGCATTTAGTGGGCTGTGAGATCCTAACACACTTCCCATGCAGAGACACCTTTTAAAATTGTCCGTGTCTCATTCGGCACGAGAAATATTGTAATTGCATTATGAATTAAGGAGTGCTTATTTCTAACATATAATTCTGGAGTTCTGTGTGCTTTATCCATAAGACCTAGGAGGCTAGGAACATAGTTTTACAACTCAAAAAGTATAATTAACCGGTCAAGTGTCAAGTTCACTGATTTTCTGGCCAATCATTGTTTTAACACTCGAATATGCAGCTTTAACTTTTTAATGACTTTTCTATTTTAAGTTGGAAAACCATTCAGGAAAATGACATATAACTATCTTCCCTCCTCTGTCCTGTTCAGGTGCGTAGGTAGAGCATGACGTCGGGGGCTCGATACCAACTTTAACTAAAAACATTTCAGCTATTTTTGTCTCTGCGATCCACTCGTGTTAACCAGACTGGTTCCGGCACTATGGCACTAGCGCTGTTTACCCCTTGCTAAACTGTATATCTGCCCCTGTTTGTAAATCTATGCCTAGAAGAGGATATTCTTAGCAAGTAATAGATACTAGCTTTCGTTGAATGGGTTTAGAATTAGGTAGCATTTGCATGTCCAAAGCTTCTATATCATGTTAGCTTTTTTCGTGTAGCTTCGTTATTTTCCTTATCTGTAATTGCTTCTGACTCGTTACTGATGGTTTCTTGCTGTGGTGTTCCCATGCGGTGGCGCTTCAGTTTATCTAGGTAAGAATTATTCATTTCAGACATAATGTCTTAGTTTTGTATGTTTACGTTCTAATTTTTTTCTTTGTCTAATTTCCTACTTTGCAGGAAGTTATGATACTGAGAAAAAAGCTGCCAGGGCGTATGATGTTGCAGCTCTTAAATACTGGGGCCTAAATACTAAGCTGAACTTCCCAGTAAGTCTTTCTTCATTTCTTTTTTATTTTGCTTCCCCTGTTATATATATTAAGGGCATGATAATCTCATGGGTCAATATTCTATCAGATTTCCGAATACGAAAAGGAACTGGCCGACACAAAAGACATGTCTCCAGAGGAATGTGTGACATACTTGAGAAGGTATATCATATTTGTATTCATTCAATTTTACTGTTGGAGAAGGGGTATCATGACAAGTTTGATTTCTCCTGCAGAAGGAGTAGCTGCTTCTCAAGAGGGGCTTCTGTTTACAGAGGAGTTACAAGGTGCACTCTCGTTTTCATTTTGTTCAGCTTGTTCGAAAGGCTAGCTTTTCTTCTTCAAAACTACTTAAGCTCACATGTAACCATGTCCCTATCATAGGAGGCAAAAAGACGGGAGATGGCAAGCACGCATAGGACTGATTGCTGGAACTAGAGACATTTACCTTGGAACTTTCAGTATGCTACACATGCCTAATTTTGATATTCCCTTTATCTCTCTTCACAGATACTTCATTTCATTTTCCTAATGAATTTCCTCTTGTTTGAACTAGAAACTGAGGAAGAAGCTGCAGAAGCTTATGATATTGCTGCCATAGAGATACGTGGCAAAAATGCAGTGACCAACTTTGACCGAAGCAACTACATGGAGAAGGGCATGCATTGTATAGAAGGGGCAGGGTTGAACTTGCTTGCAACAAAGCCAGAATAAAACCTGATTTGGCATCAAATATGAGCAGATTTGGTCAGCAATATTTGGAGCTTAGTGGTACATACAGATAGAAGAACTGGATGCAGCCTGTCATTATTTGCTGCTCTACAATTCTTCAGATTATAGTTCTTTTTGGAGAGATATATTCAGTTATTAGCAAGATTTGAAGATTTTGACAGTGTATTACTGTTATAGTGTTTATAGGCTAGATTTGCCCTGAAAAATGTCAACAGCTTATGCTCGACAACATGTCACATGTCTGGCGGGAGAATATGTTTTACTATCACTTTGATGCTTTGTGTTACTGTCATGTTCAAGTGTATATTCCAACTAGGCAGCTTGTTAAATACATTGCCATTTTTTGTTCCATTCGCTGCTTGTGCCGCTAGGCAAATTACTTGGGAGGAACCTGATTGCAAGATTATGGTCAATGGCATGCGTACATAAAATTCAGTTGCCTTCAAAAGATTGAAGACATGAACATTACACAAGTTTTCATACATGCGAAATTTTATTTCAGATTTTATTGACTTTTCAAAATGTGTTTTCACCTAATGGGTTCATATGCATTTGGGCCAAATTGTATTTCCCTTTAGTCCAGGCTCTAACAACCATCCAAAGCCAGATCATATATACATCTCATAATTGTTCAGCTACGTAACAGTATTAAATCTAAATATGGTCCTCTAGACTTGTCCCCACAAGTTGGTCTGACCAATTTTACATGAAAGACAATGAAGACGAAGCACCACAATAAACTCAATTATATAAGCTAGAAGGAACTAGCAGTTCATCAGGCTAACATACACTCTGCTCAGCTGATGTCTGAACAGAGGAGCTTTCAGTAATCAGTAATTTGGGTGGAAGAATGGATTCACATCCCTAGCTTCAAATTCTCGTTCAGCCCTGGCTCTCCTTTCCACCTCTACCTCCTCCAAAATTGAGCGCCTTGCATTTGAAGTCTTAAACTGCACGAGTGAAATTAAAAAGAATCATGTGCCTGAGATTAATCCATGCAAACACATCATATTGTTGGATTGAACAAACAGGATGTTAAACACAAAAATGAGCACATCTCGGATGTGAACAAAAAGGAAAGGATGGAGTACGGTCTTCTAATTAACCGAAGGGATAAAACACTTGCCACCAAGAACTTTGCTCTTTCACTATGCTTATCTCATAAGCCAACTAATTAAGCTTATTAAGACAGCTTACCAGGGTGAGCGGACACATATTCTAAACCGATAAGAGGTCAATAAAACATTAAACCTACCAACAGTGGTGATGCTTGCCATAAAACATGTGATGCCAATAAACCTAAATTCCTAGTAATAATATGATTTTTCTGATGAACGTAACAAAACTAAAGAGTGTTTTGCACATTGTGGTGTCAGTTGACATCAAAATCAGTATCTTACGAGTGTGGACTGAAAACAATCTATTGTGTAGATATGGAAAAGGGCATTTTGATAATCATTTTATAGTCCAAGCCTGAAGGTCCTAAGGATGTGGAATATCGTTAATAGGATCTGCAGTAACAGAAAATGTAGTGGGTGAATAGGATAACTGTGATATCTACTGAATAAAATAACCATGTGACATCTAGCATTTAGTATAGACTGCTCGACACTTGATAACTAAAACTCTGTAATTACATGATCATGTATTACAAAAACCTAACTGCAATCACCAAGGCAGTATTGTTGCAGAATGCAGAGGCATATTGCCGACGATTCTTGCTGCACACAGGAGAACAGTTGCCCTCTTGCCACCATATTCACAATGAGTATTGTAAACTTCAGCATAAAATAGAAAATACCTTGTTGACCAGAGCCTCAAATGCTTCTGATCCATTTTGTTTGATGTATTTCTGTGCAGCTGAGATTACATCTTCAGGTTGACCAGAATCTTCCTTCTTGGGAATATACCAGATGTTTACTACTTGCTGGTTCACAATCATTGGCCGCACAAAATGCTCATAAACATGTGCAGCACCATTGAAGTAGGGCAAGACCAACCAGCAATTGAAAAACAGCTTTCCATAAGACCAGAAGGGAAGCCTGCAGAATGCAAAAGATTAGTCTGTACTAACAAGTAAGCATATCCATTCATCTCATAATGTACTAACATAACTCTGTCACAAACAAAGTAGCAAAACACAAATTATACTACTAAATCAGAAGGTAAGAGACAAAGAAATTTATTTCAAGATTATGATATATCTTTGTACCATTCTTTCAAGAAATCTCTAGTCATAAGACAGGATTGTAAGTGAATGTTGCATTAAGATCCAAGGTTTGATCCCATTAGACTAAATAGTCACAACAGTCAAGAAGCAGTGAAGGATTTACAGGAAAAAAAATTCTGATGATATAGGGAGCAGTCCTTTACCATTCTATTACTGCAGCAAAGGTAAGCTCAAATAGAGTGATAAACGAGTACAACACCCAGTACGTGAGCCATTGCTGATCATCAATAGAAGATTTCGTTTCTATTGCTCGAACAGACGCATATCTGTAAACATGTCAATGAGAATCTTAAAAAGAAAAGAAAAAGACAGTTGTTGCAAAATGGAAGCATGTGCTAAGTTTGTATCTACTATTTGGCAAGAGAATGAATTTACTTACAGAGGATAAGCGAGTGAAACCAGGGGCCTGCCAGAAAAATAAAAGCATCTCAGTACATACAGAGGGATGGAAACTGTCGTAACACCTACTGAACTAACAAGTGCAGCTGAACGAACAAAAGAAATAAAGCTCACATCTGATAAATTTAACACATTTGCAGATCAATAATGTAGCTATATTCTGTAGATAGCACATAGGTATGTGGCATCATGTTCTACACAATGCAAAGTTATGCTGATTATAGTACTACAATAAGCAAGACGATTCCATTCTTGTAGGTTATGCAGAAGATGCAAAATCATAAATGCTAAACAATGTGGCATGTTCTTCTTGAAAGGGGAGTTTTTTTTTTTTTGACAACTTCACCGTAGGCGAGGTGTGATTTTTATATTAAATGAAAGAAAAAGGATGAAAGGGGAGTTACATTGTATAGATGTGTCGCAAATTATTTGCTTGAGCTTCAAATATGGTTCAACATAAAGATCAACCTAGTTGCTGATGTGACATAGTTAGTGCCTTCAGCGAAAACTTAGCTACAATTTTGCAAATGTGCCAATCCTTCCAGGATAAAATATGCTGAAGTCCGCTGAATGATTACATGACATTACATTATAGTATTAAATTATCAATATTCTGTAGGTCCGTATAGAGCTTCACTAGTGCCCCCTTATAGATCAGTAAATTAATGCAGTAATGTCTGACGAACCAAAAACCCTGAACCCTGAACCAAAATCCAAACCATATATGCAAAATTTCCCACGATATACTCCAAAATCGAAGTTCCTACCACAAACCAGTGGGGATTTACTAATTTAGGGCGAGAGTCTTGACTGAGTTGACTTTCAGTGACACTACAGCCTGCAGCCTAAAGAAAAAAACGCCACGATTCGCGCACGCTTTCCCTTAGCCATCTGAACAGAACAGCGCATAGAACGGCTGCTCCGGCGGCGGCGGCACGCCATTCGTACCAAGAACTCGAAACCAATCCGTCCAAGGAGATAAGAGGAAGCAGATCAAGGGGGAAGAAGCAGTGCGTACCCCGCGAGAACATCCAGGTTGCTGACCAGCACCTTGAGGAAAGATCCGGACCCCATTGCGCCGTGCTCTCCCCCGAGGCTGCGAATCTGACGAGTTGAAACGGCAGTAAATCGCAGGGATTTGGTGCTTTATTTATCTGAGGAAGGAGGCGGTCACCTACCTTTTGTGTTCGTCCTGTTTCTTCACCCTTCCGCCAACCCACGCTCTCTTGTTTCTTTGTGTGCCTTTTTTTGTTGCCTCGCGGACCTGTCGAGTGACCATTGTGTTCTTCCAATGAGCACCGCCCAGGACCAGGACGCGTGGACCCGGATCTTACTTCTGCGCTGGGTAACAAGCGCGTTAGAGTTGGGTCCGGCCCGTGCAAATATTTTGTAAGACAAGCCCATGTAGAAAGAGGAACCTAGGACAGTTACTGGGCTCAATCCTCCCTCAAAAAACTAGGCCCACTCAACAAGCAGTCCAAAAGAACTTATTTTTCTTCAACAAAGGATTAGACTGCCATTTGTGTGCTCAGGAAATACAATCATGGCTACTCTAGAAACAAGGGAATTTTTCATGGCCGATGCTAAAAATGGAGAAATATATCATGGTTCCTCGGTATTGGTTCTTGATAAAAAAAAATCGCGAACGCTAGGAATCAGCCGCCTCCAAAGCCATTCGACGTACTTAAGTGAGTTAATCTTGTGCGTCTGATCAATGTAGCAAAAGTGCTTCGCATGGCGCAAATTTTCAAGAGTGTGTACCATCGGCCTGCAACATTTTTTCAATAGTCTGCAAAAGTTGCGAAAACCCCGTCAGTGCTGCAAAAAAACCCGAATGTAACATTTCTTGTATGTAGAAATTTCAAAATTGCGACATTGTTTTGCAATTTTTTGCTAAAAACTTGAGACGTGTAACATTTTTTTTTACATTTCGAACATGCCCATGTAGCACAAGAAAATACCATATGTAAAAAATCCCAAATTGTTTGCAGTAAAATGTAAGAATCATATCGCAGCGTCCAACAAAAAAAATGAAGGCATCCAACAATTTTCCTTGATACTTTCCAACATTTCAGGAACACGTATGTAGCACTGGATCAATATCTTTGTAGCATACACCCAAAAATTATTGTAGCATTTTGTTCATAGTTAGACAACCAAAAAGAGGAACATCATGTAGCAAGACTCAGCCCTATATGTAACATCGAAAAACAAATGCCTTCAACGAGCTCGCCGTTGTCAAACTTGGCGATGAAAAACCAGACTTGCCGAAGCTTTGATGCAAAAGGATTCGACGACCCTTGGTATTGGATCCGCTGACCCACCATCTTCCCCAAACATACTTGTATTAACATCTCATCTGAGGGGAATACAATAGCAAAGGTGTCAAGTAAATTGCTCCACTAATATCTCTTCTATTTTCTATATTTTTTCTTCCAAATTTCACATTAAAAATAGGATGTGGCTAGTTCTCATCCGACCTAGAACTAACCTAATTCTTGTTTAGTCAATTTTATGTGTAGTGAATGTGAACCAAGAAAAAAAAGATGTGCAATTACACATGTTCACGAATCACGATACAAATTAAGCGGTACTAGAGTCGATCTAGAAATAACTCAACTCTCGCGCAACATGGAACTATCAAATGGTTAAAAAGGAACGAACTCGCTAGCGAATGTTCGGGATTAGGCACTGTGGCGCAACGCAATCCCATCCAAGCATCTAGGGGCAGCCACGGCCACACTTTTCTCAGTTTTTATTTTGAAAAATATCAAAATTGCTAGGTCCTATTGGAAAATTACCCTATCAACTTTGTTTTGTCGCCACGCCAAGTCCTTACCGTGGGCATGTTTCTCAGATATAACTTTTTAAAATTAAAGTCATTAACCAGGATATATGACATATTTTCTCCGTCCTTAAATAATTGTACTTCTACCCTTTGTCTTGAGCCAAACTTTCTCACATTTGACTAACTTTACTGTAAAAGATAGCCAGATTTATTACACTAAATTAGTATAAGTAGACCCATTTTATAATATAGTTTCGTAATACACCGATATACTGCCATGTATGTTGCTACTATTTTGTAGAAGTTTCGATGGGAAAAGCTAGAAGTATGACGGAGGGACCAGAGTTGTTGCGCTGTCGCACGAGTGTATGGAGAAGAGACGCCAATACGATTACTCAATGTAACAGCAAGCCTAATCGGATCGCTATACCTCGGCCAAGTTCCTGATTTGGTGACCCAGCAGGTTGACCCTAGTGACGGCCGGCCGGCCGTCAACCAAAAGAGGGGGGAGATTCGGCCGATCATGGACCGAGAGCGACCGGTCGATCATCCTCTTGCATTTGCGCCAAAGTGCGCTCGCGCGCAAGTTACGAGTGGTCACTCCGTTCGTCCGATCCAAATGCCCTTGCGCGCGAAGGAGGAGCAGACGAGACGTATCGCGAGCCCCGAGGCTGGGCGGACACGGACGGATGGGAGGCCGAATCCCCAGGCCAGGCAGCTGCAGGCTGCAGGCTGCAGCTGGATAGAATGATGCATGCATGCGCCGATCATCGATGGGCGCACGGCGCGCGCAGGGCCGGCGGTCCGCCCATCCGGGAGCTCGCCGTCGAATCCCGCCGCTAGCCCAACGCGTGCCTCGCGGGCGCGCGGCTCGGTCGCTCGTCCTGTCGCTGTTGCTCGCCGTCACATACATCATCGATGCCGCCGCTCTGCCCATGCTCGGTTATCTCCGCTTGGACCCATCGATCGCGACGTACTCTCTCTGTCTATATATATCGTCTCGTGTACGGTGTGATTGCCATGGATTATCGTCTCCGGTCAGCCGGTGCAAGCCATTCTGTCCTTATTTTCTTTCGGGGAGGAGATTGAGATCCCAGCATCTGCATTCATGGGATGGTAGATGCATACAGTAATTTTTAAAGAGACTCCGTGCTAATTTTAAGGGCGACACTATTCTTCGGTCGACTGCTCCGTTTTCAGTTAGATGATATCATCAAATCTCTCTTGCAACTCATATTCCAACCCATGATTAGCATGGACCACGATACAAATTAAATGGTGTAGAACTCAACTGAGCACGAAGTAGAACTAAGCAAATCCCTAATTTAACAATCTAGGGGCTCTAGGGGTACAAGTTTATTTTTGATAATCTAGGGGCTCTCTGGATCCAATTACAATAATTGGGTCGAAAAGCCTCTAATTTTATCTTAGAAGACTTGCAGATGCATACAATCTTTACATAGATTTTATTTAACGAAGATCTATCAAAAGCATTCACCACAAAGCCCGGAGCCATCATTCAACACATACAAATCAGTCAATGGGCGAAGAATATGCCATCAAGGCCTTGTGCCCTAAAACACAAACAACACCCCAGCAAGTAATTCCCGAGGCATCACCGAGTCAACTTTTGGTGAAACAGGAGCACACATCCACTCTAGCAGACCCTCGGCGGTAACCTCATGCACTCGCTTCAAAAGCCGTCACCGCCATCATCCGTATTCCAACTTCATGCCAAAGATTTACACTGCCTACTAGGGGAGAAGTGATGACGATGACACCGGAGTGTTGGATCGACGAGATCCTCCTTGGAAGGGTGTGTCTGGGTATCCAAAGTGTGTGCCACTCAGCGGTTTTGTGATGGTTTTCGCGGTTTCGCTCGGTTTTGCACTAATTAACCGGGCTCTCTTCTTATTTAATGGATGAGGCTAATATTTTGGGTCTGCAAAAAAAATTACACTACCCTTGCGAGACTTGTCATCGATGCCACCATGGCTTCAGACAACACCCCCACCCTGCGTGAATTCATCACACTGCGTCGATCACCGAGATACCTAGATCTAGAGTTTCCCATGGAGCAACAAAAGTAGACATTGGACGTGAGCCTGCGACAACGATGGCTTCAGTAAGGTAATGAGTGCATCGACGCCACCATCGCCAGCCATAATAGGAGTCGAAGCTCGATTTTAACCGCTTGCCACGTCTCCCCAACTCGCTGATAGGACTAGATGTAAAATCATGATATCACCACAACCAGCGTAATCTGGCCCACTACCTCCAGCGGAGGAGAAGGCTGCCACCACCATGCCCGAAGCTGCTTCCCTAGCAGCAGGAGTGCCTCCAACAAGAGCAACAACACAAACGACCGAAGCCTACCCAACGCATATGGGGATAGATTGGGCCCGACCTCCACGATACAGCTGCCTGTTAGCATCGTCTGTAGCTGTCGCTGCACCTTGGCCACTGCCACCCCGCATCATCGTCTCTATGGATGGCCCGAACAACCATGACCACCCGACCACCGACAAATTAAGGGGATCCACTGCCGCCACGCGAGCTTTGTCTGGTGGCGTTCACGGCGGCGATGGGAGATGAGGGGGAGGAGAGGATGTGGCCGATGGTGGAAGCCCCGGTGAGTCGCGCCGCCGTCGCACGGGCGTGCGATGGTGGAAGCTTGTTTTGTTTCCAAGAACCGTTCAACATGGTACAGATGGCCACACGCAAGCATGTATAAACTCGTGTCACCGAGAAATATCTTTCCGTCATGCATGCTAGATAGCGTGCAATGTTTCATCCCATTCTTCTCTGTTTCAATCTGTACGATGTTCATGAAATGTGACGAAACGGAATGCGAAAACAGTACATGCCCGCTCTTTAGCATGCACGCCAGATTAATTTGCCGCTCTCCGCGTCACTCAGTATCCTGTATATATCCACACCATCTTTAATTAGCAACTCGCAAGGACAAGCCGTGCATATGCATGCACGCACGCATGCTCGGCTAATTCATTCTTAAGATCTCAAACCTTAAGATCTCAAACATGCTTGATGTTTCCTCTTTCAGTGGAATGACAATAAAAAGAATGACAAGATAAATATGATCTTTGCTGCTGTGTTAAGAACTATCTGGATTACCAGAAATGACTTTGTTTTCAATCGTTCTAAATGGCTTGGCATGCAGGGGCTGTGGAGGCACTTGGTTTAGAGTTGTGCTCAATGGAAAATCATGTTGAAGGAGGAAGGAAGAGGAGTGCTGACAGCGATGCTGAACAAGGTGGAGGAGCTAGCTCGGCTGCCACCGCTGCTATCGTGGCCTGAGCTTGGTTAACACCACAGAAAAAGGCAAGGTCATCACTGGAGGTTTGTGAGCTGAGCAGTACAAGAGGTTTTAGTCCTCTGCTGATCACTGCTGAGGACTTGGGGAGGATCACTGCTGAGGACTTGGGGAGGACCCTGGAGGCGAATGACTTGATCTTGGTGGGTGATGGTGCAGGTTCCAAGTTCTGAGCCGTCCTTGAGCTTGAAGGGGATGTGGTTTAGCGTAGGTCTCAGTGCTGTTTCTTTTTCGTGCCCAGTGTTGGCTCAAAACTATGTTGGCGGTGCTTTAGAACTTGTGTTCTGGGTTATGTTTTGTAAGATAAGTGTTGGGTCAGAAGCGGGGTGAGTGTTCGAACTGAATGTTGTGTGGTTTGCCCGTGTTTGGCTTCAATATATTTGGAGCCGGGGCGATGCCCTATTTCTCTAAAAAAAAGTTTCATCCCATTCTTCTCTGTTTCAATCTGTAAGATGTTCATGAAATGTGACGAAACGGAATGCAAAAACAGTACATGCACGCTCTTTAGCATGCACGCCAAATTAATTTGCCGCTCTCCGCGTCACTCAGTATCCACACCATCTTTAATTAGCAACTCGCAAGGACAAGCCGTGCATATGCATGCATGCACGCATGCTCGGCTAATTCATTCCAGCGCGGGCGCGCGGCACAAAACACTCGTCTTTCGCTCAACGCGCGACGTGCCCAGTACGGGCATGGCGCATCGCGCGACCTAGATAATCTTTTCCCGCCTTGCTACCTTCCTGCTTGACCAATGTCACCCGAGCTTGACTCAAGGTTTTTTTTCTTGTCGAGCCACCTTTTTTTTTACCAGAGGGCACCGGAGTTATTGGTTACCACGAAATCTCGAAAATCTTGGTTCTTTACAGTTCGAGTTAAGTCAAACGAATTTTGAACTCAATTTATTTTGCCCCAAAACAACTAAAACTTCTATCACTTACACATTTTTTTTTTGACAAAGAGCATATATATTAAGATCGGAGATACCAATTACACTCAGCTTCTGCAACAACGCATTGCCCTGGCGGCCTTACGGATGCACACAACCAAAAAAAGAAAAAAGAATTACAGAAAAAAGAGAAAAGTCCCGCTACGGTAGTTTAAACATTGAAACAACAACACTAACACCACCAAAACAGCACCATAAGTCCAACTTCTTCAAAAGCGGCGCCTCCAAGAAGGAAACAATGCACAAGCGCTGTCGTCGCCCGATCAAAGATCTGGATTTTCACCCTGAAGAAGGTCCTCACTCTCAAAACAATGCCTTCAATAAGGCCATTGCCAGGCACAACCAATTAAGGTCAGACCTTAGATTTTCACCCTGAAAGATAAGACTTTGGTCTTCTCCTGTGCAGTCGCCCCCACTTGCATGCCGCTGCTTGATACGTCTCCAACGTATCTATAATTTCTTATGTTCCATGCTAGTTTTATGACAATACCTACATGTTTTATTCATACTTTATAATGTTTTTATGCATTTTCTAGGACTAACCTATTAACAAGATGCCACAGTGCCGCTTCCGTTTTCTGCTGTTTTTGATTTCAGAAAAGTTGGTTTACAAATATTCTCGGAATTGGACGAAACAAAAGCCCACGGCTCTATTTTCCACGGAGTGTTCCAGAAGACCGAAGAAGAGTCGAGGAAGGCCATCAGGGGGCCCACACCATAGGGCGGCGCGGCAATGGGCCCCCCCGCGCCGTGATGTGGGGAGGGAGCCCCCTGGCTCCCCCGACGCTGCCTCTTCGCCTATTTATTCCTTCGTCCCCGAAAACCCTAGTACCGAGAGCCAAAATACGAGAACAGTTCCAGAGACGCCGTCAACCCTATCTCGGGGGGGGGTTCAGAAGATCTCCTCCGGCACCCTGCCGGAGAGGGGAATCTTCACCGGAGGGCTCTACATCACCATGGCCGCTTCCGGACTGATGCGCGAGTAGTTCATCCTTGGACTACGGGTCCATAGCAGTAGCTAGATGGTTGTCTTCTCCTATTGTGCCATCATGTTTAGATCTTGTGAGCTGCCTATCATGATCAAGATCATCTATTTGTAAAGCTACATGTTGTGTTTGTTGGGATCCGATGAATATGGAATACTATGTCAAGTTGATTATTGATCTATCATATATGTTATTTATGATCTTGCATGCTCTCCGTTGCTAGTAGAGGCTCTGGTCAAGTTGATACTTGTAACTCCAAGAGGGGGTATTTATGCTAGATAGTGGGTTCATGATGCGTGTAATTGACACGTCCGTTGGGAACCCCAAGAGAAAGGTGTGATGCGCACAGCGGCAAGTTTCCCTCAGTAAGAAACCAAGGTTTAATCGAACCAAAGAGGAGTCAAGAAGCACGTTGAAGGTTGATGGCAGCGGGATGTAGTGCGGCGCAACACCGGAGATTCCGGCGCCAACGTGGAACCTGCACAACACAACCAAAGTACTTTGCCCCAACGAAACAGATGAGGTTGTCAATCTCACCGGCTTGCTGTAACAAAGGGTTAACCGTATTGTGTGGAAGATGATTGTTTGCAAGAAAACAGTAAAACAAGTATTGCAGCAGATTTGTATTTCAATATAAAAGAATGGACCGGGGTCCACAGTTCACTAGAGGTGTCTCTCCCATAAGATAAAAGCATGTTGGGTGAACAAATTACGATCGGGCAATTGACAAATAGAGAGGGCATAACAATGCACATACATGTCATGATAAATATAGTGAGATTTAATTGGGCATTACGACAAAGTGCATAGACCGCCATCCAAACTTGCATCTATGCCTAAAAAGTCCACCTTCAGAGTTATCATCCGAACCCCTTCCAGTATTAAGTTGTAAAACAACGGACAATTGCATTAAGTATGGTGCGTAATGTAATCAACAACTACATCCTTAGACATAGCATCAATGTTTTATCCCTAGTGGCAACATCACATCCACAACCTTAGAACTTTCCGTCACTCGTCCCGGATATCAATGGAGGCATGAACCCACTATCGAGCATAAATACTCCCTCTTGGAGTTAAGAGCAAAAACTTGGCCGAGTCTCTACTAATAATGGAGAGCATGCAAGATCATAAACAACACATAGGTAATAACTTGATAATTAACATAACATAGTATTCTCTATCCATCGGATCCCGACAAACACAACATATAGCATTACGGATAGATGATCTTGATCATGTTAGGCAGCTCACAAGATCCAACAATGAAGCACAATGAGGAGAAGACAACCATCTAGCTACCGCTATGGACCCATAGTCCAGGGGTGAACTACTCACTCATCACTCCGGAGGCGACCATGGCGGTGAAGAGTCCTCCGGGAGATGATTCCCCTCTCCGGCAGGGTGCCGGAGGAGATCTCCGAATCCCCGAGATGGGATTGGCGGCGGCGGCGTCTCGCAAGGTTTTCCGTATCGTGGCTCTCGGCACCGGGGGTTTCGCGACGGAGGCTTTAAGTAGGCGGAAGGGCAACGCGGGGGCCACACGAGGGCCCCACACCATAGGTCGGCGCGGCCGGGGCCCGGGCCGCGCCGCCCTATGGTGGCGGTGCCTCGTGGCCCCACTTCGACTCCTCTTCGGTCTTCTCGGAAGCTTCGTGGCAAAATAGGACCCCGGGCGTTGATTTCGTCCAATTCCGAGAATATTTCGTTACTAGGATTTCTGAAACCAAAAACAGCAGAAAACAAAGAATCGGCTCTTCGGCATCTTATTAATAGGTTAGTTCCGGAAAATGCACGAATATGACATAAAGTGTGCATAAAACATGTAGATATCATCAATAATGTGACATGGAACATAAGAAATTATCGATACGTCGGAGACGTATCAGCATCCCCAAGCTTAGTTCTCGCTCGTCCCGAGCGAGTAAAACGATAACAAAGATAATTTACGAAGTGACATGCCAACATAACCTTGATCATACTATTTGTAAATATATGTAATGAATGCAGCGATCAAAACAATGGTAATGACATGAGTAAACAAGTGAATCATAAAGCAAAGACTTTTCATGAATAGTACTTCAAGACAAGCATCAATAAGTCTTGCATAAGAGTTAACTCATAAAGCAATAAATCAAAGTAAAGGTATTGAAGCAACACAAAGGAAGATTAAGTTTCAGCGGTTGCTTTCAACTTGTAACATGTATATCTCATGGATAATTGTCAACATAGAGTAATATAACAAGTGCAATATGCAAGTATGTAGGAATCAATGCACAGTTCACACAAGTGTTTGCTTCTTGAGGTGGAGAGAGATAGGTGAACTGACTCAACATAAAAGTAAAAAGAATGGTCCTTCAAAGAGGAAAGCATTGATTGCTATATTTGTGCTAGAGCTTTTATTTTGAAAACATGAAACAATTTTGTCAACGGTAGTAATAAAGCATATGAGTTATGAAAATTATATCTTACAAGTTGCAAGCCTCATGCATAGTATACTAATAGTGCCCGCACCTTGTCCTAATTAGCTTGGACTACCGGATCATCGCAATACACATGTTTTAACCAAGTGTCACAATGGGGTACCTCCATGCCGCCTCGTACAAAGGTCTAAGGAGAAAGCTCGCATTTTGGATTTCTCGCTTTTGATTATTCTCAACTTAGACATCCATACCGGGACAACATGGACAACGAGATAATGGACTCCTCTTTAATTCATAAGCATGTGGCAACAATTATTATTCTCATATGAGATTGAGGATATATGTCCAAAACTCGAAACTTCCACCATGAATCATGGCTTTAGTTAGCGGCCCAATGTTCTTCTCTAATAATATGCATGCTCCAACCATTAAGGTGGTAGATCTCTCTTACTTCGGACAAGACGGACATGCATAGCAACTCACATGATATTCAACAAAGAATAGTTGATGGCGTCCCAGAAACATGGTTATCGCACAACAAGCAACTTAATAAGAGATAAAGTGCATAAGTACATATTCAATAGCACAATAGTTTTTAAGCTATTTGTCCCATGAGCTATATATTGTAAAGGCGAATGATGGAATTTTAAAGGTAGCACTCAAGCAATTTACTTTGGAATGGCGGAGAAATACCATGTAGTAGGTAGGTATGGTGGACACAAATGGCATAGTGGTTGGCTCAAGGATTTTGGATGCATGAGAAGTATTCCCTCTCGATACAAGGTTTAGGCTAGCAAGGTTATTTGAAACAAACACAAGGATGAACGGTGCAGCAAAACTCACATAAAAGACATATTGTAAACATTATAAGACTCTACACCGTCTTCCTTGTTGTTCAAAACTCAATACTAGATATTATCTAGACTCTAGAGAAACCAAATATGCAAACCAAATTAGCAAGCTCTAAGTGTTTCTTCATTAATGGGTGCAAAGTATATGATGCAAGAGCTTAAACATGAGCACAACAATTGCCAAGTATCAAATTATCCAAGACATTTTAGAGTTACTACATGTAGTATTTTACAATTCCAACCATATAACAATTTAACGAAGAAGAAACTTCGCCATGAATACTATGAGTAGAGCCTAAGGACATACTTGTCCATATGCTACAGCGGAGCGTGTCTCTCTCCCACAAAGTGAATGCTAGGATCCATTTTATTCAAACAAAACAAAAACAAAAACAACCCGACGCTCCAAGCAAAGTGCATAAGATGTGACGGAATAAAAATATAGTTTCAGGGGGGAACCCGATAATGTTGTCGATGAAGAAGGGGATGCCTTGGGCATCCCCAAGCTTAGACGCTTGAGTCTTCTTAGAATATGCAGGGTGAACCACCGGGGCATCCCCAAGCTTAGAGCTTTCACTCTCCTTGATCATATTGTATCATACTCCTCTCTTGATCCTTGAAAACTTCCTCCACACCAAACTCGAAACAACTCATTAGAGGGTTAGTGCACAATAAAAATTAACATGTTCAGAGGCGACACAATCATTCTTAACACTTCTGGACATTTCATAAAGCTACTGGACATTAATGGATCAAAGAAATTCATCCAACATAGCAAAAGAGGCAATGTGAAATAAAAGGCAGAATGTGTCAAAACAGAACAGTCCGTAAAGATGGATTTAATTGAGGCACCAGACTTGCTCAAATGAAAAGGGAGTGGTGTTTTGGAACATGGGAGCATATGCTCCCTATATTTTAAAATACATCTTTATATTTTGAAGTTCAAAAAAATTGAAACAAAAAATCCGCACGTACATCTTCACGTGCTACGCGCTCACAAAGTCGTTTCATAAAAAATGAACTTATCACGTGACGTGTGTAAAAAAGACAAAATTCAGTGCTGAAAACAATGCTTTTCACGGGATAAGTTTTCTCTTTTTTACATAGGCCACAAAAAAAATTATTTTTTCGTTAAACTTGACGCATACACATATATTATGGAGATGTACATGTAGAATTTTTTGTCAAAATTTTTACACACTTCGAAATATGTTTTGTTGGTAGAGAGAGCATACGCACCCGGGAGCCGAATTGAATTTCTGAAATGAAAATGCCCAAATTGAATGAAAGTAAATTGGCTTAATTTTCCGAGTTACCTACAGAGAATTAGACCCAGATTCGTGACAGCAAAGAAATCTGTTTCTGCGCAGTAATCCAAATCTAGTATTCACTTTACTATCAAAGACTTTACTTGGCACAACAAAACACAAAACTAAGATAAGGAGAGGTTGCTACAGCAGTAAACAACTTCCAAGACTCAAATATAAAACAAAAATATCGTAGTAAAAACATGGGTTGTCTCCCATAAGCGCTTTTCTTTAACGCCTTTCAGCTAGGCGCAGAAAGTGTATCTCAAGTGTTATCAAGAGATGAAGCATTGACATTACCTTGGGCTTACCCTTACCTTTCTTGTCCTTACTCTTTGGCTTAGGGAACATATGGCTACCCCCGGGTGTAGAGGTGAATTTTAGGGTGCCTTCTCTCACGTCTATGACTGCTCCCAATTATTTCAGAGAGGATCTTCCGAGTGTGATTTGTCCCGTTCCTGCGCATTCAATGACAAGGTAATCAATGGATATTGTTCTCCCAAGAATGGTTGTATGCACACCCGCAGCTATCCCTTTAGGAATTATAACGAGTTATCAATAAGAGTTATTCCTTCTCCCCCTTCAGTGAATTCCCAAAGTTTCAAAGATTTATGAATACTATTAGGCATTAGGCAAAATTCAGTCATAATATCACAATTAGCATGAAGAGTTTGGTCACCTATGACAATTTTAATAGTAGGATCCCACAATGAAGGTTCAGAGTTCAATAAACTTGATCAAGACGGTTACGAATATATCCATAATTTTCATTTAAGCGAGATGCACTTGTCTCAAGAGTGTTTAATCTATTATAAATGCTAATAAGGGCTGAATCAAAGTTATTAGCTGAATCATGTGATGCAACCAACTTCTTTATGGCATTAAAATCTTGATCCCCATTACAATGAAGGAAATCTCCTCCCACTAGAGCATCCAAGGCATATCTATAGCGAATCATAAGACCAAAATAAAAATTTGAGGTTCAGTTTTACGATAAGAAGTAAAAATCCTGGACCAAGCATCTTTAAAACTTTCCTCATCCCCTTGTTTAAAAGTAAAAACTAATTCCTCAGGTGAAGAAGTAACAGGTACAGAGCTAGACATGATAACAAAAGTAAACTAAATGCAAGTAACTAATTTTTTTGTGTTTTTGATATAGCGTGCAAGACAGTAAATAAAGTAAAACTAGCAACTAATTTTTTTTTGTGTTTTGATATAATGCAGCAAACAAAGTAGTAAATAAGATAAAGCAAGACAAAAACAAAGTAAAGAGATTGGGAAGTGGAGACTCCCTTGCAGCGTGTCTTGATCTCCCCGACAACGGCGCCGGAAATTTGCTTGATGCGTGTAATTGACACGTCCGTTGGGAACCCCAAGAGGAAGGTGTGATGCGCACAGCGGCAAGTTTCCTTCAGTAAGAAACCAAGGTTTAATCGAACCAGTAGGAGTCAAGAAGCACGTTGAAGGTTGATGGCGGCGGGATGTAGTGCGGTGCAACACCGAGATTCCGGCGCCAACGTGGAACCCGCACAACACAACCAAAGTACTTTGCCCCAACGAAACGAGTGAGGTTGTCAATCTCACCGGCTTGCTGTAACAAAGGGTTAACCGTATTGTGTGGAAGATGATTGTTTGCAAGAAAACAAGTAAAACAAGTATTGCGACAGATTTGTATTTCAAGTATAAAAGAATGGACCGGGGTCCACAGTTCACTAGAGGTGTCTCTCCCATAAGATAAAAGCATGTTGGGTGAACAAATTACAGTCGGGCAATTGACAAATAGAGAGGGCATAACAATGCACATACATGTCATGATAAATATAGTGAGATTTAATTGGGCATTACGACAAAGTGCATAGACCGCCATCCAGCTGCATCTATGCCTAAAAAGTCCACCTTGAGGTTATCATCCGAACCCCTTACAGTATTAAGTTGTAAAACAACAGACAATTGCATTAAGTATGGTGCGTAATGTAATCAACAACTACATCCTTAGACATAGCATCAATGTTTTATCCCTAGTGGCAACAAGCACATCCACAACCTTAGAACTTTCGTCACATCGTCCCGGATATCAATGGAGGCATGAACCCACTATCGAGCATAAATACTCCCTCTTGGAGTTAAGAGCAAAAACTTGGCCGAGCCTCTACTAATAACGGAGAGCATGCAAGATCATAAACAACACATAGGTAATAACTTGATAATTAACATAACATAGTATTCTCTATCCATCGGATCCCGACAAACACAACATATAGCATTACAGATCGATGATCTTGATCATGTTAGGCAGCTCACAAGATCCAACAATGAAGCACAATGAGAAGAAGACAACCATCTAGCTACTGCTATGGACCCATAGTCCAGGGGTGAACTACTCACTCATCACTCCGGAGGCGACCATGGCGGTGAAGAGTCCTCCGGGAGATGATTCCCCTCTCCGGCAGGGTGCCGAAGGAGATCTCCAGAATCCCCCGAGATGGGATTGGCGGCGGCGGCGTCTCAGTAAGGTTTTCCGTATCGTGGCTCTCGGTACTGGGGATTTCGCGATGGAGGCTTTAAGTAGGCGGAAGGGCAACGCGGGGGGCCACACGAGGGCCCCACACCATAGGTCGGCGCGGCCGGGGCCCGGGCCGCGCCGCCCTATGGTGGCGGCGCCTCGTGGCCCCACTTCGACTCCTCTTCGGTCTTCCGGAAGCTTCGTGGCAAAATAGGACCCCGGGCGTTGATTTCGTCCAATTCCGAGAATATTTTGTTACTAGGATTTCGAAACCAAAAACAGCGTAAAACAACGAAGCTGGCTCTTCGGCATCTTGTTAATAGGTTAGTTCCAGAAAATGCACGAATATGACATAAAGTGTGCATAAAACATGTAGATATCATCAATAATGTGGCATGGAACATAAGAAATTATCGATACGTCGGAGACGTATCAGTTCATGTCTCCATTGAATCTGGGGGTGTGACAGCAACCCCTAAGGTTGTGGATGTGTTGTTGCCACTAGGGATAAAACATCAATACTTTGTCTAAGGATATTTGTATTGTTTACATTACGCACAGTACTTAATGCAATTGTCCGTTGTTTGCAACTTAATACTTGGAAGGGGTGCGGATGCTAACCCGAAGGTGGACTTTTTAGGCATAGATGCATGCTGGATGGCGGTCTATGTTCTTTGTCGTAATGCCCTAAGTAAATCACATAGTAGTCATCATGATATATATATGCATTGTTATGCCCTCTCTATTTGTCAATTGCCCAACTGTAATTGGTTTACCCAACATGTTATTTATCTTATTGGAGAGACACCACTAGTGAACTGTGGACCCCGGTCCATTCTTTTACATCTGAAATACAACCTACTGCAATCATTGTTTTCTTTTGTTTTCTGCAAGCAAACATCATTCTCCACACCATACGTTTAATCCTCTATTTTCAGCAAGCCGGTGAGATTGACAACATCACTGTTAAGTTGGGGCAAAGTAGTTTGATTGTGTTGTGCAGGTTCCACGTTGGCACCGGAATCCCTGGTGTTGCGCCGCACTACACTCCTTCACCAACAACCTTCACGTGATCTTCATCTCCTACTGGTTCGATAACCTTGGTTTCTTACTGAGGGAAAACTCGCTGCTGTACTCATCATACCTTCCTCTTGGGGTTCCCAACTGTTGGAGATATGCCCAAGAGGCAATAATAAAAGTGGTTATTATATATCTTTATGTTTATGATAAATGTTTATATACCATGCTATAATTGTATTAACCGAAACATTGATACATGTGTGATATGTAAACAACAAAGAGTCCCTAGTATGCCTCTTAACTAGCTTGTTGATTAATGGATGATTAGTTTCATAATCATGAACATTGGATGTTATTAATAACAAGGTTATATCATTGTATGAATGATGTAATGGATACACCCATATTAAGCGTAGCATAAGATCTCGTCATTAAGTTATTTGCTATAAGCTTTCGATACATAGTTACCTAGTCCTTATGACCATGAGATCATATAAATCACTTATACCGGAAAGGTACTTTGATTACACCAAACGCCACTGCGTAAATGGGTGGTTATAAAGGTGGGATAAGTATCCGGAAAGTATGAGTTGAGGCATATGGATCAACAAGTGGGATTTGTCCATCCCGATGACGGATAGATATACTCTGGGCCCTCTCGGTGGAATGTCGTCTAATGTCTTGCAAGCATATGAATAAGTTCATAAGAGACCACATACCACGGTACGAGTAAAGAGTACTTGTCGTGAGACGAGGTTGAACAAGGTATAGAGTGATACCGAAGATCAAACCCTGGACAAGTAAAATATCGCGAGACAAAGGGAATTGGTATTGTATGTGAATGGTTCATTCGATCACTAAAGTCATCGTTGAATATGTGGGAGCCATTATGGATCTCCAGATCCCGCTATTGGTTATTGGTCGGAGTGAGTACTCAACCATGTCCGCATAGTTCCGTAGGGTGACACACTTAAAGTTGGATGTTGAAATGGTAGTATTTGAATATGGAATGGAGTTCGAATATTTGTTCGGAGTCCCGGATGAGATCCCGGACATCACGAGGAGTTCCGGAATGGTCCGGAGAATAAGATTCATATATAGGATGTCATTTTATGTGAATTAAAATGTCGCGGAAGGTTCTATGGAAGGTTCTAGAAGGTTCTAGAAAAGTCCGGATGAAACCACCAAGGAAGGTGGAGTCCACATGGGACTCCACCTCCATGGCCGGCCAACCCTAGTGGGGGAGGAGTCCCAAGTGGACTCCCCCTTAGGGGGCCGGCCACCCTCCCATATGGGAGGTGGAACTCCCACTTTTGGTGGGAGTCCTAGCTTGGCTAGGTTTCCCCTCCTTTTGGAAGGTTTTGGTTCGGGTCTTATTCGGAGACTTGGAGACCAACTCTTGGGGATCCACCTATATAATGAGGGGCCAAGGGAGGGGGCCGGCCACCCCAAGACCACAAGCTGGCCGCCCCATTGAAGTGGCCGGCCACCCCCTCCCAAACCCTAGCCGCCCCCTCTCCTCCATAGCCCCCGCGTGCTTTAGCGAAGCTCCGCCGGAGTTCTCCACCGCCACCGACACCACGCCGTCGTGCTGTCGGATTCAAGAGGAGCTACTACTTCCGCTGCCCGCTGGAACGGGAGGTGGACGTCGTCTTCATCAACAACCGAAGTGTGACCGAGTACGGAGGTGCTGCCCGTTCGTGGCGCCGGAACCGATCGTGATCAAGATCTTCTACGCGCTTTTGCAAGCGGCAAGTGAACGTCTACCGCAGCAACAAGAGCCTCATCTTGTAGGCTTTGGAATCTCTTCAAGGGTGAGACTCGATACCCCCTCGTTGCTACCGTCTTCTAGATTGCATCTTGGCTTGGATTGCGTGTTCGCGGTAGGAAAATTTTTGTTTTCTATGCTACATTATCCTACACCAACGGACGTGTGCTTTACCGTCACAAGCAGCTACTTTTCTGGCGCCGTTGCCGGGGAGATCAAGACACGCTGCAAGGGGAGTCTCTCACACCCAATCTCTTTACTTTGTTTATTGTCTTGCTTTATTTTATTTTCTGTCTTGTTTGCTTTCTTTATATCAAAAACACAAAAAAATTAGTTACTTGCATTTAATTTATTTTGTTATCATGTCTAGTCCCTGTACTTGTTACTCGTCACTCGAGGAATTGATCTTTACTTTTAAACAAGGGGATGAGGAGAGTTTTAAAGAAGCTTGGTCTAGAATTTTTGATTCTTATGGTAAAACTGAACCTAAAATAACTCTAAGCCCGCTTCTTAGTAACTTTTATTTTGGGCTTATTCTTCGCTATAGATATGCTTTGGATGCTGTAGTGGGAGGAGATTTCCTTCACTGCGATGGGGATCAAGCTTTTAATGCCATAAAAAAATTGGTTGCATCATCTAGATCAGCTAATAAATTTGATTAATCTCTTGCTAGCATTCATGATAGATTAAACACTCTCGAGACAAATATATCTTGTTTAAAAGAAGGGTATAATCAGATTCGTGAATATTATGATTATGTTCCAGTAAACTTTGAACCTTCAATGTGGGTCCCTACTATTAAGGTTGCTATTTGTGGTGAAACTTTTTATGCCCGTTGTGATATTATGTCCGAGTTTTGCCTGATGCCTAAAAGTATTTATGAATCTTTGAAACTTTGGGGACTTATCGAAGGTGGAGAAGGAATAACTCTTGCCGATAATTCCGTTATAATTCCTAAGGGGGTAGCTGAAGGTGTGTTCACAACCTTTCTTGGAAGAACGGTATCCACTGATTATCTCGTTATTGAATGTGTAGGGACAGGACAAATCACACTTGGAAGATCCCCGCTGAAACTCTTGGGAGCAACCGTAGATGTGGGAAAAGGCACTCTAAATTTTACCTCTACACCCGGATGCGGTCATGTATTCCCTAGACCAAAGAGTAAGAGTAAGAGTAAGAGGGGTAGGCGTAAAGCCCTTGGTAATAATGTTAATGTTTCTTCTCTTGATGTTATTTGATTTACACTTTCTGCGCCTAGCTGAAAGGCGTTAAAGAAAAGCGCTTATGGGAGACAACCCATTATTTTATTTCTGCAATTTTTGTTTTATATTTGAGTCAAGGTGCTTGTTACTACTGTAGCAATACTTATGTATCTTTATTTTCTTGCATTGTTGTGCCAAGTAAAGTCTTTGATAGAAAGTTGATATTAGATTTGGATTTCTGCGCAGAAACAGATTTTTAGCTGTCACGAATTTGAGTTTTTCTCTCTGTAGAAAACTCGTAAAATCCTGAAAAAATTCATGAGTAATCCTCAGATATGTACGCAACTTTCATTCAACTGGAGATTTTCCATCTGAGCATGTTAAGTGCCTCGAAAAAATTCATCTTTACGGACTGTTCAGTTTTTGACAGATTCTGCCTTTTATTTCGCATTGCCTCTTTTACTGTGTTTGAGTGGATTTCTTTGCTCCATTAAATTTCAGTAGCCTTGGGTAATTTCCAGAAGTGTTGGGAATGATTGTGTACTTGCTGAACATGTGAATTTTTAATTATGCACTAATCCTCTAATGAGATTGTTTTGAGTTTGGTGTGAAGGAAGTTTTCAAGGATCAAGAGAGGAGGATGATATAATATGATCAAGAAGAGTAAAAAGTCTAAGCTTGGGGATGCCCCCGTGGTTCATCACTGCATATTTCAAGAAGACTCAAGCGTCTAAGCTTGGGGATGCCCAAGGCATCCCCTTCTTCATCAACAACTTATCAGGTCACCTCTAGTGAAACTATATTTTAATTCCGTCACATCTTATGTACTTTATTTGGAGCGTCCGTGTGCTTTTATTTTCGTTTGTTATTTTAAGTTTTCTTAATAAATCAGATCCTTACATGCTTGTGTGGGAGAGAGAGACGCTCCGCTTTTTCATTTGAACACTTGTGTTCTTCGTTTTATCTTTCATGTTCATAGAGAAAGCTGAAAGCCGCTGCACTTATTGTTATTTGGTTGGAAACAGAAAATGCTTCATGTGGTAATTGGTATATTGTCTTGAATAATTTGATACTTGGCAATTGTTTTGAGCTCTCAAGTAGATCATGTTTAAGCTCTTGCATCATGTAGTTTAAACCTATTAGTGGAGAACTACCGTAGAGCTTGTTAAAATTTGGTTTGCATGATTGGTCTCTCTAAGGTCTAGATATTTTCTGGTAAAAGTGTTTGAGCAACAAGGAAGACAGTGTAGAGTCTTATAATGCTTGCAATATGTTCTTATGTAAGTTTTGCTGTACCGGTTTATACTTGTGTTTGCTTCAAACAACCTTGCTAGCCAAAGTCTTATAGTGAGAGGGAATGCTTCTCGTGCATCCAAAACCTTGAGCCAAAACCTATGCCATTTGTGTCCACCATAACTACCTACTATGTGGTATTTTTCTGTCATTCCAAGTAAATACTTCATGTGCTACCTTTAAACAATTCAAAACTTTATTACTCCTTATTTGTGTCAATGTTTTATAGCTCATGAGGAAGTATGTGGTGTTTTATCTTTCAATCTTGTTGGGCAGACTTTCACCAATGGTCTAGTGGCATATACATCCGCTTATCCAATAATTTTGCAAAAAGAGCTGGCAACGGGGTGCCCAGCCCCAATTAATTAACTTTTATTAATAATTCTCTTCACATGTTTTGCCCTGGTTTATCAGTAAGCAACTTAATTCTGCAATAGACACTCCTCCATGGTATGTGAAATGTTGGACGGCACCTGAGGATTCGGTTAGCCATGGATTGTGAAAGCAAAAGGTTGGGAGGAGTGTCATCTATAAATAAAACTAAAATACATGTGTAAACAAAAGAGAAGAGGGATGATCTACCTTGCTGGTAGAGATAACGTCCTTCATGGGAGCCGCTCTTTGAAAGTTTGTTTGACAAGGGGTTAGAGTGCCCACTACCATTCGTTGACAACAACAAACACCTCTCAAAACTTTATTTTTATGCTCTCTTTATGATTTCAAAACTTGAAAAGCTCTAGCACATGATTTAATCCCTGCTTCCCTCTGCGAAGGGCCTTTCTTTTACTTTATGTTGAGTCAGTTTACCTACTTCTTTCTATCTTAGAAGCAAACACTTGTGTCAACTGTGTGCATTGATTCTTACATCCTTACTTATTGCACTTATTAGATTACTTTGTGTTGACAATTATCCATGAGATATACATGTTGAAAGTTGAAAGCAATTGCTGAAACTTAAATCTTCCTTTGTGTTGCTTCAAAACCTCTTATTAAGAATCTATTGCTTTATGAGTTAACTCTTATGCAAGACTTTTTGATGCTTGTCTTGAAAGTACTATTATGCAAAAGTACTAGCATGGAACATAAGAAATTATAGATACGTTGCAGACGTATCAAGCATCCCCAAGCTTACTTCCTACTCGCCCTCAAGTAGGTAAACGATAAAAAGAATAATTTCTGAAGTGACATGCTACCAACATAATCTTGATCAATACCATTGTAAAGCATATGAGATGAATGAAGTGACTTAAAGCAATGGTCTATAGTTTGCTAACAAGAAGATAATGACTAAACAACTAAATCATATAGAAAAAAAAACTTTTCATGATTAGTACTTCCAAGACAAGCATCAAAAAGTCTTGCATAGGAGTTAACTCATAAAGCAATAGATTCTTAATACTCCCTCCGGTCCTTTTTAATTGACTCGAATTTAGTACAAAGTTGTACCAAATCTGAGTCAATTAAAAGAGACCGGAGGTAGTAGAAGATTTTGAAGCAACACAAAGGAATATTTAAGTTTCAGCAATTGCTTTCAACTTTCAACATGTATATCTCATGGATAATTGTCAACACAAAGTAATATAATGAGTGCAATAAGCAAGCATGTAACAATCAATGCACACTGTTGATACAAGTGTTTGCTTCTAAGATAGAAAGAAGTAGGTAAACTGACTCAACATAAAGTAAAAGAAAGGCCCTTCGCAGAGGGAAGCAGAGATTAAATCATGTGCTAGAGCTTTTCAAGTTTTGAAATCATATAGAGAGCATAAAAGTAAAGTTTTGAGAGGTGTTTGTTGTTGTCAACAAATGGTAGTGGGCACTCTAACTACCTTGTCAACCAGACTTTCAAGAGCGGCTCCCATGAAGGACGTTATCTCTACCAGCAAGGTAGATCATCCCTCTTCACTTTTGTTTACACATGTACTTTAGTTTTATTTATGGATGACACTCCTCCCAACCTTTTTCTTTCACAAGCCATGGCTAACCGAATCCTCGGGTGCCTTCCAACATTTCACATACCATGGAGGAGTGTCTATTTGCAAAATTAAGTTGCTTACTGATAAATCAGGGCAAAACATGTGAAGAGAATTATTAATGAAGGTTAATTAATTGGGGCTGGGAACCCCGTTGCCAGCTCTTTTTGCAAAATTATTGGATAAGCGGATGTGCCACTAGTCCATTGGTGAAAGTCCGCCCAACAAGATTGAAAGATAAAACACCACATACTTCCTCATGAGCTATAAAACATTGACACAAATAAGAGATAATAACTTTTGAATTGTTTAAAGGTAGCACATGAAGTATTTACTTGGAATGGCAGAAAAATACCACATAGTAGGTAGTTATGGTGGACACAAATGGCATAAGTTTTGGCTCAAGGTTTTGGATGCACGAGAAGCATTCCCTCTCAGTATAAGGCTTTGGCTAGCAAGGTTGTTTGAAGCAAACACAAGTATGAACCGGTGACAACAAAACTTACATAAGAACATATTGCAAGCATTATAAGACTCTACACCGTCTTCCTTGTTGCTCAAACACTTTTACCAGAAAATATCTAGACCTTAGAGAGACCAATCATGCAAACCAAATTTCAACAAGCTCCACGGTAGTTCTCCACTAATGGGTTTAAATTACATGATGCAAGATCTTAAACATGATATACTTGAGAGCTCAAAACAATTGCCAAGTATCAAATTATTCAAGACAATATACTAATTACCACATGAAGCATTTTCTGTTTCCAACCAAATATCAATAAGTGCTGAGGCTTTCAGCTTTCGCCATGAATATTAAAGTAAAACGAAGAACGCAAGTGTTCAAATGAAAAAGCGGAGCGTGTCGCTCTCCTACACAAGGATTGCTAGGATCCGAATTTATTCAAACACAGACAAAAATAAAAGCACACAGACGCTCCAAGTAAAGCACATATGATGTGGAAGAATTAAAATATAGTTTCACTAGAGATGACCTGATAAGTTGTTGATGAAGAAGGGGATGCCTTGGGCATCCCCAAGCTTAGACGCTTGAGTCTTCTTGAAATATGCTTGGGTGACCCACGGGGCATCCCCAAGCTTAGGCTCTTCACTCTTCTTGATCACATTATATCACCCTTCTCTCTTGACCCTTGAAAACTTCGCCACACCAAACTTCTCATAAACTTCATTAGAGGGGTTAGTACTCAAAAAACTTTAATCCACTTTAGTTCTGTAGTGACACATTGCAAGAACTCAATAAAACATTAGCTACATCTCTCCACGTCTAGAAAGCCTTACTTAAAGTCCACAAGAGACAATGAAAAAAAATAGAGACAGAATCTGTCAAAACAGAACAGCTAGTAAACATGAATTTTTTCGAGGTACTTCCGTTGCTCAAATCAGAAAACTCATAACTAATGAAAGTTGCGTACATATCTGAGGATCACGGATGAATTTTTTCAGGATTTTACGAGTTTCCTACAGAGAGATCAACTCAAATTCGTGATAGCTAAAAATCTGTTTCTGCGCAGAAATCCAAATCTAGTATCAACTTTCTATTAGAGACTTTACTTGGCACAATAATGCAATAAAATAAAGATACAAAGGCATTGCTATAGAAGTAAACAGCACCTTGACTCAAAAATAAAAGAAAAAATGCAGAAATAAAATAATGGGTTGTCTCCCATAAGCGCTTTTCTTTAACGCCTTTCAGCTAGGCGCGGAAGATTTTAATGATGCTCACATGAAAATATAAAATGAAGCAAAAGGAGCATCAAGAAGCAAATTCAAAACACATTTAAGCCTAACCCACTTCCTATGCATAGGAATCTTGTACACAAATAAATTCATGAAGAACAAAGTGACAAGCATAAGAAGATGAAACACGAGTAGCTTCAAAATTTTCAGCATGTAGAGAGGTGTTTTAGTACCATGAAAATTTCTACAACCATATTTTCCTCTCTCATAATAATTTCCAGTAGCATCATGAACAAACTCAACAATATAACTATCACTTGCAGCATGCTTTTCATGATCTACAAACACATAATTTTTATCAAGCTCAAAAATAGTGGGATCAAAACTTTCAAACCCACTTTTAAAAAATCTATAACAAGATGATTGATCATTCTCAAGAGATATGGGACTCCTAGATAAATTCAAGACCTCTCCAATCCCATTTTCATTAGTAGTACAATTAATATTATCAAGTAACATAAGACCATCATCTAGAGCTTTATCATAAACATTTGCTAAGCAAAACTCTTTAGTACCATGCATTTCGATATCAGGCACAAACAAAGCATTATCATAAGATTTATCAAAATAGCATGGATTATCATAGATAATAGTAGCATAATTATTCTCACAAGTTTTACTCATAGGGAATATTTCAAGAGAATCCATAGGAACATAACATTCATCCTCCTTTGGTAAGCATGGAGGACAATCAAATAGTGTAAAAGATAAAGAGTTACTCTCATTAGAAGGTTGGCATGGGTAGCTAATCCATTCTTCCTCCTTTTGTTCATCACTCTCCTCCTCTTTTTCATCTAATGAGCTTTCAAGTTCAGCAATTTCTTCTTCCACAGGTTCCTGCAAATTGTGAGTGCATTCTTGTGCATGAATGAGTCTCTCTTTATAATCAATGATATAAGGATTATTGCTGTAATGTTCTATGCAATAATCAAGGATAGAAGAGACATAATATTTAAGATCATTACAAGCAACACAGGTTTCATAATTTTTAGACATGAAGGATTCTATTTCAGAAGCTCCCATAAATAAAACAAATTGTTCTACTTCTTCGAACCCAAGATGAATATAGTTATTCCAATGATAGTTCACAATTAAAACTTCTTCACTAAAGCCACATTGGAATTTAAGATGTTTAGTATCATGTTTAGAGCAACAATTTATATCATGGCGTTTAAGCAAGATTTTAGCAATTGTATTCAATTTTTCTAACACGGCACTCATGACTTTACCCTTTCTTGATTCTCTATAATTCATATATAATTCTATAAGCTCCATACATGGTGTGGGTTCTTCCATAACAACAGTTTTTAATTTTTCGGTTTTTTCAAATTTTTATGGATTTTCGGGTATATAAGAAAAATAAAACAAGACAAAAACAAACTAGACAAAAGTAAACTAAGCAAAATAATACTAGAAGAAATAAACTAAGCACAAATAAACTAGACAAAAGTAAACTAAGCAAAACAAAATAAAATAAAAACAGAGAGAGAGGTAGAGTGTACTCCCCAGGTGAACTTATGAGTAGAGCTATGCTCCCGGCAACGGCGCCAGAAAATAGTCTTGACAACCCACAAGTATAGGGATCGCAACGGTCTTCGAGGGAAGTAAAACCCAAATTTATTGATTCGACACAAGGGGAGACAAAGAATACTTATAAGCCTTAACAACCGAGTTGTCAATTCAGTTGCACCTGGAAAAGCACTAGTAAAAGGGGTGATGTGAAAGCAGCGAGTAATATGAGAGCAATAGTAACAGATAACATAGCAGCAATGACTAAGTAACACGTGAGGCGATGGCACCAGAAAATAGTTGATACTACTTCTAATGACATATAGGACCGAGTGAGTATTTGATGATGACAGATGGACCGGGGTTCCCAGCTATCTACACTAGTGGTAACTCTCCAATAACAAGTGTTGAGTGAACAAATTACAGTTGGGCAATTGATAGGATTTAAATAGCATTAAGACAGAACATCCAGTCTATTAATTATACGTAGGCATGTTTTCCATATATAGTCATACGTGCTCGCAATGAGAAACTTGCACAACATCTTTTGTCCTACCAGCCGCGTGGCAGCCGGGCCTCAAGGGAATCTACTGGTAATTAAGGTACTCCTTTTAATAGAGCACCGGAGCAAAGCATTAACACTTGGTGAAAACATGTGATCCTCATATCTAAGCCATCCCCTCCAGTTATCCCAGTTATTGTCACCCTGGGGCCTCGGGTTCCGGACATAGACATGTGCAAACAACTTGTAGATACAATCTAAGCAATAATTATAGAGCTTAAATCTAAGATCATGCCACTCGTGCACTAGTGACAAGCATTAAACACAACAAGGTTGCAGCAACAATAACTTCACAAACTTATATAGATAGACTGATCATAATGTAACAATTCATCGGATCCCAACAAACACAACACCGATTACATCAGATGGATCTCAATCATGTAAGGCAGCTCATGAGATCATTGTATTGAAATACATGGGAGAGAGAGAGTACCAAATAGCTACTGCTAGAACCCGTAGTCCATGGGGGAACTACTCACGGAGCATGATGGAGGCGGTGGCGTCGATGGAGAAGGCTCCGGGGGTCGATCCCCGTCCCGGCAGGGTGCCGAAACAGGAACTTCTGACCCCCGAAACTAGGTTTCGCGATGGCGGCGGCGCTCCGGGAGTCTTTCTGGAATATGATCGATCTCTCTAGGGTTTTCGCGTCGCGAGGGAGTATATAGGCGAAAGGGCGGCGCGAGGGGGTTCCCGAGGGGCCCACCCCATATGGCGGCGCGCCTCCCCTCTTGGCCGCGCCGGCCTATGGTGTGGAGGCCGTGGGCCTCCCCCTGGCTTGCCCTTCTGGCTCCGTGTGTCCCTCGGAAAAATAGGAGGTTTGGGTTTTGTTACGTCGAATTCCGAGAATATTGCCCGAACAGCTTTTCTGGAACCAAAAACAGCAGAAAACAGGAACTGGCGCTTCGGCATCTTGTTAATAGGTTAGTCCCGGAAAATGCATAAAAATGATATAAAGTGTATATAAAACATGTAGGTATTGTCATAAAACTAGCATGGAACATAAGAAATTATAGATACGTTGGGGACGTATCAGTAGCAAAGCATTCCAAGATGCTATCCTAGAACCAACAAGATATCTCTTTAACGTCACATTTGGTGGTAACAAGTGTGCGATTTCAAGTCTTGTTCGTTCTTCGAATTATGCTAGTGGAGACTAATTCCTTCCGGTATTGCGATGCACTAAAGGCTCCCGCCAGCCGGTTTATATATCTTCCCAGTCCTAGGGTTACTGGATAGTCCTTGTCGGATGGACAATGGAGGCCTAGACTAATACTCATAGCGATCATCGTGTCTTCCAAGTCTCCGCCTTGGGCAAGGCGGCGCGTGTCTGCCTTTTCATCTTGGCTGAATCTTCATCTAAGTCTACGAGCTGCTCCGCCCGGTTAGGCAATAGGCCCAACCACCAACTGAGCTCTGCGCCTAAAAAGAGTGTGAAGATTTTGTTCCTGAGACCCATTAACTACAAACAAAGCTCCTTACCAGCACACCAAACACACCAAACACACCAAACACTTGTATTGCTTATATTTCCATGTGTAGTAAATTTGACCTTGTTTGTAAATTTATTTTCAAATTTGTCTGTTTTTTTAAACGTTAGCAGTATTTTTTGGAGGGGGACGAGAATTTCGGTGTTCGACGAGATTTCGGAATTTCTGGCCTAGAAAAAAACTTTCTTGACTTGAGCATGATGGATCGATACCCACCTCTACCGAATACTTCACATCATGGCGGCATTAGTACGCTACTATATATGTACTCCTGCTCCAGCTTTAAATTGTGCAAGTGATCATGTATATATACTCACATAACATCATATGTATAAGGCCATTATAGCGTGAGCACTTATATCTGCTAAGCTGGCCGGGTTGTCAGCTAAAAAGCCAGGTCCACTCATTGTTCCAGCTGTATTAGCCAGACGTTTGCTTGTTTTCCTTTTCTTAAAAGTGGATTAAGGACACTGATGATCTGGGTCGTAATGATTCTTTTCAGCGTGGAAAGGGAAGCTTTAACTTAAGTCACATCATCTTTGTTGCGATTCAAAGTTAATTAAACCGATCTTCGATCTAATTGGCTAGCTCTCACACCGCGTTAATCATGATTACAGTTAAGAGTATGTGTATCAAATTAAACTGCTGCGGCTAAAGGAATGTGGATGTTCAAGGGGAAACAGATTGTGCTAGCTGCTCAAGAAACAGCTATGGTTGCTCAGTTTCTTTCCTCAAAGGTAACTTTGGTTGTTGAAAGGTTGTGCAGTGTGCTGTGGTGAAAGCAGCAATGGTATCTGTGGCTACGTTGGATATATTTTTCTACCTAGCTAGTAGTAGTATATAGTTAGCTAGTAAGCAGCTATTTGCTGCATGATCAGTTGAAAAAGTGGCAAGATACACACGTTTCTGTCCTGACGGGGCAAGATTCTTCTATGGTGGTTGTGCGCAAGTGCATACGTAATGCCAACCAACACCATCTTATCTTATGCAAATAGTAGGTCCTAATTAATATTCTGAATGTGTAGTTTAAGAGCCTAGCTGCACGGAGTATCAACCGCACTAACCATATCAGAGCAGCAAGGAAAGGACCACCCAAATCTGATTAAAAATCATTAGAGTCTTCTAATCTCGGTGTAATGGCCTAGAGGAAGACAAAACCTGCCTAGGAATGTTAGCAGGAAAGGCATGAATTACAACCTACCAATACAAGTGAACTAATCGATCCCCATATGCATGATTCCCTGATATCCTTACCTGCTCGGCACCATTGCACCTTTTCTATCTTGAGCACTCAATCTGCACACAGATATTTAATAGATGTATGTATATTCTCCACAATACGGTGCAGCACTCATTCAGACATAGATGATCGATGGTGCATGCAGAACTGCAAATTCATGACAGTGCACTAATCGTTGGTGAAACAATTTGGGGGTAAATCGAAATGATGGATCGATCAGCGGTGCTGCAGAGAATTTCTGCAATGAGCGACGATGCATCATCGGTCCATCAAACGTAAATCATGCCGCGCTAGCTGCTAGCGCTGCCGATCTCGAGGCGCGGAAAGGAGATCGAGGGGCAGCAGCGGCGCGACAGGCGAGGAGGATGAAAGTTGAGACACAAAACTTTCTGAAAAAGGGCTACAGGGAAGGAGGGGAGCAAAAGAATTTCGCGGCATGCATGCCTGCGATTCCGAGAGAGAAGAAAAAGCAGGAGCAATACAGCATCGCACACGCAGATGACACTATGGCACTACACTATGCACAAACTCCGATCACACCTAAAAAAGCTGATGTTTTGAGGCCGGAGATAGACTGCGTTGCATCCCCAGCCATAGAAAGTGATGAAAATGAGAGGTGGTGGCCGGAGAGGCCTCCAGTTTTCACAAGGTGGCTACCCTGCATAGCCATGCATGCATATGAATGGCCGCAGCAGCAGAGATTCCTTCGGTTCTCCTGTGAAAGAACAAGCTATAGCTATGCGCGAGTGATGGAGAAAAGCTAGCAGGATTACTTGGATCGATGCGATGAGTTAGTTGCGTTGCTGCTACTTTACACTCATGATCCCCATGAATTCCCTGTGGTTTTGGTGTGACCTCGGCATACACGCACACGCCATGACACCCTCTATCTTTTGAAAAGAAAAATGCGCGCAGCACAGACCTGACAAAAGCCAAGTCAAAACGAGAGCAATCTTCAAAAGCTACATGCTCAACTCATCAGCGTCTAGTAGATAATTAGCCGCCTGCTGAAATGTATGCCTCTAATTATTCCGAAGCAAAACGGATGTGATGATCGATGACCTAACCATAGGGATGGTGCCACAGCATATACGGATGAAGCCACCTTATGCCCGTACATGTCCCCTCCGATTTTACTGGCCACCCGTACCTATGCTAAGTTTTCCTATACCGTCAACCGGAGGGGTAAATGCATAGCTACAGGTAAAAATTTCCGCGTTTACACCACATAACATTGAGGAAAAAAACAGTCATAAACAACATCTTACCATAATTTATAATAAAGCCACATTATAACTATAAAAACACTTACAAATAACATCATATTATAAACAACAACACTTACCCATAAATAACAACACATCGGTATATTATCATGTAAAGAAGATATAGGCCACCATAGTCCACATTATGAGTGGTGAAGTGGTGAAGGGATGTATATCCTAGGAGCCTAATTCTAGGCAACGTATCAACGATAGTAAAACTTATATCCGCGTATCCATGAACACGTTCATATGATTTTTTATTTTCATTTACCTATGAATTTTCTTTTATCTCATCCCGTACTTTTAATGGGGATTTACCCGCTGGATAGGCAGATGGTACCCATTGGCATCCCAACTAACAAGGTTCCCTTGTTAGATATTGTATTAGATTAAGGCTCTCGTATACCATACAAACCTATGTGTATTGGATATGTATACGATGTATTCTTATACCCTATATCAACACGAAACCCGTAACAGCTCCACGTACGGTTCAAGCCCTAATTCTCACATGATATCAGAGCAGCCTTCTCCCCTCTAGCTGTCTCTCCCGGCGACTCCATCGCCAGAAACCCGCCGCTGCCATTGGCCGGTGCAGGACCCAGACAACCACAAAAACCTCTCTCTCTCTCTCTCCGGCTGCCTCACACCGCCGGGAGCCCCAAACACCACGACAACAACCCAGATAAACCAGACAACCTCTCCGATCGTCTCCCGATCATGACCCAAAACAAAACTCAACCCAAAAACCTAGATCCAATACCACATCGCCCGGCCGCTGCTGATCGCCGCAGTGAGCATCAATCGTTCAACACCAATCAACCGCAACACCCGTCACCAATGGCCTCGTCTTCGTCCGCCGCTGCCGCCGCGAACCTCGCGGCCGCCCTTGGCTCGCCACCGACGGAGAAACTCACCCGCCAGAACCATATGTTTTGGAAAACTCAGATCCTCCTAGCCCTTCGAGGTGCCCAGGTCATGTGTTTGCTTGATGGATCTGACGCTGCTCCACCGAAGACCCTCGAAGTTGAAGAAAACAAACAGAAGAAGACTGTCGTTCCCAATGAAGCCTATGACGTGTGGCTTGCACGTGATCAAACTGTCGTAAGCTATCTAGTGAAGGGGCTCGATGTTGATCTTCTCTCCCATGTTGTTGGCCTTGAATCCACTCATCAAGCCTGGTCAACAATTGAAGGTTTATTCACCTCACAGTCTCGCTCTCGCGTGAACATGCTCCCGGGTGCCCTTGCCAACACAAAGAAACTCAAGCTGCCGGTGCCACAATTTATTTCTGTTGCGGTCAGAAACCCACCGGCGGGCAACGACTGGCAACACCGTAGAGCCGGGAACAACTAGGGCTGCGGCTGGCCCCAGTCCCTCAGAGCGACGGCCCGCAAAGCCTTCTGGTCACACGTCCGATGCTTGTCGCAAGGGCGTGCCACCTGACCTATACCCGGTCGGGAAGGTGTTGGATGATGCCTCGCTTAGTTTCCTGCATGGCATACACGTAAACATTAAATACGAGCCTCGATCGGCTCTCGAGTTGTCCCGTGAATCGGCTCAAAGAGCCGATCCACCCATGATTCGCACGAGGTGTGCGAATATATGGTGGTCCCGCTTGATCAAGATAAAGCTAAAGCGATCTACGACGATTTAGGGTTTTCACCGCATAATCGGATCATCCTACTCACGATTGGGCCTCGCGCTCGCGTACGGTGACCGTAAGCCGATCCTAGACAGGGCCTAAAAACCAACACGAGGTTGATCCTCGGAACGTCCTGTCTAGGGCTAGCAAACTTCACCCTACACGCCGCTGGATCCTCCAACCCTTTGTAGGGCCTAACTATTGCGGATATTAAACTAATCCTTGAAGAACAAGGAGCAACCGTAACGGATCGGATCTACTAAACAATGATCAAGCGGAGTGCCGCCCCTACACCTAAGATAGGTGTAAGGGCGGCTAGATGTATAAGGGTTGCACTACGACGAGCATATGATACGAAGAACAATGCTAACCCTAACACATCTAAGATAACTACGTTGCTCGCCATCAAAAGGGCTTCGGCACGAGCAACGCATGAACAACGTAATAAGCTTGTGCTGCCTAGATCGCAAGATGCGATCTAGGCAGCATGGTGCTTACCAGGAGAAACCCTCGAGACGAAGGAGTTGGCGATGCGCCGAGATTGATTTGTGTTGAACGTTGGTTGTTGTTTATTTCATAAACCCTAGATACATATTTATAGTCCGTAGACTTTCTAACGTGGGAATAATCCCAACCGTGCACGAGGCAAACTCTAACTAACCGACACGTAATCTAATATGTTACAGATACAAGGGCAAACTTAGCCCAAACTTTGCATATAAGGCCGCTTCACGTATTTCTTCCGTTTATAATCTTCAAACCCATCTTGATCGCGGCCCACCTCTGACTCGGTCAAATTCTGGTGATAACACATGCCCCCCCTGGTTTTGGAAATGACATTTCCAAAATCATTATGCTTTCTTTCGTCGGGTCATGTCTTGGCAGAGCAGGACTGCCGCAGAATCTTCCATCATTTCGCCTCGCCTCCTTGGCTTCTCTGCAAAATCTTGACAGCCTCAGCATCACTCCCTCGGAAACTGCAATAGCATTAAGTTTCCACTAGGCTCCTCCTTTATTTAACCGTGCCGACTGATTAGCCCTCTTCATCCTCTTCCTCTGTTCTAGCTATCGGCACCAAAAAACCCTCTTCCCTGTAGCAATGTCTTCCTCTTCCTCTTCCCCCTCAGGCCTCCCCCTCCAACCGTCGCCGAAGAACAAGAATGAGGACGACCTCCACTCCGGGCGAACCCCATCTCCTCCGACAAGGAGGAGAAAGAAGGAGAAATAGAGAAGACCAAGGCCTCCCCCTCCACCAAGCTCCCTCCGAAGAAGCGCTCCCGCATGTGGGCGGACAGCAAGGACGAAGATGATGACGAGGAAGGAGAAGAGGAGGAGGAGGAAGATGATTCCTCCTCTTCCGCTGGGTACCTGCCGACGAAACGCTTCCGCTCTTGGGCGGACAGCGAGGATGATGATGATGACGAGGAAGACGAAGCTCCGTCCCAAGGCTGGGGCAGCAGCGACGAGGAGCTTCCTGGGAGCAGCGCCGACGACATCGACGACGGCGATGACGAGGACAGCGACGACTAGTAGAGTAGGACTAGTAGTAGCAGTGCACTAGGCACCAGATCCCTCTTTTGAGAGCCATCGGCTCTTTCTTGTAAAGCTGCTCCTTTGAACTAATGAAAATTGTTCTCCCGTTTTATCTTTCAATTAGTTCAATTTCAATCCTTCAGCTCGCCACACCAAGGCCGATAGCAACGTATCAGACCCCTCCTTATTTAGACGCCCATGAAGCCGGACTCAGATATCGATTAGACCATCAGTCAAGCACTTCTCAAATTCAGACTGTGATTTGATACTCCGCAATCCTATAGCCGATGACTGTTCATCGGCTATTTTGAGAATCCAGTCTCCCTCCCTTTCTTGTAGCAACAGGACGGTCCAAACCATGTAAAAGACGACGGCCTCCCTTTCCAGCTCCCCTCCGTAGCCTTAGCAGTCTTCCTTCTGCAAGCAGCTCTGCGTTTTCGGAGAAGGCCGCGATGCAGGGTCAGCCGATGCAACTCCAATCGGCTCCCAAAAAATAGAGCATCCACCAAATTAGCTGCCCCCCGAGCCTTAATCAAGGCGAGAACATCAGCGAGGATGCACAGATCTAACAGGAAAGGCTTTGACTTCAGGTAATCTGGTAGTCTGAGACAGCCACCAGGAAGAGCCAGCCAAACTTGCCCCATTGATCAGCTTTCTTCCGTTGAACGCCGGTGTCTTGTATGTCAAATTGATGTTACCGCTGAACTGTCGCAAAGGGTTGTCGGCTTATTGCAACCGAGGCTGCTCTCATTGTACATTCCCTCCAAGGAAACAGAAGCTCGTGAAGCTAAACTGAAAACCATCTTTGGCGCAAATCTGAGCCTTGTGGGTCTCGTGTAATTGTTCTAGAGTCGATGGCGGCGGCATCGGCTTTGTATCCTTAAGTCGACGTCTGCGCATCGGCTGTGCTAAATTTTTTTGAATTTTTATGGCCGATTTATGTATCGGCCCCCATACTTCAACACCCATCAACAAAGGATATCTTGGGCTGCTGGGCATTTGCAAGACGCTTCTACTGCATATCCTCGTGTTTTATCCACCTGGGTGCCCCCCCGAGCCGATTCTCTCAAGGGATTTGATGGTATCGGCTCTTCAGGTATCCCTGTTGGATCGAATGTTGAACCCAGGTAGAATGTACAGTGAGGATAATTTTGGCCGATTGCTGGAATCGGCCTCCACGTTGCTTGTTCGATGAAGGTTTTGTAATGTTCCTTCATAGATTTTTGGGGCCGATCACAAGGATCAGCCTTGCCACGTTTGCTCATTGATTTGCTCCAGCTACATGGTCAGGCCAGTGGATAAGACCAGCCTAACTTTATCCTTTGTCATGTCGATGCGCTCGCCGTCATCCACCTTGAGTGCATCGTTTAATCCTTGAGCAGTAAACTCCGTTGGGAGGATGAGCACCATGTTTGTGCCAGCCGATGTTTCATCATCAGCTTTCCTTTGCTTGGGGCGCCACTCTTTTCTTTGTGGCCGACCTTCTTCGTCCAGGGTTCGCTGAATTTTGGCGGCCAGATCCGGCCGTGCCTTCCTCAACGTGTTCAGGTATAACCTTTCAGCTTCTTCCAACCCACGTAGACGCTGAACCCTTCGTTTTTGGGAACGGCTGAGTCCATCAGGGCACCACCTTGGTCGGTGGTACCTGTCTTCTTCTTCTTCTTCTCCCTCGTCTTCCAAATCCTCAAGATCTTCCATCCGAGGGGACTCAGCACGTTTGCTTCGAGGCGGGAGAGGCCCTAGGCGCTTGAACACAGACACGTTAGATGCATCCTTCTTCTTCGTTTGCATTCCGGCGCTGCCGATTGTTGGCAATCGGCTCATTCCTCGAATCCCAGCGAGTAGTCCGAAGAAGGGGCAGTCCCGATGCCTATCCTCGTCGTCTTGTTCCCCGGACCTTTCCTTGGCGTGGCGCTCATATCGCTCCTCGTCGTGATCATGCCGACGACGTCTCCTGTCGTCCCTAGCCAGACGATCTTTTTCATCATCGTCGTTGTGTCGCCGGTGTTGGTCGTATTGACCACATACTTGTTGAGGAGGTGATCAGAGAGAGGTCGTTGATATCTTATGTTCTTCACTTCTCCCTCTGTGACGTAGCGCTTGCCGTCGTGGCGGAGCCGATCGCGTGGAGCGGCTTCCTCTGTCTCTTTGCTATGAGAGCAGCTGCCCTCATCTCCGTCCTTACCGCAGTGGTGCCCGTGTCCCACCATGTTGATATTGCACGAGAAATCCGGTCGGCACCCTCCATGGTAAGTATACTCCACCATATTAATGGCGGGGAAGGGGTGTGTGTTGACCTTCATGGCGTACTCGGTTGAAAATTAATCGCCCTTTCTCTATCGCCATTTGGATCCGCCGACGCCACACCCTGCAGTCGTTAGTGGTGTGGGTGAACGTGTTATGCCACTTGCGGTATGGCTTTCCGTTCAGCTCCTCGCACCGTAGGGATCTTGTGGCCTTCGGGTACCTTTATATGCTTCTCCGTGAGTAAGAGGTCGAAAATCTGCTCGGCTTTGGTCACGTCGAAGTCGAACCCTTTTGGAGGGCCTTGTGGCTTAACCCACTTGCGGGACACGGGCCTCGCCGCTCGAGTCCATTCAGCCATCTGCTACCTCTCGATCTCCCGCAGCACCTTCATCCTCGTCGTGATCCACCGGGGCCACCGCACGCTTGAATTTGTCCTGGTAAACATCCGGGTGGCGCCGTTCATATGCCGACGCCTTCGCACCATGTGCGCCAATGAAGGGTAGTCTCGCTTGGGAGGCCACGTCCTTGATCGATGATGAGAGACCCACCACCGCCAACTCGATCGCTTCTTTTTCACTTACGTGAACCGAATAGCATCGGTTCCTCACGGTCCCGAAGCGCTGGATGTATTCCGACACCTGTTTCCCCGCGCTTCGTCGTACTTGTGCTAGATCGGCAATACCAGCCTCGGAAGCCTCCGAGTGATACCGCTCATGGAATTGCTCTTCCAACTCGCTTCCAAGTCCGGATTGAGTTCGGTGGCAGCGATGTGTACCACCCGAAAGCCGATCCCGTGAGGGACCGTGCGAAGAACCTCACACGCAGCTCGTCCGATGCCGAGATCGTGCCCGACTGTGCCAAATATCGGCTCACATGCTCGATGGAGCTGGAACCATCCGATCCACTAAACTTTGTGAAGTCCGGGAGCCGATATTTGGGTGGTAGCGGGATCAATTCGTACTCGTTAGGGTACGGCTTGGTATAGCCGAACGTCTTCCTTTTCGGCATCATGTCGAACCGATCTTTCGGAATCGTACAAATCTGATCCGCGGTGATGGGCTGCAGGTGTCGAACCCCGAAGATTCGCCGGGGTGGCATACTTAGCCAGCCATGCTTGCTTTTCCGGTTCCGAGCCAACCGGCAGGAGCTGAACTCCGGAGGTTTGTCGGAGTGGCGTACTTTGCTAACCACGTTTGCTTCTCAAGATCTGCTCCCGACGCTCCTCCTCGCTGTTCCGTAGGCCCCTCGTCGTTGCAGTCTGGTTTGAGAGTGCCCAGGTACTGCAGTCTGATACGTATGCGCACGTGTATCCGTGCGGGACCTCCTTGGGCGCCTCAGGTAGGAATTGGTAGTCACTAGGATCACCACCAATCTTGTAGACGATGTATGCCGATGAGTTCGGCACTTCTGGTGCTGCCAACGCGAACGGCAGCGATGGACGGGACTGGAGTGGCATCTCTCCTTTGTAAGTCCCCGCAGCTGGTCCCGACGGAGAATACCGATGGCTCATGATTTCCTGGATCACGCGCGAGCGACACGCTCCAAAGTGTTCACCAGGCTCTCAGAGTGGCGGTGCAGCGAATGAGCCACCATGAAGTTGATCTCCTGACGCAGCGACCTGGTGCGTTCTTCTGACGGGGCGGACAAGTCCACTCCATCGAGCGCGCCTTCAGGTGAGAAACCCTTCCATCTGATGCCATGGGAGCGGGTTCTGTGGAAAGAGCCGATGAGTTCGGCTTCGAGGACTGCCTTGATCTCGTCATGCTTCTTCTTGAGCTCGTCGGCCGGATCCTCGTTCTTGACCGGAGTGCTTTCCGCCATCTCGGATGTAGATGGCGATGCGGTGGATGTCGAAGATTGTCCCACCGGCGTGCCGGAATGTGTTGCGGTCGAAACCCACCGGCGGGCAACGACCGGCAACACCGTAGAGCCGGGAACAACTAGGGCTGCGGCTGGCCCCGGTCCCTCGCAGCGACGGCCCGCAAAGCCTTCTCGGTCACACGTCCGATGCCGTCGCAAGGGCGTGCCACCCGACCTATACCTGGTCGTGAAGGTGTTGGATGATGCCTCGCTTAGTTTCCTGCATGGCATACACGTAAACATTAAATACGAGCCTCGATCGGCTCTCAGGTTGTCCTGTGAATCGGCTCAAAGAGCCGATCCACCCATGATTCGCACGAGGTGTGCGAATATATGGTGGTCCTGCTTGATCAAGATAAAGCTAAAGCGATCTACGACGATTTAGGGTTTTCACCGCATAATCGGATCATCCTACTCACGATTGGGCCTCGCGCTCGTGTACGGTGACCGTAAGCCGATCCTAGACAGGGCCTAAAAACCAACACGAGGTTGATCCTCGGAACGTCCTGTCTAGGGCTAGCAAACTTCACCCTATACGCCGCTGGATCCTCCAACCCTTTGTAGGGCCTAACTATTGCGGATATTAAACTAATCCTTGAAGAACAAGGAGCAACCGTAACGGATCGGATCTACTAAACAATGATCAAGCGGGGTGCTGCCCCTACACCTAAGATAGGTGTAAGGCGGCTAGATGTATAAGGGTTGCACTACGACAGCATATGATACGAAGAACAATGCTAACCCTAACACATCTAAGATAACTACGTTGCTCGCCATCAAAAGGGCTTCAGCACGAGCAACGCATAAACAACGTAATAAGCTTGTGCTGCCTAGATCGCAAGATGCGATCTAGGCAGCATGGTGCTTACCAGGAGAAACCGTCGAGACGAAGGAGTTGGCGATGCGCCGAGATTGATTTGTGTTGAACGTTGGTTGTTGTTTATTTCATAAACCCTAGATACATATTTATAGTCCGTAGACTTTCTAACGTGGGAATAATCCCAACCGTGCACGAGGCAAACTCTAACTAACCGGCACGTAATCTAATATGTTACAGATACAAGGGCAAACTTAGCCCAAACTTTGCATATAAGGCCGCTTCACGTATTTCTTCCGTTTATAATCTTCAAACCCATCTTGATCGCGGCCCACCTCTGACTCGGTCAAATTCTGGTGATAACAATTTCCAAGATGCAAGGTTTTGCGTCTGAGCTTGCCGCCGCCGGAAAGATAGTCGATGATGATGAATTAAAGGGATACATCTTGGGAGGACTTCAGGGGCCGTATACCCCCTTTGTTGCATCAATGAACGCCACACCCAATACCACCCTCACAGATATGTGTGCTCAGCTTCAAGCTTTTGATGATCGCGAGGTGCTGTTAGCTGAGTCGACCCAGATCAACCCCATGTTTCAAACATCTGCCAATGTAGCTGCTCGTGGGGGTAATCCACCTCGTCCAGAGGAGCTGCGCCGTGATGGTGGTGGATATCGAGATGATGGTGGCTACCGTGATGGTGGCGGCTATCGTGACCGTCGTGACGACTACCGTCGTGATGATCGTGGAGGTGGATACCGTGATCGTCGTGATGATCGTGGAAACTGGAGGCGTGATGATTGTGATGACCGTGGAAACTGGAGGCGTGATGATCGTGATCGTGACCGTGGCTACTACAGGCGTGATGACCATCGTGATGTTCAGCGTCGTGATGGTGGAGGAGGTGGCCGTGGTCGTGATGACCGTGGTGCACCCAAGGGAGGTCGTGGTCGTGGCCGGACTCCGACACGCTTTGTTGACACCACATGCCAAATCTGCACAAAGTATGGTCATCCTGCGAATGAGTGTTGGTGGCGCTATTCCGATCGTGATGATGATGATGATCGTCGCAATGACCATGATCGTGCTGAGAAAGGGGCCTATGGGGTTGACACAAATTGGTACATGAACACTGGTTCCACTGATCATATCACTGGGCAGTTGAACAAGCTGCATACTCATGATGACTATCGAGGCCGTGATCAAGTCCACAATGCAGGTGGTACAGGTATGACAATACATCATATTGGTAGATCAACACTGCATACACCTCATAGCTCTCTTCACTTAAATGATATCCTACATGTTCCTAGTGCCACCAAAAATCTTTTATCTGCTCATAGAATTACCCTCGACAATGATGCTTTTATTGAAATTCACCCATTTTTCTTTTTGATAAAGGACCAGGCCACCAAGCAAATAATGTTTAGAGGTCCACGTCATGGCGCCTTGTATCCTCTTGTGCCCATTGCTGCTGGTCCTGAAAAGCACGCTTTCATCACCATCAAGCCATCTTCATCCACTTGGCGTCGTCGTCTAGGACATCCATCTTCATTTATCGTTCAACAAGTTCTTAGGAAGAATAATCTACCATATTCCCCAGAAATAAATCCATATGTGTGTGTGATCCATGTTAACAAGCAAAGAGTCATCAGTTGCCATACCCCACTTCTACTAGTGTATCTACTGTTCCATTGGAACAAGTGTTTTCTGATGTATGAGGCACTGCCCCGGTCTCTGTTGGAAAACACAAATATTATGTAAGCTTTATTGGTGACTATAGTAAGTTTACATGGATCTACTTGATTAAGCAAAAAAGTGATGTGTATCAAGTCTTTCTTAATTTTCAGCAACTTGTTGAGAGAAAATTTGGTTGCAAAATCATTACTATGCAAACTGATTGGGGTGGTGAGTATGAGAAGCTTCATGGTTTCTTTCAGAAAATTGGTATCACACACCATGTATCTTGTCCACATGCTCATCAACAAAATGGCTCTGCTGAAAGAAAGCACATACATATTGTTGAGGTTGGTCTTGCCCTTCTTGCCAATACCTACATGCCTTGAAATTTTGGGATGAAGCTTTTCTCGCTGCCACTTTTCTTATAAACCTTCTTCCTACCAAAGTCCTAAATCTTGAGTCTCCTGTTGAAAAACTCCTCAAAATCAAGCCTAACTATGATGCTCTTCGCACTTTTGGTTGTGCATGTTGGCCAAACCTTCGTCCCTATAATCAGCGTAAGCTCTCTTTTCGCTCCAAACGCTGTGTTTTTCTGGGATACAATCCAATTCATCAAGGGGTTAAGTGTCTACATGTCTCCACCGGCCGCATATATATTTCTCGCGATGTTGTTTTCGATGAAAACATTTTTCCCTTTTCAGTCACTACATCGTAACGCTGGTGCACAACTTAGAAAAGAAATATTGTTGCTTCCCGATCATCTCTCATTGTCATCGCATGCAAATAATGAGGGTATACGTGTTGATCATCCTATGCATATTGTTCCTGTTACGGACCCTCTACAGGTTCATGGTGATAGTTCTCCGGAACCCAGCTCGAATTCTGGTGAAAATGGTGAAAATTTGAGCTCAAATGGTGAAGAAACAGATTCTCCACGAAATTCCCCTCGCGCGGAGCACGATGCAGATTCTGCTTCAGGAATAGAACATTCCCTGGCCACCTCGACTGCGCCGTCTGGGTCCTCGCCCTCCTATGCATGCGCACGTCGAGCTCTATCTCCCACCGCGCCGGGTCCCACCACGCACATGCAGAAGATGACAACACCGAGTGCGGGAATCCCTCCTCGCCTGGGTCCCGCTCGCCATCATCACCAACCGTGTCCTCTTCCGCGTCGACAACGCCAGATGCGTCAGGCGGGGAAGACTCTCCTGTCGGTAGCGATAGTGAGGCCGGATCTTCTTCGCCGGATCCTCCCATGGCCTCTGCTACACCAGCACCAGAACAACGTCAACGTCGACCGACTACACGTCTTGAGCAGGGAATTCGCCAACCAAAGCAATACACTGACGGGACTATTCGTTATGGTTTATTTGCTACTGCAGGAGAACCTAATAACTTGGATGAAGCACTTGCAGATGCTCAGTGGAAACATGCAATGAACGAGGAATATACAACATTGATGGACAACAGAACCTGGCATCTTGTGCCACCAAGTGCAAATAAAAATCTCATTGACTGCAAATGGGTATATAAAGTGAAGAACCATGCTACTGGCACCGTTGAAAGATATAAAGCATGACTCGTTGCAAAAGGTTTCAAATAGAGGTATGGAATTGATTATGAGGATACTTTTAGTCCTGTTGTTAAAGCTTCAACTGTCAGACTTGTGTTATCAATTGTTGTGTCTCAAGGGTGGAATCTAAGACAACTAGATGTCAAGAACGTGTTTCTTCATGGCGTTCTGGAGGAGGAAGTCTGTATGAAGCAATCCCGTGGGTTTGTTGATCCTCGCTTTCCGCATCACATCTGCAAATTGGATAAGTCACGGTATGGTCTTAAACATGCACCGCGTGCATGGTATGCAAGACTAAGTTCTAAATTGCAGGAGTTGGGATTCATTCCTTTCAAGGCTGACACATCTCTTTTCTTATACAACAAGAGAGATATCACTATGTTTATGCTAATATATGTTGATGATATTATTGTTGTGAGCTTGTCTGATGAAGTGATACGTCTCCGACGTATCGATAATTTCTTATGTTCTATGCCATATTATTGATGATACCTACATGTTTTATGCACACTTTATGTCATATTCGTGCATTTTCTGGAACTAACCTATTAACAAGATGCCGAAGTGCCGGTTCTCGTTTTCCGCTGTTTTTGGTTTCAGAAATCCTAGTAACGAAATATTCTCGGAATTGGACAAAACGAAGACCCAGGGGCCTATTTTTCCACGGAGCTTCCAGAAGACCGAAGAGCATACGAAGTGGGGCCACGAGGTGGCGACACCACAAGGCGGCGCGGCCAAAGGGGGGCCCGCGCCGCCCTATGGTGTGGGCCTCTCGTCAGGCCCCCGACTCTGCCCTTCCGCCTACTTAAAGCCTCCGTCACGAAACCCCCGAGGCGAAAAACCACGATACGGAAAACCTTACTGAGACGCCGCCGCCGCCGATCCCATCTCGGGGGATTACGGAGATCTCCTCCGGCACCTGCCGAAGAGGGGATTCATCTCCCGGAGGACTCTACACCGCCATGGTCGCCTCCGGAGTGATGAGTGAGTAGTTCACCCCTGGACTATGGGTCCATAGCAGTAGCTAGATGGTTGTCTTCTCCTCATTGTGCTTCATTGTTGGATCTTGTGAGCTGCCTAACATGATCAAGATCATCTATCCGTAATTCTATATGTTGTGTTTGTCGGGATCCGATGGATAGAGAATACCATGTCATGTTAATTATCAAGTTATTACATATGTGTTGTTTATGATCTTGCATGCTCTCCGTTACTAGTAGAGGCTCTGGCCAAGTTTTTGCTTTTAACTCCAAGAGGGAGTATTTATGCTCGATAGTGGGTTCATGCCCGCATTGACACACGGGATAGTGACAGAAATTTCTAAGGTTGTGTTGTGTTGTTGCCACTAGGGATAAAACATTGGCGCTATGTCCGAGGATGTAGTTGTTGATTACATTACGCACCATACTTAATGCAATTGTCTGTTGCTTTGCAACTTAATACTGGAGGGGTTCGGATGATAACCTGAAGGTGGACTTTTAGGCATAGATGCGGTTGGATGGCGGTCTATGTACTTTGTCGTAATGCCCAATTAAATCTCACTATACTTATCATGTCATGTATGTGCATTGTTATGCCCTCTCTATTTGTCAATTGCCCGACTGTAATTTGTTCACCCAACATGCTTTTATCTTATGGGAGAGACACCTCTAGTGAGCTGTGGACCCCGGTCCATTCTTTATCTTGAAATACAAATCTGCTTGCAATACTTGTTTTTACTATTTTCTCTGCAAACAATCATCTTCCACACAATACGGTTAATCCTTTGTTACATGCAAGCCGGTGAGATTGACAACCTCACTTGTTTCGTTGGGGCAAAGTACTTTGGTTGTGTTGTGCGGGTTCCACGTTGGCGCCGGAATCTCCGGTGTTGCGCCGCACTACATCCCACCGCCATCAACCTTCAACGTGCTTCTTGGCTCCTCCTGGTTCGATAAACCTTGGTTTCTTTTCGAGGGAAAACTTGCTGCTGTGCGCATCATACCTTCCTCTTGGGGTTGCCCAACGAACGTGTGAAATACACGCCATCAAGCACTTTTCTGGCGCCGTTGCCGGGGAGATCAAGACACGCTGCAAGGGGAGTCTCCACTTCCCAATCTCTTTACTTTGTTTTTGTCTTGCTTTATTTTATTTACTACTTTGTTTGCTGCATTATATCAAAACACAAAAAATTAGTTGCTAGTTTTACTTTATTTCTTGTCTTGTTTGCTATATCAAAAACACAAAAAAATTAGTTTACTTGCATTTACTTTATCTAGTTTGCTTTATTTACTACTGCTAAAATGGCTACCCCTGAAAATACTAAGTTGTGTGACTTCACAACCACAAATAATAATGATTTCTTATGCACACCTATTGCTCCACCTGCTACTACGAGCAGAATTCTTTGAAATTAAACACTGCTTTACTTAATCTTGTCATGAGAGAGCAATTCTCGGTGTTAGTTACGATGATGCTGCTGCCCATCTCAATAATTTTGTTGAACTATGTGAAATGCAAAAATATAAAGATGTAGATGGTGACATTATAAAATTAAAATTGTTTCCTTTCTCATTAAGAGGAAGAGCTAAAGATTGGTTGCTATCTCTGCCTAAGAATAGTATTGATTCCTGGACTAAATGCAAGGATGCTTTTATTGGTAGATATTATCCCCCTGCTAAAATTATATCTTTGAGGAGTAGCATAATGAATTTTAAACAATTGGATAATGAACATGTTGCTCAAGCTTGGGAAAGAATGAAATCTCTGGTTAAAAATTGCCCAACCCATGGATCGACTACTTGGATGATCATCCAAACCTTCTATGCAGGACTAAATTTTTCTTCGCGGAATTTATTGGACTCAGCTGCTTGGAGGTACCTTTATGTCCATCACTCTTGGTGAGGCAACAAAGCTCCTTGATAATATGATGGTTAATTACTGCGAATGGCACACGGAAAGAGCTCCACAAGGTAAGAAGGTAAATTACAGTTGAAGAATCCTCCTCCTTGAATGATAAGGTTGATGCTATTATGTCTATGCTTGCGAATGATTGGACTAATGTTGATCCTAATAATGTTCCATTAGCTTCATTGGTTGCCCAAGAAGAACATGTTGATGTAAACTTCATTAAAAATAATAATTTCAACAACAATGCTTATCGGAACAATTCTAGTAATAACTATAGGCCATATCCTTATAATAATGGTAACGGTTATGCTAATTCTTATGGGAATTCTTACAACAATAATAGGAATACACCCCTGGACTTGAAGCTATGCTTAAAGAATTTATTAGTACACAAACTGCCTTTAACAAATCTGTTGAGGAAAAGCTCAATAAAATTGATATTCTTGTTTCTAGAGTTGATAGTCTTGCCTCTGATGTTGATCTTTTGAAATCGAAAGTTATGCCTAATAGGGATATTGAAAATAAAATTGTTACTACAGCAAATGCCATCCAAGTTAGAATTAATGAGAATATAAGATTAATGGCTGAACTGCGTGCTAGGTGGGATAGAGAAGAAAATGAAAAACTAGCTAAAAAGGAAAATGTAGCTAAAGTTTGGACTATTACCACCACTATCAATGCTAATGATTCATATGTTGCTGCACCTCCTACTATCAATGGTAAAATAATTGGTGTTGGCAATGCTTCTACTCCTAGTGCAAAGCGCGCAAAATTACTCGAAACTGCTAAAACGCTATCGAAGCCGCTTGTGATAAAGCTGCTGAAATTTTTTCCAACCTTGGGGATGATAATCCCATTGCTTTAGATTGTAATGATTTAGATTTTTATGATTGCCACATCTCTGAAGTTATAAAGTTCTTGCAAAA
>NC_061509.1:241485070-241507118 GCF_022539505.1 Lolium rigidum | reverse complement strand
GTACCCCATTGTGACACTTGGTCAAAACATGTGCATTGTAAAGATCCGGTAGTCCAAGTTAATTAGGACAAGGTGCGGGCACTATTAGTATACTATGCATGAGACTTGCAACTTGTAAGATATAATGTACATAACTCATATGCTTTATTACTACCGTTGACAAAATTGTTTCATGTTTTCAAAATAAAAGCTCTAGCACAAATATAGCAATCGATGCTTTCCTATTTGAAGGACCATTCTCTTTACTTTTATGTTGAGTCAGTTCACCTATATCTCTCCACCTCAAGAAGCAAACACTTGTGTGAACTCGTGCATTGATTCCTACATACTTGCATATTGTACTTGTTATATTACTCTATGTTGACAATTATCCATGAGATATACATGTTACAAGTTGAAAGCAACCGCTGAAACTTAATCTTCCTTTGTGTTGCTTCAATACCTTTACTTTGATTTATTGCTTTATGAGTTAACTCTTATGCAAGACTTATTAATACTTGTCTTGAAGTACTATTCATGAAAAGTCTTTGCTTTATGATTCACTTGTTTACTCATGTCATTACCATTGTTTTGATCGCTGCATCCACTACATATGTTTACAAATAGTATGATCAAGGTTATGATGGCATATCACTTCAGAAATTATCTTTGTTATCGTTTTACCTGCTCGGGACGAGCATAACTAAGCTTGGGGATGCTTGATACGTCTCCGACGTATTGATAATTTCTTATGTTCTATGCCATATTATTGATGATACCTACATGTTTTATGCACACTTTATGTCATATTCGTGCATTTTCTGGAACTAACCTATTAACAAGATGCCGAAGTGCCAGTTCCTGTTTTCTGCTGTTTTTGGTTTCATAAATCCTAGTAACGAAATATTCTCGGAATTGGACGAAACGAAGACCCAGGGGCCTATTTTTCCACGGAGCTTCCAGAAGACCGAAGAGCATACGAAGTGGGGCCACGAGGTGGCGACACCACAAGGCGGCGCGGCCAAAGGGGGGCCCGCGCCGCCCTATGGTGTGGGCCCCTCGTCTGGCCCCGACTCGCCCATCCGCCTACTTAAAGCCTCCGTCGCGAAACCCCCGAGGCGAAAAACCACGATACGGAAAACCTTACCGAGACGCCGCCGCCGATCCCATCTCGGGGATTCTCGGAGATCTCCTCCCGCACCCCGCCGGAGAGGGGATTCATCTCCCGGAGGACTCTACACCGCCATGGTCGCCTCCGGAGTGATGAGTGAGTAGTTCACCCCCGGACTATGGGTCCATAGCAAGTAGCTAGATGGTTGTCTTTTCCTCATTGTGCTTCATTGTTGGATCTTGTGAGCTACCTAACATGATCAAGATCATCTATCCGTAATTCTATATGTTGTGTTTGTCGGGATCCGATGGATAGAGAATACCATGTCATGTTAATTATCAAGTTATTACATATGTGTTGTTTATGATCTTGCATGCTCTCCGTTACTAGTAGAGGCTCTGGCCAAGTTTTTGCTTTTAACTCCAAGAGGGAGTATTTATGCTCGATAGTGGGTTCATGCCTGCATTGACACCTGGGACAGTGACAGAAAGTTCTAAGGTTGTGTTGTGCTGTTGCCACTAGGGATAAAACATTGGCGCTATGTCCGAGGATGTAGTTGTTGATTTGTTATCACCAGATTTTGGACAAATCCAGAGGTGGGCCGGGCTTGGAAGATTACACGTGGAAGATTTCTAAAGCGGCCTGACACGAAGGGTTTGGGCTGAATTGCCCGTGTATCTTTAGTTAGTAGTTTATTATCTTAGATAAAAGTTAGAGTTTGTATCGTGCACGATGGGATATTCCCACGTTAGAAAGTCCCTTGGACTATAAATATGTATCTAGGGTTTATGGAATAAACAACAACTCACGTTCAACCCCAAACAAACCAATCTCGGCGCATCGCCAACTCCTTCGTCTCGAGGGTTTCTATCAGGTAAGCGACATGCTGCCTAGATCGCATCTTGCGATCTAGGCAGCACAAGCCCCACGTTGTTCACGCGTTGCTCGTACTGAAGCGCTTTTGATGGCGAGCAACGTAGTTATCATAGATGTGTTAGGGTTAGCATTGTTCTTCGTTTAAGCATGCTTACGTAGTGCAACCCTTGCATATCTAGCCGCCCTCGCACCTATCTCGTGTGTGGGGCGGCACCCCGCTTGATCATTATTTAGTAGATCTGATCCGTTACGATTGCTCCTTGTTCTACAAGGATTAGTTTAATATCCGCAATAGTTAGGCCTTACAAAGGGGGAGGATCCAAGTGGCACGTAGGGTGGCGTTCGCAAGTCCTAAACAGGATGTTCCGAGGATCAACTTCATGTTGGTTTTTAGGCCTTGTTTAGGATCGGCTTATGAGCACCGTGCGTGGCCGCGAGGCCCAACCTCGGAGTAGGATGATCCGATTATGCGGTGAAAACCCTAAATCGTCGTAGATCTAATTAGCTTTATCTTGATCAAGCAGGACCACCAAGTATTCATGCACCCCGTACGAATCATGGGTGGATCGGCTCTTTGAGCCGATTCACGGGATAACCCGAGAGCCGATCGAGGCTCGTATTTAACGTTTACATGTATGCCCCGGCAGAAACTAAGCGAGGCATCCCCATCACCTTCCCGACCGGGTATAGGTCGGTGGCACGCCCTTGCACTTCGCATCGCCGCGTGTGACCGTAAGAGCATTGCGGGCCGTCGCTCGGAGGGGTCTCAGCCCAGCCGCAGCTCTAGGCTCTTCCCGGCTCTACGGTGTTGACAAGGCCGCTGCCCGCCGGTGGGTTTTGGCAGTCAACACATTCGGCACGCCCGTGGGACAAACGTCTACATCAACCACATCGCCATCTACATCCGAGATGGCGGACGGCACGCCGATCACCTACGAGGATCCGCCCGACGACCTCAAGAAGCAATACAACGAGATCAAGGCCACCCTCGAAGCCGACCTCATCGGCTCTTTTCGCAGAACCCGTTCCCATGGCATCGTATGGAAGGGATTCTCACCGCAAGGTGCGCTCGATGGGATAGACCTCTCTACCCCGTCGGAGGAACGCACCAGGGGCTTGCGGCAGGAGATCAACTACTTGGTGGCTCACTCGCTACACCGCCACTCTGAGAACTTGGTCAACGTGTTGGAGCGTGTCGCTCCGCGCGTGATCCAGAAATCATGAGCCACCGCACTCGCCGTCGGGACCAGCTCTCGGGACTCATCAAGGAGAGTTGCCACTCCAGCTCCCGTCCACCGCTGCCATATGCGTTGGCAGCGCCTGCTGAAGTGCCGACTACACCGGCATTCCTCGTCTACAAGATTGGTGGCGACCCTAGTGACTACCAGTTCTTAATGGAGGCGCCTAAGGAGATCCCTCAAGGATACGCGTGCACGTATGTGCCGGATTGTGGTGACTGGGCACTCACAAACCAGGCCACAACATCGGGGACTCCGGCGAAGACAGGAGGGACGTCAGCAACAGAGCTTGAGAAGCAGACGTGGCTAACTAAGTACGCCACACCGACGAAACTCCCGAGCCCAGCTCTTGCAGTTGGCTCAGAGCTGGAAAAGCAAACATGGCTGGCTAGGTACGCCACCCCGGCGAATCTTCAGAGTGCGACTCCTACAGCCAGCACAGCGGATCAGATCAGTACCATACTGAGAGACCAGTTTGGCATGGTGCCGAAAAGAAGGGCGAGTCGGCTATTCCAAGCCGTACCCGACGATTACGAGATGATCCCGCCGCCACCTAAATATCGGCTCCCCGACTTCTCCAAATTCGGTGGATCGGATGGCTCCAGCTCCATCGAGCACGTCGGCCGATATTTGGCTCAACTAGGACCGGCTTCAGTGTCGGATCAGCTACGCGTGAGGCTCTTTTCACAGTCCCTCACGGGATCGGCTTTCGGATGGTACACCTCTTTGCCAGCAAACTCCATCCAGCCTTGGAAGCAGCTTGGAAGAACGAGCTCCATATGCAATACCATTCGAAGCTTCCGAGTCCGGCATTGCCGATCTAGCACAACTACGTCGAAGCGCGGGAAACGGTGACAGAGTACATCCAGCGCTTCAGGAATCTTAGGAACCGATGTTATTCGGTTCGTATAACCGAAAAGGAAGCGACCGAGTTGGCGTAGCAGGCCTTGCAACACAGCTCAAGGACATGGCCTCCCAAGCAGATTATCCCTCGCCGGCGCACATGGTTCGAAACTATCGGCATATGAACAGCGCCACCCCGACCTGTACCAAGACAAGTTCAAGCGTGCGATAGGTCATGGTCGGTACGAGAGGAAGATGAAGTGCCTGCGGGAGACCAAGAGATAGCAGTGGCTGAGTGGACTCGGGAAGGAACCCCCGTGGCCTGCAAATGGGTAAAGCCACCAGGGCCGCCTAGGGGATTTGATTTTGACGTGACCAAGACTGAACAAATCTTCGACCTCCTGTTCAAGGAGAAACAGTTGACGATTCCTCGAAGGTCTCAAGTTCCCCACGGCGAAAGAGCCGAACGGAAAGCCGTACCGCAAATTCCACAACTCGCTCTCCCATGCCACCAACGACCGCAGGGTGTGGCGTCGGCACATCCAAGCGGCGATAGAGAAGGGGCGGCTAATTTTCAACCAGTACGCCATGAAGGTCGACACCCAACCCTTCCCCGCCGTTAACATGGTGGAAGTCACCTACCCTGAGGGTTGCCAGTCAGGTCCCTCGTTCAACATCAACATGGTAGGACCTGGGAACCACTCTGGCAAAGATGGAGATGAGGGCAGCTGCTCTCATAGCAAGGATACAGAGGAGGCCGCTCCACGCGATCGGCTCCGTCATGATGGCAAGCGCTATGTCACAGAGGGAGAGGTGAAGAATATAAGATATCAACGGCCTCTCTCTGATCACCTCCTCAACAAATATGTGAGTCAGTATGACCAACGCCGACGGTCCAATTATGATGATAGAGGAGATCGTCTGGCTAGAGAAGCTAGGAGGATATCGTCGGCGTAATCACGATGAGGAGGAGCCCGAGCGCCGTGCCACGGAAACATCAAGGGAGCAAGATGACAACGCCGTACACTCGGGACCGCCCTTTCTTCGTACAACCGCTCGGGATTCAGGAATGAGCCGATTGCCCACAATCGGCAATTGCCCGTAATGCAACAAGAAGAAGAAGGAGGCAGCTAACGTGTCCGTGTTCGAGCGCCTAGGGCCTCTCCCGCCACAAAGCAAACGCGCCGAGTCACCTCGTTGGGCAGATCTTGAGGATTCGAAGACGAGGGAGAAGTAGAAGAAGACAGGTATCACCGGCCAAGGTGGTGCCCTGACGGACTCAGCCGTTCCCAAAAGCGCAGGGTTCAGCGATTGCGCGGCCTGGAGGAAGCCGAGAGGTTATACCTGCATACGCTAAGGAAGGCACGACCTGATCTGGCTGCGAAGGTTCAGCGAACCCTGGATGAAGAGGGTCGTCCACGGAGAATGGAGTGGCGCCCCAAACAGAGGAAAGCCGATGACGAGACATCGGCTAGCACAAACATGGTGCTCGTCTTGCCGACAGAGTGTAGTGCTCCACGACTCTACGGTGCACTCAAGGTGGACGACAGCAAGCGCATCAAGTCAGAGGTTGGGTTGGTTTTATCCAGCCTAACCGAGTAGCAAGATCAAACCAAGGAGCAAACCAGGCGAGGCTGATCCTTGTGATCGGCCCCAAAAATTATGAAGGGAACTTACAAAACCTTCAACGAGCAAGCAACGCGGAGGCCGATTCCAAGCAATCGGCCAAAATTATCCTCACCCACCATTCTGCTTGGGTTTAACATGTTATCCAACAGAGCCGATACCATCAATGCTCTTGACAGAATCGGCTCGGGGGGCACCCAGGTAGATAAAATACGAGGATATGCAACGGAAGCATCTCATCTTCTGGTGATGGGTATTGGAGTATGGGGGCCGATATGCACAGGTCGGCCGTAAAAAAAATGAAAATTCGAAAATTTTCGAGCTCAGCCGATGCAGCAGGCATCGACTTAAGGATGTGGAAGCCGATGTGTGGCCATCGACTCAAGGGGGATACGATCAGAGGGTCAATGAAGCACAAAGGGAGATGTTTCATGAAGGAACTCCTCGATAGAGTAGTTTGAAAGCTCAGATCCTCTCTTCAAGAACAAAGGAAAGGAGCCGGTCTGGCCGGCAAGAACTGAGGAAGCTCGGGGGGCAGCTCACCTTGAAGCCGATTTGTGCTCGGATCGGCTGGCTCTGCATAAGAAGCTCCTTCAGAGATGATCAAGCCCAGGTCCATACGGCCAATTTGCGTATCCTCGTCTCTGTCGTGCCTTGGCTGAGACTCGGGGGGCAACAGACCTGTTTTTTAAGAACCGATTAGAGTCACCTTGGTTGCGGCTGCATCATGATCGTCTCAGGGAGGAACTGGGAAGGAAAAGCCGTCGTCTAGTACAGGGCTTGGACTGTGCTATTGCTGCAAGAAAAGGAAAGGGACTGGATTCTCAAATTAGCCGATGAGTTGTTGTCGGCTAAGGAATTGCGAAGAATTTTGGTCAGATATCTAATCGCAGCCAAAAAATTGACGACGGTCCAAGCCTACGAGCTAATTAGAATCCGGTGTCCTCGGCGTTCAAAAGAAAGGAAGTCCGACGCGTTGCTATCGGTCTTAGCGTGACAGGCGGAAGGAATGAAATTGGAGCGATTAAAGGATGAATGAACAATTTCATTAATTCCAAGGAGCGGCTTTACAAGAAAGAGCCGATGGCTCTCAAAAGAGGGATCTAGTGCCTAGTGCACTGCTACTACTAGTCCTATACTGCTAGTCGTCGCTGTCCTCATCATCGCCGCTGTCGACGTCGTCAGTGCTGCCCCCAGGGAGCTCCTCGTCGCTGCTGCCCCAGCCCTTGGCCGGAGCCTCTTCCTCCTTGTCATCATCATCATCCTCGCTGTCCGCCCAGGAGCGGAAGCGCTTGGTCGGCGGATACCCGATGGAGGAGGAGAGTCAGGGTGGGCATTCGGTTTTAACCGAAATTTCGGTTCGGTTTTTGCGGTTTTTGAACAAATTCGGTTTTCAAAAATGGTAACCGAAATTGGCATGAAAATTTAGGAAACCGAAGATTCGGTTAACCGACAAATTCGGTTCGGTTTTCGGTTAAAACCGAATGAACCTACTCACTTGAACAAATAGTAGGCATGACCAGAAGAAAGCAAATAGTGATTGACATATCAACACAAAAAGCATCAATCTGCCGCAAGAAATCGACAAATGAGCACCAATCGTGGAGGGATGCTATTTGGTAGGCTGCTGCACTCGTGGTACAAGTGCATCACTCGTGAGCGATTAAAAGGGGTAGCTAAGACTTCGAGCGATGTGTTCTATTATGCAGGCTTCACGCTATATTCGAAAAAGCTAGTACATCAAAGACCAAAGTCATACATTGAATGAACAATTTTTGGAACATCAAACGCAATTGGGCTTCTATGGAATAATCGGTTTATGCACAAATTGATGGTAGGTTACTCAATTCGGTCTATTCGGTCTTGTTCGGTTGGTGGGGCTAAAAACCGAATTCTACCAAATTTAATTCGGTTAGTATAAATGGAAACCGAAAAAATAGCGGTTAATGGAAAAAACCAAGATTTCGGTTAGTTCAGTTTCGGCTTCGGTTCGGTTTTCGGTTTCACGGTTTTTATGCCCACCCTGAAGGAGGAGGAGTCATCCTCCTCCTCTTCCTCTTCGTCATCATCTTCGTCCTCGCTGTCCGCCCACATGCGGGAGCGCTTCTTCGGCGGGAGCTTGGCGGAGGGGGAGGCCTTGGCCTTCGCTGCTTCTCCTTCTTTCTCCTCCTTGTCGGAGGAGAAGGGATTCACTGCGGGGTGGAGGCTGTCTTCGTTCTTCTTCTTCGGCGAAGATTGGGGGAAGAGTTTTGAGAAGGAAGAGGAAGAGGAAGACATTGCTACGAGGAGGAGAGGGTTTTTGGTGCCGATGGCCGGGGCGAACGGAGGATAAAAAGAGCTAACCGGTCGGCACGGTTAAATAATGAGAAATCTGGTGGGGGTGTGATGCCTTTGCAGTTTCCAAGGAGTCAATGCCAAAGCTATCGAATTTGCGAGAAGCCGAGAAGACTAGGCATAATGATGACGGATGCCGCAACGGCTCGCTCTCGCTACGACATGACCCTTCGAAGGGAAAGCATAATGATTTTGGAAATATTATTTCCAAAACCAGGGGGCATGTGTTATCACCAGCATTTTGGACAAATCCGAGAGGTGGGCCGGGCTTGGAAGATTACACGTGGAAGATTTCTAAAGCGGCCTCGACACGAAGGGTTTGGGCTGAATTGCCCGTGTATCTTTAGTTAGTAGTTTATTATCTTAGATAAAAGTTAGAGTTTGTATCGTGCACGATGGGATATTCCCACGTTAGAAAGTCCCTTGGACTATAAATATGTATCTAGGGTTTATGGAATAAACAACAACTCACGTTCAACCCCAAACAAACCAATCTCGGCGCATCGCCAACTCCTTCGTCTCGAGGGTTTCTATCGGGTAAGCGACATGTCGCCTAGATCGCATCTTGCGATCTAGGCAGAGACAAGCCCCACGTTGTTCACGCGTTGCTCGTACTCGAAGCGCTTTTGATGGCGAGCAACGTAGTTATCATAGATGTGTTAGGGTTAGCATTGTTCTTCGTTTAAGCATGCTTACGTAGTGCAACCCTTGCATATCTAGCCGCCCTCGCACCTATCTCAGGTGTGGGGGCGGCACCCCGCTTGATCATTATTTAGTAGATCTGATCCGTTACGATTGCTCCTTGTTCTACAAGGATTAGTTTAATATCTGCAATAGTTAGGCCTTACAAAGGGGGAGGATCCAAAGTGGCACGTAGGGTGGCGTTCGCAAGTCCTAAACAGGATGTTCCGAGGATCAACTTCATGTTGGTTTTTAGGCCTTGTTTAGGATCGGCTTACGAGCACCGTGCGTGGCCGCGAGGCCCAACTCCGGAGTAGGATGATCCGATTATGCGGTGAAAACCCTAAATCGTCGTAGATCTAATTAGCTTTATCTTGATCAAGCAGGACCACCAAGTATTCGTGCACCCCGTACGAATCATGGGTGGATCGGCTCTTTGAGCCGATTCACAGGATAACTCGAGAGCCGATCGAGGCTCGTATTTAACGTTTACATGTATGCCCCGCAGAAACTAAGCGAGGCATCCCCATCACCTTCCCGACCAGGTATAGGTCGGGTGGCACGCCCTTGCACTTCGCATCGCCGCGTGTGACCGAAGAGCATTGCGGGCCGTCGCTCGGAGGGGTCTCAGCCAGCCGCAGCTCTAGGCTCTTCCCGGCTCTACGGTGTTGACAAGGCCGCTGCCCGCCGGTGGGTTTTGGCAGTCAACATGATTACATTACGCACCATACTTAATGCAATTGTCTATTGCTTTGCAACTTAATACTGGAGGGGGTTCGGATGATAACCTGAAGGTGGACTTTTTAGGCATAGATGCAGTTGGATGGCGGTCTATGTACTTTGTCGTAATGCCCAATTAAATCTCACTATACTTATCATGTCATGTATGTGCATTGTTATGCCCTCTCTATTTGTCAATTGCCCGACCGTAATTTGTTCACCCAACATGCTTTTATCTTATGGGAGAGACACCTCTAGTGAACTCGTGGACCCCGGTCCATTCTTTAATACCTGAAATACAAATCTGTTGCAATACTTGTTTTTACTATTTTCTCTCGCAAACAATCATCTTCCACACAATACGGTTAATCCTTTGTTACAGACAAGCCGGTGAGATTGACAACCTCACTGTTTCGTTGGGGCAAAGTACTTTGGTTGTGTTGTGCAGGTTCCACGTTGGCGCCGGAATCTCCGGTGTTGCGCCGCACTACATCCCGCCGCCATCAACCTTCAACGTGCTTCTTGGCTCCTCCTGGTTCGATAAACCTTGGTTTCTTTCTGAGGGAAAACTTGCTGCTGTGCGCATCATACCTTCCTCTTGGGGTTGCCCAACGAACGTGTGAAATACACGCCATCATGAAGCAACAACAATATTACTTCATAATCTGAATACTCATTTTGTACTTAAGGACTTGGGTGAGTTACATTTCTTCCTAGGCATTGAAGTTAAGAAGTGCTCAAATGGAATTGTTTTGACACAAGAAAAATATGCCAAGGATTTGCTAAAAAAGGTTGGAATGTTACATTGTACATCATGTCCAACTCCATTGTCCACTGCAGAAAAACTTTCATTGAGAGATGGTACACCTCTTGGCTCTGAGGACAGTACAAATTACAGAAGCGTAGTTGGAGCATTGCAGTATTTGACTTTAACAAGACCAGATTTATCCTTTTCTGTGAACAAGGTGTGTCAATATCTTCATGCTCCTACCACAACTCATTGGACAACTTTGAAACGTATTCTGAGATATATTCAAGGAACCATTCAGCTTGGCCTCAAGTTTCAGAGATCGTCATCCACTCTACTTAGTGCTTTTTCAGAAGCAGATTGGGCAGGAGATACTGATGATAGGCGTTCTACTGGTGGCTTTGCTGTCTTCTTTGGTCCAAACTTAATATCATGGAGTGCAAGGAAGCAAGCTACAATATCTCGTTCTAGTACTGAAGCAGAATATAAGTCCTTAGCCAATGCAACCACTGAACTGATATGGGTGTAGAAACTTATTAGAGAGTTGGGAGTACCACTATGGAAGTGCCCTTGCATTTGGTGTGATAATCTTGGAGCAACATATTTGTCTGCTAACCCTGTGTTTCATGCTAGGACAAAAGCATATCGAGATCGATTTTCACTTTGTTAGAGAAAAAGTTGCTGAAAACTTCTTGACATCACGTTTATTTCTACAAAGGATCAAGTGGCAGATGGTTTCACCAAGACATTAGGTATTAAGGATCTAGACAAGTTTAAGCATAATCTCAACATCTCCGGAGGTTTAGATTAAGGGAGGGTGTTAGATATTGTATTAGATTAAGGCTCCCGTATACCATACAAACCTATGTGTATTGGATACGTATACGATGTATTCTTATACCCTATATTAACACGAACCCCGTACCAGCTCCACGTACGCTTCAAGCCCTAAGAGCATCTCCAGTCGCGTCCCCCAAAGCTATTTGGGGCGCGCCGGACAAAAAAACGCTTCCAGACGCATCCCCCAGATCCGATTTTTGTCCGGCGCGCCCCGATACGGTGTCCGGCGCCCCGAGCCTGTCCCCGTCCCACAGGGGATGCTCCGGGCACGCCGGACACAACGGAAAGCGAGGCGGGCTCCCACATGTCGGCGAGTATTTCCATAAACCGTTGATTCGCGCCTTTTTCCCTCATCGCTCCTTCCTTCCCGCGCCTCCCACCCCTCCTCCAACACTGGATTTGCCGGCCGTTTCGGTGTCTGATATTCTGAGAGTCGGCACCGTCCGTCGCGGCTGGCGCTCCCGCCGGTCGTTCCGCCGCCGCCGCTTCGCTGTCGCGTCCCTGAACGCAGCGACAAATCCGCCCCACCTCCGCGCAACAAGGTGCTCGACAACTTGCCAGGTAGGCGCGATTGGCCGCTGTTCATTGCGTCGTCTGCCTCGGCGCTATTTTAACCATTAATTTTTTTTTAGACATGGATAGCGACGATGAGATGCTTGCCCTGCTGCTGGAGGACGAGCAAGCCTTCGACGACGACCTCCGGGAGCATTTGCTGATCATCGCGTGCCTCCAAGACATGGTTGACGCCGAGGCAGAGAAGAGGAAGAGGCCGCGCCGCGGAGGATCAAGGCCGGGGAGAAAGAAGTCCAAGCCCCGGCAGAAGATGGAGGGGCATTGATACGTCTCCGACGTATCGATAATTTCTTATGTTCCATGCCATATTATTGATGATACCTACATGTTTTATGCACACTTTATGTCATATTCGTGCATTTTCTGGAACTAACCTATTAACAAGATGCCGAAGTGCCGCTTCTCGTTTTCCGCTGTTTTTGGTTTCGTAAATCCTAGTAACGAAATATTCTCGAATCGGACGAAATCAAGACCCGTGTTCCTATTTTCACCGGAAGCATCCGGAACACCCGGGAAGGACCGCAGAGGGGGCACCGGGCCCCTGCACCATAGGCCGGCGCGGCCCGGGCCCCGGCCGCGCCGCCATATGGTGTGGCCACCCCTTCGACCCTCCTACGCCGCCTCTTCGCCTATATAAAGCCTCCGTCGCGAAAACCCTCGATGCGAAAAACCACGATACGGAAAACCTTCCAGAGCCGCCGCCATCGCGAAGCCAAGATCCGGGGGACAGGAGTCTCCGTTCCGGCACCCGCCGGAGCGGGGAAGTGCCCCCGGAAGGCTTCTCCATCGACACCGCTGCCATCTCCACCGCCATCTTCATCACCGCCGCTCGCTCCCATGAGGAGGGAGTAGTTCTCCATCGAGGCTCGGGGCTGTACCGGTAGCTATGTGGTTCATCTCTCTCCTATGTGCTTCAATACAATAATCTCATGAGCTGCCTTACATGATTGAGATTCATATGATGATGCTTGTAATCTAGATGTCATTATGCTAGTGTGTGCACCGTGTGGGTCTCTTAGGCTATATTTCACAGAATACTTATTCACTGTTGAATGGCATAGTGAGGTGCTTATTTATATCTCTTTATGATTGCAATGTGTTTGTATCACAATTTATCTATGTGCTACTCTAGCAATGTTATTAAAGTAGTTTTATTCCTCCCCGCACGTGTGCAAAGGTGACAAGTGTGTGCACCGTGTTAGTACTTGGTTTATGCTATGATCATGATCTCTTGTAGATTGCGAAGTTAACTATTGCTATGATAATATTGATGTGATCTATTCCTCCTACATATGCATGAAGGTGACGAGTGTGCATGCTATGCTAGTACTTGGTTTAGTCTTTTGATCTATCTTACACTAAAGGTTACTAAAATATGAGCATTATTGTGGAGCTTGTTAACTCCGGCATTGAGGGTTCGTGTAATCCTACGCAATGTGTTCATCATCCAAAAAAAGTGTAGAGTATGCATTTATCTATTCTGTTATGTGATCAATGTTGAGAGTGTCCACTAGTGAAAGTCTAATCCCTAGGCCTTGTTCCTAAATACTGCTATCGCTGCTTGTTTACTGTTTTGCCGCGTTACTACCGCTGCGTTACTATCGCTTGTTTACTCGTCTCTGGGCAAAGCACCTTTCTGGTGCCGTTGCTACTACTTATTTATACCACCTCGTATTTCACTATCTCTTCGCCGAACTAGTGCACCTATTAGGTGTGTTGGGGACACAAGAGACTTCTTGCTTTGTGGTTGCAGTGGTTGCATGAGAGGGATATCTTTGACCTCTTCCTCCCCGAGTTCAATAAACCTTGGGTGATCCACTTAAGGGAAACTTGCTCGCCGTTCTACAAACCTCTCGCTCTTGGAGGCCCAACACCTGTCTACAAGAATAGAAGCTCCCGTAGACATCAAGCACTTTTCCGGCGCCGTTGCCTGGGAGGAAAGGTAAAAAGGCACTCATACTCCGGCTCAGTGTAACAGTACTTTTCTCGGCGCCATTGTGTTTGTGCTCGAAGCTATTTCCTTTAGATCCTGCAATTGCATCTTTTTGTTTCTTGTTTACACTAGTTTGGCATAATGGACAACAATGAGCTTCTTATTCTATTTCTGATTTAAAACATGGATTGTTTGATGCGAGAATTAAAAAACCTATGAAATCTTATTTGCATGCTGGTAGTAATATTAGTATGAACGCTTTGAACACCATTGTTGATAATAATATAGAAAGTTCTAAGCTTGGGGAAGCTGGTTTTCATGATATTTTTAGTCCCCCAAGCATTGAGGAGAAAATTTTCTTTGATGATACTTTGCCTCCTATTTATGATGATATTGGTCTTTTGGTACAACCTACTATGGAGAGTAAATTTTGTTGTGATTATACTATGCCTCCTACACTTGATGAGAATAATAATGATAGCTACTTTGTTGAATTTGCTCCCACTACAACTAATAAAATTGATTATGCCTATGTGGAGAGTAATAATTTTATGCATGGGACTCATGATAAGAATGCTTTATGTGATAGTTATATTGTTGAGTTTGCTCATGTTGCTACTGAAAGTTATTATGAGAGAGGAAAATATGGTTGTAGAAATTTTCATGTTACTAAAATGCCTCTCTATGTGCTGAAATTTTTGAAGCTACACTTGTTTTATCTTCCTATGCTTGTTACTTTGTTCTTCATGAATTCATTTGTGTACAAGATGCCTCTGCATAGGAAGCATGTTAGACTTAAATGTGTTTTGAATTTACCTCTTGATGCTCTCTTTTGCTTCAAATACTATTTCTTGCAAGTGCATCATTAAAACCGCCGAGCCCATCTTAATGGCTATAAAGAAAGAACTTCTTGGGAGATAACCCATGTGTTATTTTGCTACAGTACTTTGTTTTATATTTGTGTCTTGGAAGTTGTTTACTACTGTAGCAACCTCTCCTTATCTTAGTTTTGTGTTTTGTTGTGCCAAGTAAAGTCTTTGATAGTAAAGTAAGTACTAGATTTGGATTACTGCGCAGAAATCAGCATTTCTTTGCTGTCACGAATCTGGGTCTAATTCTCTCGCAGGTAACTCAGAAAATTAAGCCAATTTACGTGAGTGATCCTCAGATATGTACGCAACTTTCATTAAATTTGGGCATTTTCATTTGAGCAAGTCTGGTGCCCTTTTAAAATTCGTCTTTACGGACTCGTTCCGTTTTGACAGATTCTGCCTTTTATTTCGCATTGCTTCTTTCGCCGTGTTGGGTGGATTTCTTTGTTCCATTACCTTCCAAGTAGCTTTGAGCAATGTCCAGAAGTGTTAAGAATGATTGTGTCACCTCTGAACATGTGAGTTTTTGATTATGCACTAACCCTCTAATGAGTTTGTTTTGAGTTTGGTGTGGAGGAAGTTTTCAAGAGTCAAGAGAGGAGGATGATATACTATGATCAAGGAGAGTGAAAGCTCTAAGCTTGGGGATGCCCCGGTGGTTCACCCCTGCATATTTTAAGAAGACTCAAGCGTCTAAGCTTGGGGATGCTCAAGGCATCCCCTTCTTCATCGACAACATTATCGTGTTCCTCCCCCGAAACTATATTTTTATTCCGTCACATCTTATGTACTTTACTTGGAGCGTCTCGTTTGTTTTTGTTTATGTTTGAATAAGTTCATCATGCTTGTGTGGGAGAGAGACACGCTCCGCTGGTTCGTATGAACACATGTGTTCTTAGCTCATAGTATTCATGGCGAAGTTTCTTCTTCGTTAAATTGTTATATGGTTGGAATTGGAAAATGCTACATGTAGTAATTCTAAAATGTCTTGGATAATTTGATACTTGGCAATTGTTGTGCTCATGTTTAAGCTCTTGCATCATATACTTTGCACCCATTAATGAAGAAACACTTAGAGCTTGCTAATTTGGTTTGCATATTTGGTTTCTCTAGAGTCTAGATAACATCTAGTATTGAGTTTTGAACAACAAGGAAGACGGTATGGAGTCTTATAATGTTTACAATATGTCTTTTATGTGAGTTTTGCTGTACCGTTCATCCTTGTGTTTGTTTTAAATAACCTTGCTAGCCTAAACCTTGTATCGAGAGGGAATACTTCTCATGCATCCAAAATACTTGAGCCAACCACTATGCCATTTGTGTCCACCATACCTACCTACTACATGGTATTTCTCCGCCATTCCAAAGTAAATTGCTTGAGTGCTACCTTTAAATAATTCAAAATTTATCACCTCTGATTTGTGTCAATGTTTTATAGCTCATGAGGAAGTATGTGGTGTTTTATCTTTCGATCTTGTCATTTACTTCGACAGTACTTTCACAATGGACTAGTGGCACATCCGCTTATCCAATAATTTTGCAAAAAGAGCCGGCAATGGGGTTCCCAGCCCCGATTAATTAACTTGCATTAATAATTCTCTTCACATGTTTTGCTCGATTCATCGGTAAGCAACTTAATTTTGCAAATAGACACTCCTTCATGGTATGTGATTGTTGGAAGGCACCCGAGAATTCGGTTAGCCATGGCTTGTGTAAGCAAAAGGTTGGGAGGAGTGTCATCCATAAATAAAGAAAAACTAAACTAAAGTACATGTGTAAACAAAAGAGAAGAGGGATGATCTACCTTGCCGGTAGAGATAACGTCCTTCATGGGAGCCGCTCTTGAAAGTCTGGTTGATGAGGTAGTTAGAGTGCCCACTACCATTCGTTGACAACAACAAACACCTCTCAAAACTTTACTTTTATGCTCTCTTTATGTTTTCAAAAACCAAAGCTCTAGCACAAATATAGCAATCGATGCTTTTCCTCTTTGAAGGACCTTTCTTTTACTTTTTATGTTGAGTCAGCTTCACCTATCTCTCTCCACCTCAAGAAGCAAACACTTGTGTGAACTGTGCATTGATTCTTACATACTTGCATATTCCACTTGTTATATTACTCTATGTTGACAAACTATCATTGAGATATACATGTTACAAGTTGAAAGCAATTGCTGAAACTTTATCTTCCATTGTGTTGCTTCAATATCTTTACTTTAAATTATTGCTTTATGAGTTAACTCTTATGCAAGACTTATTGATGCCTGTCTTGAAAGTGCTATTCATGAAAAGTCATTGCTTTATGATTCAGCTTGTTTACTCGTGTCATTACCATTGTTTTGATCGCCGCATTCATTACATATGTTTACAATATGATCAAGTTTATGATGGCATGTCACTTCAGTAAATTATCTTTGTTATCGTTTTACCTCGCTCGGGACGAGCGTAACTAAGCTTGGGGATGCTTGATACGTCTCCGACCTATCGATAATTTCTTATGTTCCATGCCATATTATTGATGATACCTACATGTTTTATGCACACTTTATGTCATATTCGTGCATTTTCTCGGAACTAACCTATTAACAAGATGCCGAAGTGCCGCTCCTCGTTTTCTCGCTGTTTTTGGTTTCGTAAATCCTAGTAACGAAATATTCTCGAATCGGACGAAATCAAGACCCAGGTTCCTATTTTCACCGGAAGCATCCGTAACACCCGGGAAGGACCGCGAGGGGGGGCATCGGGCCCCCAGACCATAGGCCGGCGCGGCCAAGGCCCCGGCCGCGCCGCCATATGGTGTGGCCACCCCTTCGACCCTCCGCGCGCCTCTTCGCCTATATAAAGCCTCCGTCGCGAAAACCCCGATGCGAAAAACCACGATACGGAAAACCTTCCGAGCCGCCGCCATCGCGAAGCCAAGATCTGGGGGACAGGAGTCTCTGTTCCGGCACCCCGCCGGAGCGGGGAAGTGCCCCCGGAAGGCTTCTCCATCGACACCGCTGCCATCTCCACCGCCATCTTCATCACCGCTGCCGCTCCCATGAGGAGGGAGTAGTTCTCCATCGAGGCTCGGGGCCGTACCGGTAGCTATGTGGTTCATCTCTCTCCTATGTGCTTCAATACAATAATCTCATGAGCTGCCTTACATGATTGAGATTTATATGATGATGCTTGTAATCTAGATGTCATTATGCTAGTCAAGTGAGTTTTACTTATGTGATCTCCGGAGACTCCTTGTCCCACGTGTGTAAAGGTGACAGTGTGTGCACCGTGTGGGTCTCTTAGGCTATATTTCACGAATACTTATTCACCGTTGAATGGCATAGTGAGGTGCTTATTTATATCTCTTTATGATTGCAATGTGTTTGTATCACAATTTATCTATGTGCTACTCTAGCAATGTTATTAAAGTAGTTTTATTCCTCCCGCACGTGTGCAAAGGTGACAAGCTGTGTGCACCGTGTTAGTACTTGGTTTATGCTATGATCATGATCTCTTGTAGATTGCGAAGTTAACTATTGCTATGATAATATTGATGTGATCTATTCCTCCTACATATGCATGAAGGTGACAAGTGTGCATGCTATGCTAGTACTTGGTTTAGTCTTTTGATCTATCTTACACTAAAGGTTACTAAAATATGAGCATTATTGTGGAGCTTGTTAACTCCGGCATTGAGGGTTCGTGTAATCCTACGCAATGTGTTCATCATCCAACAAAAGTGTAGAGTATGCATTTATCTATTCTCGTTATGTGATCAATGTTGAGAGTGTCCACTAGTGAAAGTCTAATCCCTAGGCCTTGTTCCTAAATATCGCTATCGTCGCTTGTTTACCGTTTTGCTGCGTTACTACCGCTGCGTTACTACTACTTGTTTACTCGTCCCGGGTAAAGCACCTTTCTCGGTGCCGTTGCTACTACTTATTTATACCACCTCGTATTTCACTATCTCTTCGCCGAACTAGTGCACCTATTAGGTGTGTTGGGGACACAAGAGACTTCTTGCTTTGTGGTTGCAGGGTTGCATGAGAGGGATATCTTTGACCTCTTCCTCCCTGAGTTCGATAAACCTTGGGTGATCCACTTAAGGGAAACTTGCTGCTGTTCTACAAACCTCTGCTCTTGGAGGCCCAACACTGTCTACAAGAATAGAAGCTCCCGTAGACATCAGGCATACCATGTTGCACAATGACTACTTCGCAGATGACGCAACACATACCGACAATTTTCGGCGCCGGTATAGGATGAGCAAGGTTCTGTTCATGAATATCCTCCACGGCGTTCGAGAGTTCGACCCCTATTTCAAGCTCAAGCTCGACGCTGTAGGCGTTGTCGGGTTCTCGTCGATTCAGAAGTGCACCGCCGCCATGATGATGCTTGCATACGGAGCACCTACCGATACACAAGACGACTACCTTCGCATGAGTGAGTCTACTGCCATTGAGTGCATGTAGAAGTTTTGCCGAGCTGTGGTGGGAAAGTTTGGCAAATACTACTTGAGAGGGCCAACTGAGGAAGAGACTGCAAGGATCATGGTACAAAATGCTGCCGGAGGATTTCCTGAAATGCTTGGAAGGATCGATTGCATGCACTGGTCATGGAAGAACTGCCCGTTTGCTTGGCAAGATATATACAAAGGGCGTCATGGATATTGCAGTGTGGTGCTTGAAGCTATGGCAGATTATGACCTGTGGATTTGGCATTCTTTCTTTTCCATGGCGGGATCACACAATGACATCAACGTATTGCAGCAGTCTCCGGTGTTCAGCAGACTAGTGGAAAGGCATGCTCCACCATGCAACTATGATGTCAATGGCCACCAATATACCAAAGGCTATTATCTAATGGTATATATCCAAAATGGGCCACTTTTGTCAAAACAATCTCGAATCCATTAGGTCTCAGGAATTCCCAGTTTGCTATGCGACATGAGGCTTGCAGGAAGGATGTCGAGCGGGCATTTGGTGTGCTTCAAGCACAATTTGCTATTGTCCGGTACCCCGCTCTAACCTGGTCTCACGAGCAAATGTGAGAGGTGATGCAGGCTTGTGTGATCATGCACAATATGATCATCGAGGATGACCGCAAGAATCATGCCAGGACACATGTTGGTCCCTATGAGTGTGAGGGCCCTCTTGCGGAGGTTGATCATGAGTTGCCTGCAGATTTTGCTGATTTCCTCACCATGCACGCAGAGATCCGTGACAGCAATGTTCATGATCAACTTCAAGCTGATCTCGTTGAGCATTTGTGGAGGATCAAAGGAAATGCCGCGGCACCTTGATCTACCCCTATTTTACATTTGTTTAGTTGTTTTATTGTTTGTTGTATTTTAATTTGAAAACTATCTCTGCAAACATATTTATTCCTATGTTACATTTGATAAATGATTGTGTGTTAAAAAAACTTCAAAAATATTTGGGCGCGGCGTTTGGGGGACGCGGCCGGGGAGCGACATCCCCCAAATGTGACACAAATAAAATACGCCCCCAAACGCTCAATCCGGCGCGGTTTGGAAACGCTTTGGAGGATGCGACTGGAGATGCTATAATTCACACATCCCTGGCTGGCGCAGGAATGCACTAGAAAATGCTAGCAGTTAATCATGGACGCGCCAAGACAAGATAATCGATGGTTGTATATGTTATTTTTCGTATCAGGTCTCTTTTTGACAAACCTTGTGCTACTAAAGTGGACATGTACGTGTGGAAAAGTCGGGCACAGTGTAGGCAACTAGGAGGCACACAGTAGGGTTAAGTGTTTGAAACTTTGAAATTATGGCCTGCAATTAATTTGCCTTTTGGGTCTATGTACCATAAACGCATCTGTTTCCCAGCCTGCGTAACCTGCGGTGTCATCTCCTTTCTCTCTTTCAGACACACAGCGATCGACATTAGCACATTTGTGTCAAAAAACTGTCAAGTCCACCTCTTGATCACGACGTGTGTCAGGGTGTGTGTGTGTGAGTGTGTGTGATGAGGTAGACAATGGCACAAGGCTAACAGCAAAACAACATAGTCGACATGCAAATTAGCCTGTTCACAAAATGTGTACGTTTGCGTTCGAGTCTGATCGATCTTTGTGAGAGCGAGCGACGTCCAAACAGGACAGGGGCACATGTGTTTAGGGGCCGGCCGGGCTGCTACTTGCACCGGCGCCACTCAATGCACCCAATCAACTCAACATGTGACAGCTCCGGTGTTGCACAGAGAACAACCGACAGGGCCAGCACGGTATTGGCCTCTTCCCCTCACCGATCTTTTTCCTCCTGAACTCGGCAGCTAGCTGGACTGTGCTGACCTGACCGCCTCTGTACAGATCATCATGCCACCTGTCTGATAGGTAGGGCCAGACCTCAAACATTGCCCACTCACGTGAAGATCCACTTGTCAGGGGCCAAACGGAAATATCAACATTTTTTTTCAAAACCGTTTCGAGGTAAAAATAAGCGCGACATGAACATGTGGGGTTGCAGCTTATCATGTCTCGCAACACTGACATGTGGGCCCAAGATGGTAACATAAGCCACTTACCAGAGAAAAAATGTATGTTAGTAAATAACAAGCGCGACATGTACATGTGGGGTTACAACTACGTGGCCGATAGCACTTACTATGATCCCGAGGCGGTAACACAAGCCACTTACGTGAAAACCCCACATGCCAGTAAATAATAAGCGTGACATGTACATGTTGTGTCTCATAACACTGACGTGTGAGCCCGAGATGGTAACATAAGCCACTTACACAAAACCCTGCATGTCATAAAAAATTAAGCGCTATATGTACATGCGGGGTTGTCTCATAACACTAATATGTGTGAGACTGAGACGGTAATTTAAGCCTCTTACGGAAAACCCTCGCATCTCAGTAAAAATAAGCGCGACATGTGCATGTGGGGTACTACATCTTATCATGTCTCGCATCACTGACGTGTGAGTCCAGAACGGTAACATAAGCCGCTTACACGAAACCCCACATGTTAGTGAACTCTAGAGGGTTTATTTGTGCTCAAAAGCCACCCAAGGTACAAATAAGTGCGACAAAACCATATGCGTCTACAGCTCATCTGTCAGCGGCCTTACAAAGAAATAACTGTTACATGGTGCACAGACAGGCATTGCCTATTCGACGACCCGACGGGCAAGTCACGAGGCAGATGGCCTTCTATACATTGATTTTCATCCACGTTGAAACTAGAAACCACGTAAAAACCCAACGTTTTTTGAGGGTTGTAAAACCAACTGTTGCACATCTAACACTTCTTCGAGATAAAAGCACATAAAGAACTGCCTTAAAATTGAGGAAAACCAACAAATAACTCTCCAAGTGAATGTTTAATCCATGCATGACCAAACTGTAAAAAATCATCTCAGAGAGAGACAATTAAAAAATGCATTTCCTATTTCTAAGACGATAAATTACTATTTTGGGGCACTAAGAAAGACCGTTTGAATAGATTTTTAGTATTCGTATAAGATGCGAAAATAATCAGAAAACTAAATCATGATGACCGTAAATTAGTAAGTGAATAACAATTTTGGAGTGTACCAAAACTTAATCACTCCTAACAAAAACCTGCCGGTGAATACACGCCTGATTCCTAAATCACCCAAAAGAAACTGCCATAATTTACATATGGAACCCCAAAACGCCCGAAAACCGCCATGCGCAGT
>NC_061509.1:241344956-241484970 GCF_022539505.1 Lolium rigidum | reverse complement strand
AAAAGCCACCCGCTCAACAGAAGCACTCACCCATTGAACCGTTGGATAGGCCATCAGCTACGCATAAACGTAGCCCCTCCTGGGTAGGCTGTCCGCCCCAGTTGCAGCAAGAAACAAGAGCTATCACAAACAGAAGGGCTGGCTGCGGCGGGGCACATGCCATTTAAACTACTACTAGCTACGTCGAGAACATCCATGGAGCGATGAGAAGGGCAACCCTGGAGGGGAGGACCATGTCGCACGCGCGCGCCCTGCGCCTGCCGCTGCTCTATATGGGTGGATGGACGTGGACGTGCCGGAGGCGCGACATGGCCGGCGGGACTCGATCGGGCCGGCGCGGGGAGACGACACGTCCGGCCATAAATGCCCCGGTGCGATCGCTCTGTAGCCGCAGCTGTGTTCCGCTGTACCGCCCCCGTGGCCGTGCCGGCGTGCCGGCCGGCTGCGCTAGTTGGCCGCTGGGATGCATGCCGACTTCGCGGCGGCGCGGTGGCATGGCGCGGTTGGCGACGCGCGTGCGAGGAATCATTGACGGCTTGGATAAATAAATACGGGCCACGGGGCGGTCTGGTCGCCGCCGGCCGGTGGACTCGAGTCCGAGAGGGCGGGCCGGTCGTCGCTTGCCAACCTCCCCCGATCCGGCCACTGTGTTCTCTCTCTCATGTGGCCGGCTGTGGTCCTGTTGCTGCATGCCATCCGGTTTCTGCTAGCTTGGCTAATTGGTTCCTCTGCACATTGTTCGCCCATCGGATGACAAAACCCTTGCCCCGCAGCTGGCCGCCATCGTCTCCATCTTGTACCATCTTTCACTTCCGTTTCTTTCCTACGTCCTACCTTCTAGCTAGCTCGTCCTACTGGCCAGTCACGACTAGCTCTGTTGTCGAAGATGTAGTGTGTGTGCACCTAATGCCCTCCGTCCTCAAATAAGCGTCTGCCTTTTCTTTTGTTCTGAGTGAAACTTTCTCATGGTTGACCAACTCAACGGAAAAAGTAAAAATACTAACATCACAAAATTAATATCATTAGATCAATCTTGAAATGTACTTATTTTTTAATAATATACTAATTTAATGGCTTAGTTATTGCTACCTTTTACTCTAAAGTTAGTCAAACTTAAAGTAATTTGACTTAGGACAAAGGTAAATACATGTACACTAGTTTGCGGAGGGAGCATGTCAAAGCAACTCATCTTCCACTTTTGCGTTTGAAAAAAAAAACAAGGACCAAACGATTTTGCTAATTCTCATTCGACTAAAGTTACAGCTCAGTCAAAACCTTAACTTTTAGATTTACATCGTAGTTCGTGCTAGAGGTGAGGTGCAATTGAAATATCTAGTTGCAATTTGGTTGCAACTGAATATATTCCAATTGCAAGTGAGTTACAACTAGATAAAATAGTTCATGCAGTATAAATTTGTGAGATGACATCACCTGACTAGGATGAAGCTAATTTTCAGTCGAGTGAGAGTTTAGAGGAACTCATGATCAAAACCCTAGCTAGTTTAGAAATAACAGATTAATCATGGAACGGACAGGGCATGCATGCATGCAGAATGTATGAAATGCTGGCGGTGAAAAAGGTTTCAGAAGAATATGTATATGGCAGCTAGAATTAATTAACACGTACTTGCAAAAAATATGAACCATCGATTGGCAGGTGCCTCATAAAAATCTCTTCCACTGCTCGCATTTCTTGATCAAACCCTAAAGCTAAAAGAACAAAAATTAAACAATCTCTCTGCTGATGGATGATCGATGTGTTTCCCTCCTCTGTCGGATCTCCCATGGCACACCTCGCTCTTCCACTCACACGCACGTACGTAAGGATGATGATCGTCTAAACGCCATTGCCATGGGATGCAGCTAGCTGAGTGTAATCCTTGCAAGTTGTCTAGGAGGAGAGGAACCGAAACCACAAAAAAGAAAAGGAAAAATGAATCAAAGACAAAGAACAGATCAAAGGCACACCAGAGACCAATGCATGCGCGCGATCCTCGATCGGAGACCTGGCCGGCCTAGGACTCGCTGGTGCTCATGCTCTCATGCCGCTCGCCGCCGCCGCCACCTCCGTGTTGCTGCTGGCTAGACGGTCCACCTCCGCCCTGGCCTGCCGCGGCATCCGCCGCCTGTGTCCGGTACGCGTTGAGCGCGGCGAGGATCCCCATGTGTCCCTCGCCTCCACCTCCTCCGCCGCCACTGCTGCCTCCTACGGGGCCGAGCCCCAGCTGCTGGCCGGGTAGAAGAGCCATCGGTGTAGGGAAGTTCATGAAATGTAGCCCGCTCGGCACGCTGCCACGGTAGACGGCAGCCGCGGCGCCGGCGCTGCCCATCTGCGGGAAAGTCCATATCGACTCGCCACTGCCTCCTCCTCCGTTGCCACCGCCGGAAGGCGCCCCGCCGCCCGGCGTGCTGTTGCTTGGCACCATCCAGACGGTGCCTGGCATTTGGCTTTGCGTGTACCCGGCCATCTGCTGCTGGTACTGTTGCTGCTGCTGCTGTTGGTGTTGCTGCTGCTGCATTTCTTGCTCCCACCGCCGCTTTCGGGAAAGGTCGGCGGCAGCGGCTGCTGCGGACGGCGAGGGCTGCACGTCGAGGCCGACACTGCCCGAGTGGAAGTTGAGCAAGAGCGGCGACGGCGTTGACGATGACGAGGCGGGGCCTTCGGGTGGGAAACCGAGGCCGACCACACGGTCCCACGCGTCCGCACGGGAGCCGAACCGCACGCCGGGGCTAGGCAAGGCCCCGCGGAGGTGTGCCGGGATGGAGAGCGAGGAGCCGGAGGAGCGGAGGGAGATGTTGAGGGAGGTGAAGTTGGCCGGGATGGTGCCTGTGCCGGTGGCCGCGATCACCGCCGGCTCCGCCTGCTGCAGCAGCCACTCGATGGTCTCGCCGTCCGTCTTGTGCCCAAGCTCCCGCGTCAGCTGGAAAACCCTCGCCGCGCACAGCGCCGGCATCCGGATACGCCTCCCCCGCCCCTCCACCTTGGTGTGCCGGTCCTTGGTCGACGTCCGCTTCGGCACCGCCTTCCGCACCTGCATCTCCCCTCCGGCGCTGCCGCCAGCCGCCGCTCCATTCCCGCCGCCCGCCGAGGCGCCGCCAGCGGCCGAGCTGGAGCAAGGCTGCTCCTCCTTCTTCTCTAGGAGCTGCAGGGGGAAGTTGGGCCGACGGCCACCTCCGGCGTCTCCGGTGATATCCATGGTCAATCAGGCCATGTTATATACACACAGCTATCTATATCTGCGTGTATACGTTTTGGCCGGGTAAATGGGTGGTTGTTTGCAAGAGAAGGGAACGGATTTGAAGTCGCCGACCGCTTCTTGTGGGTCTAGCTCGGGATGGTTAGGTGTGATGGAGACGATGGACGAGAGAGAGAAAGAGTCCAAGAGCAAAGCTAAAGATTATAGGTTGGAAGGAATCCTTGCTCATATGATATGATGGGGGAGAGAGAGAGAGGTAGAGTTGTGTTTGTGTGTGCGTGTGGGAGATCACACACTATTTTATGGTGTTTTGGTAAGGTTCATCTGTGATCTGAGAAAGAGAGAAGGGTGGAGCATGAGCAGATGACCCTAGCTAGAAGCTAGCTGAGGGAGAGAGAGACAGAGAGGGAGAGGAAGAAGATGATGTACTTTGTAGGGCTTGGAGAGAGAGATGGATGAATTAAATGGTTTCTTGATGTAGAGAGAGAGAGAGCAGCGAGAGAGAAGCTTGAGATAGAGAGAGACTGTAGTCGTGTACATTGAGGGAGATCGAGGGGTGAGGATAAGGCGGAGGAGAATTATTAGGTTCACCTAGCTCGCAAGCCAGACCAAACCAGCCATGGTGGCACAGCTAGCTAGGTGGCTAATCCATGCACAGTGCGCATCAGTACTGTGGCAGAACGTAACGTGATATGTTCTCCCGATGCTAACCAACGAATATCCCATTTAATCAGCAATACCACAGCAACACTATTTCTCTCTCTCTAGAAGCGCTACGGATTAACTCAAACAAGGCCTCGCTAGCTAGTATGTGGTGTGATGGAAAGCAATGTTTCCTTTGTGGATTGGCTGCTTTTGAGAGAACCCTATCTGATTTTTTTTTCTTCTACCTTTTGCTGTTTGAAATGTGTTTCTTTTTTCTCTCTGCCTCTACTGCTCATCACTTTGTTTATTTATTTTTCTAAAAGGAAATATCTTTAGACTGTGGAGAGGCAGAGTCACTTGGCTCAGAATCCACGTGCGCTGCTTCTTTATCATTCAATCGCCCAAAGACTGCACTGCCCACCGCAGGGGCGCCACTCGATCTCTGCAAGTCAAAATACGCAAGGAAAACTATGCAGCAAGGCAGGTTTTTTTTCTTCTTTCATTCTGGTGCTCATCAAAAGCTTTTTTTTGTTTCCAATCAACCGCTCTTTGTATTAAGTTGCTATTATGAAGTTTTTAGCTAATTATTTGTGGATGCTTCAGTTTGTTGTTTTGTATGTTTAGATCAAGTTGTAACACTCAAAGTATGCATGTACCTGTTTTTGGTAAAAGGATCATGCAGGAGTATAACTTGTATCTGGGGTTGTTGCATTCTTCATTATTTGTGTACTTCAAATAAAATTTATACATGTTAATTATGAGATGAACAGCAAAGAAACAGATGATAAAGTAGGGCCAGCTCAACCAGTAATCATTCCATTGCCTTTCCTTATTAGCCTTTGCTCCCTCCTTTAAATTGTTTGCCAGCCTTAGAATATGTGGTGCCCTAGTTTCTTGTGCTTGTGGGTCTGGTGCATACAAGTATCCAACATAACCCCCTTCCATGACGTATGGTACTTGCACTGAGAGTATTATAAATGGCAAAGGGAAAGGGCCTCATGTCTGCATTCTGCAAAAGCTTTGGCTCTGAATTTCGTGCTAATGCATATAGCATCTGGATCCCAAAAAGAAATTAGTTAATTAAGCTTTCATGACCATTTTTGTGGTTGTGGCAGGTGCAGAAGCACTGCTTCAATTGTGCTAGTACGACCAGTCAAATGGGGAAATGCATTTTGGCTCATAGGAGCATTTGCTCTCATTATGTGATTCCACATTTTGAAGTGTCAAAAAATTCTAAACTAAATTTTTACATGTACATCTAAACATTTTATGTTGGTACACAAATTTTCAAAAAAAGAAAAAAAATTATGTGGGTCTTGTAAAAAAGACAAATTTTGATGTTGTAACACGACTACATACAGCATATTTTTTTGTCTTTTTTGTACACACCATACAAAATGTTGTTTTTCCACGAAAACTTGTGTACGAACGTAGAATGTCACAATGTATACCAAAAAAATTATGTCAATTTTTTTTAACATTTTCAAAATTAATTTTTAATTATTTTATATAATGGGAGCATTTGCTCCTATGAGCCAAAACGCCACCTCCCAGTCAAATGGCCCAACTTCAAAATATGCCTAACTTAATCAATTCTCAAAATATATAGATCAAGAGCCATATCTCTTCCTTGTTAATTAGGGTGGATGCAAATATCTTTCAGACTCTGACCGGGCTTCAGGAAAAGCATGTCCTTTGGGAGGCTTGCTTCCTCGTCCCCCCTCACCAAAATTTGAAGGGGCAAGTTTTTCCCGGTGTCTTCTTTTTGTAGCCTGTAAAAACCCATATCAAGCCCTCTATACCCTCATATATATATACTAGTTGTATTCAATGTTCCTACCAGTCGATGTGGTTGACGAAATATTTTACCCACAAACTTTTTTTTCAATGTACACTGTTGTCTTTGTGTCTGACTACTGAATAATATAGACTTAAGCAAATCGTGCGGGCTACTCTACGGCTTGTACTTATGTCTTTTTGTTCACTTTTAATCATTGCGTCCCTAGTTACGAAGAGGTATGAAGAGATCATGGCCGTTCATGTGTTTCAGGTCACCAAAGTTTAAAGGAGGGACACAGAAGCAAAATTGGTCCTTTGGATTAAAGCAAAAGAGTTATAACACAAACAAGACCTAAGTTCTAAGATGACCTGCATGGGCGGTCTAGTGGAGATGCTCTTCCTCGGAGCATGTCTTGCGCTTCTCCTCTTCAGAGCTCGTCATCAGAGTCAGAGCTGTCTAGTGCTATCAAGGAGTCACATGTTTGGCATAGGCCGGCTTGAGCTCCACAGTGCCGTTTCGGCGATGTCTTGGGTGGTTGTTTCTTCCATGAAGTCGGAGTTGCTGCAGAGTGATGATGATGACGATGATGGTGAACCGCAACGACTTCTCGCTTCGGTGGTCTATGTATATTGTGTGGGTTGCCAGGGTCGCTCTGTGTGTCCCGCGACGGTCGTGCTCCGTGACAGTTGCCGAGGCACTTGTTCAGGTTTTCGACCGGTTTCCCGCTAATAAACCGACCAATATCTATACAGACCTTCCATCGCAGAACATTTCTTTAAGTCAAACATCGAAATCTCTAACCACTTATATATTGTTTGTTCGAAGTGTTTAATTTGGGGAACTGGAAATATACATATGCATATATTTGTGTCGGGAAGTAGTTTTAGAGTATTATATATTTTTAAAAAAATTGTAAGAACACCCAATAGAGCCAAGAGTATTATATATTTTTGGTTGTTGCGCATACATTATATTGCTATAAAAACTAGTAGTCAAAGTAATATTTCAAAGACCATGCTATATGAAACGTCACATTTTTTTAACGGAAGTGAGGTGAGTAACTTCTTAGTTTTTTTTACCATGTCCTAGGATGACCCCAAAATGTACCCAAGAGCTCTGCCAAATCACCATATTTTTTTCTCCGACCATTCTCTGGTGTGGACCTAATTCATCTCTCTGACCTCCCTACTGTCAACAATGCATGTTTGTGGAAACAATATAATATCGCAAGATTGGACGATGCACGGATGGTGGATGTAGAGCAGAGAAGCAGCCATTGGTAGATAGAAATTCACTAGCCCATCTGCATTGACCAGGCTCTCTTTCTCTCTCCTTTTTCTAGTCCACTTTGAATCATTAAAAACTACCAAATATGACCAGCTGCCGATTCTGTTATCACCCGCCGGTACTAGCTAGACTAGTACGAAATTGTTCCCCTGGACTTCTTTTCCCTTCTTTCCTCTCTGTTTTTTTTTTCTAGTGAGAGTGTGTGCACCCATGCTCAAAATGCAATTATCCACTTGGATTTTGCAATTGAAAATGTGTGCTCGATCGACTGTAGCAAAATTTAGGGCAGTATCAAAACAAAAAGGGTGAGACTCCCCTGTACCCCGCGGGTTGCTCCCTAGGGCGACTCCGGGGCGGATCTCTCTGCGCCGCCGCCAAGTTCCCCGCCGCGCCCTCCTCTCGCCGCCGCTGCCACCGGCCCTCGCCACGGTGGCGGCGGACCCTGCCGACGAAGGTGGTTGGGGTGGAGGTCGCTGGGATCCTCGCCATGGGCGCTAGGGTGGGTCTGGTCAGGTCATCGCCGTGCAGCATCCAGGGCGGCGCCCCTGGTTGGGGTGGAGGCGGAGATCTCTTCTCGGTGGCGCCATGGATGGAAAAAAGATGCTGGTGGTGATCCCAGATCTCGATATGGATGTCTCCCAGGCTCCCCCCCTCGATCTCGATATGCGCTGCGTGTTGGGCCGGTTCCGATGGAGGATCGATCCTGCACTGTCGTCTCCTTTCCCTATTGGGCTTGCCTCTAGGTCGCTGGTAGGGTTTGGAGCGGCGGCTTGCAGGTTTCCGGTGCGTCGCGTGGGGGCTGCTCGATCGACATAAATAAAGGTGGTGGTCCCCGGATCTCTCTCGCGCCAGGACGAAGATCTTCCTTGTGCATGTCCGTCTAGATTTGGCTGGATGTTGAGTTCCAGAAGGCCTAAAGTTTGCTGGTTTGGAAGGTATTCGGTCGTGCGCACCCATGCTTTTATTCCGACAGTTTGGTTCTGGAGGGAGCGGCGCTAAGCTCTATTCTGTGTTGCCAGCAGATGACATTCTGGTCCATGGTGTATCGGAGACAGGGAATTTCTTGAAGGCTGGATTGGAGGACTAGCAGCATAAGATTGAGTCGTGGTGTTGTTGAGGGATTTTCCTGTTATTCTGGGTCTCATAACAATAGTATGCAAGTGGGGGCAACATCACAGGTGAAGTTTAGAATCCTGGCCTTAATTGGTTGTGCGTGGCAATGGTATTGTTGAAGCCATTATTTTGAGAGCGGAGACTATCTGCAGGGTGAAAACCTAAGATCTTTTGATCGAGCGACAACGGTGAAAACCTAAGATCTTCTTGGAGGCGTCGCTAGTGGAGCTAGGACTGGAGTACCATAGCGGGGTTGTTAGTTTTTTTTGCCGTGTGCATCCGTACTATCATTAAGGTATTGCGTTGTTGCAGAGGTTGGATGTAATTGGTATCTATCGATATTAATATATTTCCTTTATCGAAAAAATCAAAACAAAAACATCTCCATATATATCCCAGCAGTAAAAAAATGTTGTTAAAATCACAACCACCTCCAAGAAATTAACCACATGAATGAGGCCTTCTGGAAGGACCTACAGATTTAGTTGAGGTGCTTGTTCAAAAAAAAGTTGAGGTGGGTGTGACTAATTCACTATGTTTCGATACTGTACACACAAACATCAGTTTCTCTTGTGCTAATATGCCACTCCCTTCGATCCATAATAATTGTCGTAGTTTTAGTTTAAATTCGAACTAAATCCCCCACACTTATGGAGTATATTTTCAGTGCACGCTCACCACACACTATTATTGCTCGACTAGTTCAGTTGTTAGAAGCGCGTAATTCAGAGGCCACAGAAAACATTTCTTACCAACCAGAGGCGTCCCCCGCCGTCTAATCAGATGCGCGGGTCCACGTCACAGTGGGTTGGGGTGGCTTTCAAGGCGGTGATCAACATCAACTACAGAAACATTGCTGCTAATCAAACAGTATTAGTTTAGTGTGTAATAGGAGCTAGGTAGCTAACATGGAGGAATGATCAAAAGCAAAAGTTTGATGGTGTTTGTTACAGGTGAGACAGACAGCAACGCTCCAAGTACTCAGCCTTTTCTTTATTTTTCATCTCGTCTTTTCAGCCACACAAACCTTTTGCATACACACTTCATGCAGCTAGTACTATACTATCGCTTGAGATTTATGCTGTGCAGCAAAAGCCGGCAGCATTGCATTTGCACGCATGTAAAATATTTGTTGTTGCTGCTGCAGACGTTGCCTTTTGATATTAGTAATACACAGAATGGTAGCTAGTCATAGCATGCAACACTACTCTAACCCTTTTTCTGCTGTTTAAAGTTGGGATTGCATTGGCAGGCACCAGTTGTTAAATGCTTAAAGGGTTGAATTTGGGATCACTATGTGAAGACAAGGGTGGAAAAGAAAGGAGGAGTAATCTTATTTCTCAGCTTTTTGAGGCAATGAGGCCTATCTATTAGCACTAGTTCACAATTGTAGGCAATATTGTGTTATTAGTTATAAACAGTTGAGTGATCAGTTCAGTCAAGTTTCTTTTTGCTGGAAAAAGGAATATGAAAAATATGCAAATGGCCAAGCTGCACCAGGGGGAGCAGGGACCAGAAATTGTGGGTTAGTGGAGGATCTTTGACATGATGCTCGATGTCAAAGATAACAAAATAGGCTCTTAGGTCAAGCCCCAAAAGGCTGCTTGCTGCTTGCACACATTCCACTCTCTCGCGAGTAGATATATGTAGTAGCTCATATGGTGAACAAACGGATCAGCAATATATCGAAACCAGTGAGTTGTTTTCTAGCCGGTAGGTGTTACTGGTGTGCTGATTTAACTTTTTCATGTGGTAATAGAGTGGTAAGAAAAGTACACGCCTATGAAAATGAAACAGACGGAGCCAACCAACCTAGAGTAGTCGTCACCGAGCGATCAGTAGTACGTAGCAGTTAAGAACGCCAGGGTGTGAGTTTGAGGATGACCTTGGTTGGTCTAAAAAACAACTAATATATTTAATTTGTTGTACATAGTACTAACTAATACAATGGGAAGCAATCGAAACAAATATTCGCTGTGTTGTGACGGAGGGGAATAATTTAAAGTTTGAGCATCTGATGTCAAATGATTAGAAGCTAACACTAGAAATGATCAAGTTTGTTTAGAATACTGACTATCCTAATTAGTGCATATTATGACATGCACGAGGCACTTCTAAAGCTGTGAAGACCTGTGTCTTGGCTAGTCTTGGCGAAGCAGGAAACCATAGATAATCTTATCAAAACCATTTTAAAAGGCTAAAGCGGAGCTGCAAATGGTGGCCCGTCAATGATTATGGTCTGTTTGAAGGGTGGAGTATTTATTTCTGTACTTAATTATAATCATCCACAAATTGTGGTCTGCCAATGATCATTATGCACTGCATTGCTTGCTTAAACAATTACATGGCTTTCTGTGTTCCATTGGACAGTGCAATTTGAACTCCTGCAAACTTTTTCAGCAGGCTTGCGTTAACAGCAAAACTGCCATCCACCTTTATTTCTAGGCTTTCCTTGGTGATTTGAATCCCCGGACTACTGATGATACTTTTAGGCCCAACATTGCCAACTCACACATAAGGCAGCCTGCAGAGTTTGTCTCTGGATTAGACGGAGGGTCTGGCAAGTTTTTAATTAGTGCAGTAGATTGTCATTACTAGAGTACTCTTGTCGACGATATATGGGTTCAGCCCGTGTATTGTTTCCCATCCAGCTCATCACCTAAAGGGATGTATTTTTTTCGAAATGCGGAGTATATTGCCTCCACATAACCATTTTTATTGCGGAGTTCATCATTCAATATATAACATCGTAAAGATGTTTGATACATGAATCAGCCACCGAAAGATGATAAACATATAGTGACTAGACATCCTGTAATCTCCTAGTATGATGCCATCTAGCGAGGTTCTAGATATCGTGACCATTGTTCAAAAAAAAAGATATCGTGACCAATCATTAGTAGTCCTGTGTTAGGGGACGCGCTAAGTAAAATAAAAATAAGCTGCACATAAACATAGATCACAAGCGAGTTGCAAGCAACAAACACATACGCTTGGCGACCGTGTCATGTAGTGGAAGTTGATGGCGTTGTTGAGGTAGTCGTTTCTTGATTCCCGCACCAAGGCGTATCCCTCCCAATTGCAAGAGGATGTTCTCTCTCATGATGATCCGTACAATCAAGCTCAAAGTAGAAGGCTGTCAACGTATTGTTGAGACAGATGCTACATGTGGTAGTTTAGATGAGGTGAAAGACAATGACTGACATTAGATGTCCTGGACAAGATTGGTACACGTGTGATGTATCCCGCTTCGTCCCCTCTCGGGTGGAGGAAAAGAACTACTTCCTGCTTCATTGTATTGATAAATGTGTTACATGTCACCGATGGTGGTAGAGGAGACTAGGAGGGCTGAATGTAGTATAGAGTTGCTACCCCTATCCAAGCCTTATATAGGCGAGTTGGCCGATGATTCTTGTCAACTACGACGCTATTGGATCTCCAGCTTGTTCTTCACGTTTATCTTTCGTCATCCAACTAGTTCTTCGAGTCAAGCGAATGTGAATGCCTCAAGGGACACCCTGGTCTTGTGCAGCAACTCGCCTTAATGAGCCTACCCAGTTGTGCATTCTCCGTCATTAATCCCTGAGTGCGTCAGGGACTTGCCTTCAGTTTTGTTATTCGCTCGAACTCGGTTGTCGACTCAGCTCGAAAATGTTGGTGGAAAGTCATTGAGCGACTCCTAAACTACACGTAAAAATAAGGTAAGCATTGATGTCTGCAAGATCACCGATTACGTGTAGCTAGTTTTTAAAAGTAAGAGTATTGAATCCACAATCGAACTTGATTGTTAAATGTTTTATTACCTTTTGTTCTCTTCACTTAAATGTACTTGCAATTTTTCCTTAAATACAAAGCAAAGTAATACTAATTCTTTTTGAGATTTTATGAATAAAGTAAATTAAATGACTAAATTAAATGAGATGGTGCCAATGATAGTAAAGTAGATGAAACTCAATAACGGTTGCGAATGAGTTGTGGGTTCACCGCTAGCCTAGGTATGGTGATTATGAATATCGATTTTGTCATTTAGATATGTCTGTGTGTGGCAAGGTTTGTATGAATGCTCCCAGAAGCACATTTTCACATCCCTCATGTCTACTACCTTATCCCTCCGCATGTCGCAAGGGTCCTGTCATTAAGGGTCTCCCCATGGTCATGGTCATAGGTACTGGTCATTGTTATTCTCGTATACACATGTTTGATAGAGGCGGTGGATTACTGTCACCTTTACGTCCACGTACCGCCAACCATATGCAATGATGATTCTTACCAACGTCCCTTAGGCAAATATTATGTTGTCGACAACCGATACATGTAAAATGCATACATGAACTTTGTCCTTTCATTATTAGAATGAATTTCCACATATTTGCAACATATATGATGATAATACCATGTTTTACATTGATTTATGGAGATTTACCAACAATACCCTTTATTTGGTTTATAACTATGCACTTTCAGAGACCTATATAGAGTCAAATTAAACTAGGATTTCTCGATGGTCATTCTTTCATCAGGAAAAGCAACTTGGGTGCTCGAATCACACCTAGAGAGGCTTGAGGCCCAAAAGAGCATAGGTGGTGTGCCTAGACAAGTAGGTCGCGCCACCCAGCATCTTTGACCGGCGATCGTCCAAATCGCTTGATTCTTTCATGAACCGACTTATTTTGACCTAAAAAGCCACTATACATATGATCTCCGAGGGTTCTCTGGAGGGGAGCGCCGCAGAAACACCGATACACGAAAATAGAGGCCGCAACAGCGAAGATTGGAGGAGGAAACTCCGCCGGAGCCCTAGGGCACGCATCGTGTGATGGTTGGCGATCGGGAGGCGATGTAGGGAGTGGCCGCCACCGCCACTGGTGGCTGTTTGTATCCGATGCTCTGCTGGGCACCAGAAGTAATTTTGATGAGGACATCCCAACCGAACTACTACCTCCGTCATTACAAGATGAAGACAATGATGCTGTGAAGCTCAAGTCCAATGAGGTTAGGATTGGACCCATGACAAGAGCTCATGCGAAGCTACTCACACAACATGTGAACTTGTTCCTAAATGATACTTTGATCGATGAGAACTTTTGTGCTTTTACTTATGTGTGATCAGGTATGAAGAGGGAGCAAGCATCGCACAAGGAGAAGAGGAGCAGCTGGACGTGAAGCTGGACATGGAGCTGGACATGAAGCTGGACATGAAGATATCCCATGGACGCGCGAGGGAGGAAAGGGAGGCATGCGCGAGGAAGGAAGAACAAGTCCAGGACGGTGCACAGCCCGGTCAGACCGGATTCCATGCCGGGACAGCCCGGCGCCCGCCGGATCCAGCGCCGGTGTCAACCGGGCGGGTGTACTGAGCCACCCGTCCCACGCCCGGTCACCACCCGGTCCCTGGCTCGGTTGACAACGGACCACCCGGTCCCTAGCCCGGTCGACCGACCTCCTGACCGGCCGAGTCCGAGTCAGTCTCGACCAGATCCCGATCTAGGTCGGTTTTTAATGTATTTTCTCGACCCCTGGTCGTCCTGAACCCCTATATAAGTGCTTAGGACGCCCCCAAATTAGGTTTAGACCATGTTTAAGATAAACCCTAGTTCATAGTTGATTGGTTTGCAACTCTATTGAATCTCTACACCAATCCGCATCGATTCGATGTTTTGGTACTAAAAGTCTTGTGTGATCTCATGTTCCATTGGGAATTAGACGGTTGCAACTCCGCTTCGTGGTTGGAGGCTGTTGACTGCCAAAACCCACCGGCGGGCAGCGGCCTTGTCAACACCGTAGAGCCGGGAAGAGCCTAGAGCTGCGGCTGGCTGAGACCCCTCCGAGCGACGGCCCGCAATGCTCTTCTGGTCACACGCGGCGATGCGAAGTGCAGGGCGTGCCACCCGACCTATACCTGGTCGGAGAAGGTGATGGGGATGCCTCGCTTAGTTTCCCGCAGGGCATACATGTAAACGTTAAATACGAGCCTCGATCGGCTCTCGAGTTATCTCGTGAATCGGCTCAAAGAGCCGATCCACCCATGATTCGTACGGGGTGCACGAATACTTGGTGGTCCTGCTTGATCAAGATAAAGCTAATGAGATCTACGACGATTTAGGGTTTTCACCGCATAATCGGATCATCCTACTCCGAGTTGGGCCTCGCGGCCACGCACGGTGCTCGTAAGCCGATCCTAAACAAGGCCTAAAAACCAACATGAAGTTGATCCTCGGAACATCCCGTTTAGGACTTGCGAACGCCACCCTACGTGCCACCGGATCCCCCCCCTTTGTAAGGCCTAACTATTGCAGATATTAAACTAATCCTTGTAGAACAAGGAGCAATCGTAACGGATCAGATCTACCTAATAATGATCAAGCGGGGTGCCGCCCCCACACCTGAGATAGGTGCGAGGGCGGCTAGATATGCAAGGGTTGCACTACGTAAGCATGCTTAAACGAAGAACAATGCTAACCCTAACACATCTATGATAACTACGTTGCTCGCCATCAAAAGCGCTTCGATACGAGCAACGCATGAACAACGTGGGCTTGTGCTGCCTAGATCGCAAGATGCGATCTAGGCAACATGTCGCTTACCTGATAGAAACCCTCGAGACGAAGGAGTTGGCGATGCGCCGAGATTGGTTTGTTTGGGGTTGAACGTGAGTTGTTGTTTATTCCATAAACCCTAGGTACATATTTATAGTCCAGCGGACTTTCTAATGTGGGCGTGCACTAAACCGTGCACGAGATAAACTCTAACTTTTAATCTAGATATAATCTACCATAATTAAAGATACACGGGCAACTTAGCCCAAATTCTCCGTGCAAGGCCGCTTCATAGATCTTTCATGTGTAATCTTTCAAGCCCATCTTGATCGCGGCCCACCTCCTGATTTAGCCAAAATCTGGTGATAACACATGCCCCCCTGGTTTTGGAAATAACATTTCCAAAATCATTATGCTTTCCCTTCGAAGGGTCATGTCGTGGCAGAGCAGAGCCGTTACAGCATCCGTCATCATTATGCCCTGTCTTCTCGGCTTCTCTACAAATTCTGATAACTCTGGCATTGACTCCTTGGAAACTGCAAGGGCATTACACCTTCACCAGATTTCTCATTATTTAACCGTGCCGACTGATTAGCTCTTTTTATCCTCCGTTCTGTCCCGGCCATCGGCACCAAAAAACCCTCTCCTCCTGTAGCAATGTCTTCCTCTTCCTCCTCCTTCTCAAGCCTCTTCCCCCAATCTTTGCCGAAGAAGAAGAACGAGGACAGCCTCCACCCCGCAGTGAATCCCTTCTCCTCCGACAAGGAGGAGAAAGAAGGAGAAGCAGCGAAGGCCAAGACCTCCCCCTCCACCAAACTCCCGCCGAAGAAGCGCTCCCGCATATGGGCGGACAGCGAGGACGAAGATGATGACGAAGAGGAAGAGGAGGAGGATGACTCCTCCTCCTCCATCGGGTATCCGCCGACCAAGCGCTTCCGCTCCTGGGCGGACAGCGAGGATGATGATGATGACGAGGAGGAAGAGGCTCCGGCCAAGGGCCGGGGCAGCAGCCGACGAGGAGCTCCTCGGGAGCGGCGCCGACGACGTCGACGGCGGCGATGACGAGGACAGCGACGACTAGTAGTATAGGACTAGTAGTAGCAGTGCACTAGGCACCAGATCCCTCTTTTGAGAGCCATCGGCTCTTTCTTGTAAAGCCGCTCCTTGGAATTAATGAAATTGTTCTTTCCATTCATCCTTTAATCGCTCCAATTTCATCCCTTCCGCTTGTCATGCTAAGACCGATAGTAACGCGTCGGACTTCTTTCCTTTTGAACGCCGAGGAAACCGGATTCTAATTAGCTCGTAGGCTAAGAGCTTCTCAATTTTTAGGCTGCGATTAGATATCTGACCAAAATTCTTCGCAATTCCTTAGCCGACAACAACTCATCGGCTATTTTGAGAATCCAGTCCCTTTCCTTTTCTTGCAGCAACACCACAGTCCAAGCCCTGTACTAGACGACGGCTTTTCCTTCCCAGTTCCTCCCTGAGACGATCATGATGCAGCCGCAGCCGAGGTGACTCTAATCGGCTCTTAAAAACAGGTCTGTTGCCTCCCGAGTAGGATACGCAAATTAGCTGTATAGACCTGGGCTTGATCATGACTGAGGGAGCTTCTTATGCCGAGCTAGCCGATTTGAACATAAATCGGCTTCTCAAAGCAGAGAGCCTTCAAGGCGAGCTGCCCCCCGAGTTTCTTCGGCTCTCGCCGCCGGATAGGCTCCTTTCCTTTGGTGGACCCGATCGTCCGTCGCATCGGCTATTTCTTGATTCTCGAAGTCGATGCCCGCTGCATCGGGCCGTGCTCGAAAATTTTCGAATTTTCATATATTTTTTTTACGGCCGACCCGTGCATCGGCCCCCATATTCCAATACCCATCACCGGAAGATGAGATGCTTCCGTTGCATATCCTCGTATTTTATCTACTCGGGTGCCCCCGAGCCGATTCTGTCAAGAGAATTGATGGTATCGGCTCTGTTGGATAACATGTTGAATCCAGGTAGAATGGTGGGTGAGGATAATTTTGGCCGATTGCTGGAATCGGCCTCCCCGTTGCTTGCTCGGTGAAGGTTTTGTAAGTTTCCTTCATAAATTTTTGGGGCCGATTGACAAGTGATTAACTTGTCAATGCCTATGGATTATAGGCTAGGGTTTAGTTAGAAGTAGAGGGCAAGTAGATCTCGAAGGTTTCAGCCGAAAAGTACTCGACGAATATGAAAACTAGGGTTTGTAAACAATGATTCGATGACCTCTCGTCCCTCGTCCCCCTTTATATAGGTGGAGCCGAGGGATTCGTGCTATACAAGGATTACGGAGTCCGGGACGGTTTCTAACTCATCCCGCCGGATTACAAATAACACTTCCTATTACAACTCTATCTTTTCCTTAAATACATCTTGGGCTCTCGAGTCTTCTTATTCTTCGGGTAGTGGGCCTTCAATAAACCCCGGTACTATATTCGGCAGGCCTATTTGGGATGCCTATGTCGAGTAGCCCCGAGATTTTGCTTGAATCGTAGAATCAGGGAAAATCTCCACTGTCTATTTTTATCCGAAAGCTTTTAACTTTTATACTTTTTCTCATAAAATTCTATATTGTACAGGGATATTGGTAGTTGGGGCTAGTTCATCTGACGGATCAGGTACTAGTTAACTGCTCTAGTGGCAATCCGCAAAAACCTACTTCAAAATCACGTCCCCGGACATGATTTCGGGATACCGGTGTAAACTTCGACGAGTGCCGCTTAAGGTCTTACCATTCGTCGAGTCCCGGCTAAATTTATCGAGTACCTAACGCGTCCGTTAGGATTTTTCTTCGTATCCGTTGATACGGATAAAAGTAGCAGAGCGCAGTCTTCGGCGATGCCACGCCCGCGAGAATAGGTCCGGGGTCTTACCTTCGCAATTTTGCGGCATTCGGAAATTGATCGCAACTTCGGCGTTCGAGAATATATTGTCGAGTGCTTTTCCGACTGTTGGAATGGCACATTTTATTGAGTCAAATATGACTTATATTGCTTTCCCGATGGGAGCATATGGAGAGTTAATGATAACTCGAAATATACTCTCTTGCTTGTTCTATTTTTCCTTTGTTAATTTCATCGGGCACGCGAACAGCGTTCCCGATGGGAGTAGCCCCCGAGGCTACAGCCAAGAACTTGTGCTTGGTTGTAGGCTCAACATTTTAGTCCACCTTGTCACTATTTTGCCATTATCTCTCAATATGATCTCATTTCTCTTTTTTTTTTTTTTTTTTTTTCTTCTTCTCTCTCTTTTTTATTTTTATCTCTCGGGTGCGCGAACAGCGCTCCCGATGGGAGTAGCCCCCGAGGCTACAGCCAAGAACTTGTGCTTGACTGTAGGCTTAACATTTCTATATTGTCATACTCGAGATTTTACTATCTTGTCAAAGTAGCCCCCGAGCATTTGGGCAAAAACTTGTTTCTGACCAAAGGCTCCCGATGCATTCAAATAACTTATCCTGTCGCCATTCTCCTTTTTCTTGTCGACATATTTTCCCTTGTCAAATTTTCTTCAACTCTAGTAATGCTCGAAATTTTTCTGCTTTGTGGGTCAACAGGACCAGTAGCGATCTGTTTACCTCGACCAGGACCAGTAGCGATCTGTTTACCTCGATCCATAGTGTTGCTCCCGGTTGACGATGTCGAAGATCTTGAACGTGCCATCGAGATCAGATCCTTACGCCTCTAATTCCCACAGACGGCGCCAATTGACAAGTGATTAACTTGTCAATGCCTATGGATTATAGGCTAGGGTTTAGTTAGAAGTAGAGGGCAAGTAGATCTCGAAGGTTTCAGCCGAAAAGTACTCGACGAATATGAAAACTAGGGTTTGTAAACAATGATTCGATGATCCCCTCGTCCCTCGTCCCCCCTTTATATAGGTGGAGCCGAGGGATTCGTGCTATACAAGGATTACAGAGTCCGGGACGGTTTCTAACTCATCCCGCCAGATTACAAATAACACTTCCTATTACAACTCTATCTTTTCCTTAAATACATCTTGGGCTCTCGAGTCTTCTTATTCTTCGGGTAGTGGGCCTTCAATAAACCCCGGGTACTATATTCGGCAGGCCTATTTGGGATGCCTATGTCACCGATCACAAGGATCAGCCTTGCCCGATTTGCTCATTGGTTTGATCTTGCTATTCGGTTAGGCTGGATAAAACCAACCCAACCTCTGACTTGATGCGCTTGCCGTCGTCCACCTTGAGTGCACCGTAGAGTCGTGGAGCACTAAGCTCTGTCGGCAAGACGAGTACCATGTTTGTACCGAGCCGATGTCTCATCATCGGCTTTCCTCCGTTTAGGCGCCACTCCATTTTCCGTGGACGACCCTCTTCATCCAGGGCTCGTTGAACTTTTGCAGCCGGATCAGGTCGTGCCTTCCTTAGCGTATGCGGTATAATCTTTCGGCTTCCTCCGGGCCGCGCAATCGCTGAACCCCGCGCTTTTGGGAACGGCCGAGTCCGTCGAGGCACCACCTTGGCCGGTGGTACCTGTCTTCTTCTACTTCTCCCTCGTCTTCCGAATCCTCAAGATCCGCCCAACGAGGTGACTCGGCGCGTTTGCTTTGTGGCGGGAGAGGCCCTAGGCGCTCGAACACGGACACGTTGGCTGCCTCCTTCTTCTTCTTGTTGCATTTCGGGCAATTGCCGATTGTGGGCAATCGGCTCATTCCTGAATCCCAGCAGTGTCTGAAGAAGGGGCAGTCCCAGTGTCTGGCGTTGTCATCTTGCTCCCTTGATGTTTCCGTGGCACAGCGCTCGTGCTCCTCCTGATCCCGCCGACGATGTCTTCTGGCTTCTCTAGCCAGACGATCTCCTCCATCATCATAATTGGACTGTCGGCGTTGGTCATACTGACTCACATATTTGTTGAGGAGGTGATCAGAGAGGGGTCGCTGATATCTTATATTCTTCACCTCTCCTCTCGTGACATAGCGCTTGTCATCATGACGGAGCCGATCGCGTGCGGCGGCCTCCTCTCAGTATCCTTGCTATGAGAGCAGCTGCCCTCATCTCCATCTTTGCCGGAGTGGTTCCCGTGTCCTACCATGTTGATGCCGAACGAGGGACCCGGGCCGGCAACCCTCGGGTAGGTGACTTCCACCATGTTAACGGCGGGGAAGGGTTGGGTGTCGACCTTCATGGCGTATCGGTTGAAAATTAGACGCCCTTCTCTATCGCCGCTTGGATGTGCCGACGCCACACCCCGCGGTCGTTGGTGGCATGGGAGAGCGAGTTGTGGAATTTGCGTACGGCTTTCCGTTTAGCTCTTTCGCCGTGGGGAACTTGAGACCTTCAGGAATCGTCAACTCGTTTCTCCTTGAGCAGGAGGTCGAAGATTTGTTCAGCCTTGGTCACGTCAAAATCAAATCCCCCGGGCGGCCCCGGTGGCTTTACCCATTTGCGGGACACGGGGTTCCTCCCCGAGTCCACTCGCCCATCGCTATTTCTTGGTCTCCCGCGAGCACTTCATCTTCCTCTCCGTATCGACCATGACTACCGCACGCTTGAACTTGTCTTGGTACGAGTCCGGGTGGCGCTGTTCATATGCCGATAGTTTCGAACCATGTGCGCCGGCGAGGGATAATCTCGCTTGGGAGGCCATGTCCTTGAGCTGTGTTGCAAGGCCTGCTACCGCCAACTCGATCGCTTCCTTTTCAGTTATACGAACCGAATAACATCGGTTCCTAAGATTCCCGAAGCGCCGGATGTACTCGTCACCGTTTCCCCGCGCTTCGACGTAGTTGTGCTAGATCGGCAATGCTAGACTCGAAGCTTCGAATGGTATTGCATATGGAATTGTTCTTCCAATTGCTTCCAAGACTCGGATGGAGTTCGCCGGCAAAGAGGTGTACCATCCAAAAGCCGATCCCGTGAGGGACTCGTGAAAAGAGCCTCACGCGTAGCTGATCCGACACCGAAGCCGGTCCTAGTTGAGCCAAATATCGGCCGACGTGCTCGATGGAGCCGGAGCCATCCGATCCACCGAATTTGGAGAAGTCGTGGAGCCGATATTTAGGTGGCAGCGGGATCATCTCGTAATCGTCGGGGTACGGCTTGGAATAGCCGATCGCCCTTCTTTTCGGCACCATGCCGAACCGGTCTCTCGCATGGTACCGATCCGATCCGCCGTGTCGGCCGTAGGAGTTGCACTCGAAGATTCGCCGGGGTGGCGTACTTAGCCAGCCATGTTTGCTTTTCCAGCTCCGAGCCAACCGCAGAGCCGGGCTCGGGAGTTTCGTCGGTGTGGCGTACTTAGTTAGCCACGTCCGCTTCTCAAGCTCGTTGCCGACGTTCCTCCCGTCTTCGCCGGAGTCCCCGATGTTGTGGCTCTGGTTTGTGAGTGCCCGATCACCACAATCCGGCACATACGTGCACGCGTATCCTTGAGGGATCTCCTTAGGCGCCTCCATAAAGAACCGGTAGTCACTAGGGTCACCACCAATCTTGTAGACGAGGAATGCCGGTGTAGTCGGCACTTCAACAGGTGCTACCAACGCATATGTCAGCCGGTGGACGGGATCGGAAGGGCAACTCTCCTTGATGAGTCCCGAGAGCTGGTCCCGACGGCGAGTACCGGTGGCTCATGATCTCCGGATCACGCGCGAGCGACACGCTCCAACACGTTGACCAAGTTCTCGAGTGGCGGTGTAGCGAGTGAGCCACCAAGTAGTTGATCTCCCGCCGCAGTCCCTCGGTGCGTTCCTCCGACGGGGCGAGAGGTCTATCCCATCGAGTGCACCTTGCGGCGAGAATCCCTTCCATCTGATGCCATGGGAACGGGTTCTCTGAAAAGAGCCGATGAGGTCGGCTTCGAGGGTGGCCTTGATCTCGTTGTATTGCTTCTTGAGCGCTCCTCGTAGGTGACTGGCGTGCCGTCCGCCATCTCAGATGTAGATGGCGATGTGGTTGATGTAGACGTTTGTCCCACCGGCGTGCCGTAATGTGTTGACTGCCAAAACCCACCGGCGGGCGGCGGCCTTGTCAACACCGTAGAGCCGGGAAGAGCCTAGAGCCGCGGCCGGGCTGAGACCCCTCCGAGCGACGGCCCGCAATGCTCTTCCGGTCACACGCGGCGATGCGAAGTGAAAGGGCGTGCCACCCGACCTATACCCGGTCGGGAAGGTGATGGGGATGCCTCGCTTAGTTTCTGCAGGGCATACATGTAAACGTTAAATACGAGCCTCGATCGGCTCTCGGGTTATCCCGTGAATCGGCTCAAAGAGCCGATCCACCCATGATTCGTACGGGGTGCACGAATACTTGGTGGTCCTGCTTGATCAAGATAAAGCTAATGAGATCTACGACGATTTAGGGTTTTCACCGCATAATCGGATCATCCTACTCCAGGTTGGGCCTCGCGGCCACGCACGGTGCTCGTAAGTCCGATCCTAAACAAGGCCTAAAAACCAACATGAAGTTGATCCTCGGAACATCCCGTTTAGGACTTGCGAACGCCACCCTACGTGCCACCGGATCCTCCCCCTTTGTAAGGCCTAACTATTGCGGATATTAAACTAATCCTTGTAGAACAAGGAGCAATCGTAACGGATCAGATCTACCTAATAATGATCAAGCGGGGTGCCGCCCCACACCCGAGATAGGTGCGAGGGCGGCTAGATATGCAAGGGTTGCACTACGTAAGCATGCTTAAACGAAGAACAATGCTAACCCTAACACATCTATGATAACTACGTTGCTCGCCATCAAAAGCGCTTCGAGTACGAGCAACGCATGAACAACGTGGGCTTGTGCTGCCTAGATCGCAAGATGCGATCTAGGCAGCATGTCGCTACCCGATAGAAACCCTCGAGACGAAGGAGTTGGCGATGCGCCGAGATTGGTTTGTTTGGGGTTGAACGTGAGTTGTTGTTTATTCCATAAACCCTAGGTACATATTTATAGTCCAAATGGACTTTCTAATGTGGGCGTGCACTAAACCGTGCACGAGATAAACTCTAACTTTTAATCTAGATATAATCTACCATAATTAAAGATACACGGGCAACTTAGCCCAAATTCTCCGTGCAAGGCCGCTTCATAGATCTTTCATGTGTAATCTTTCAAGCCCATCTTGATCGCGGCCCACCTCCTGATTTAGCCAAAATCTGGTGATAACAGAGGCTACGTGCGCAAGTGTGTGGATTTGCGAATATCTTGCAGGGTTGAGAACTGCTGCATTGGCGGCAGGGACCAATCGAGAGACTCGTTGCGTCATACAAGTTATCATCCACTTCATCATCGTGCTATCTATGCCGTGTTCATCACATCCACCATCGCTTACCGAGAAGATCGGGCAACCCCTTATCATCTTGGTATCAGATTTCAGTGTTTCCTCGGTAAGCCATCCACAATTCACCCCATAGTTGAGTTGTGAGTGTTTCCTATCCAGGAAAAGCCATAAAAAGTAAGGGTTAGGGTTTGCCATAGCCTTAGATTGCACTAATTTCGAGTTTTAGTTGCTTTTCGCAGTTGTTTTTGCGTATCTTTTTTTCCTTCTTGTAGTTTGTCTAGGTTTTGTGTTTCGATATAATGTAGTTGTCAGTTCTTGTTTCTCCGAGTACACATATTATCCAGTTTTCTTGTTCCCAACCATAGCCACAACCTTTCGATATAAGTGACTAGGAACTTCCCCAGAAGAGACTAGTTTTACCGCTCGACAGACTGCTCACTAGGGTTTTGGTGCTTTGCATTATCTGTTGGCCATGTTACAAGGAGTTGAGTCATAAAATCAAAAAAACAAAGAAAAAATGAAAAGAAACAAAAAGAGATACATTGTGCCGCGTGTGAGAATCAAAAGAAAAGAAAGAAAAGCGAAGTGCTAGTAAAATCAAGTGAAGGCCTAAGTTTACTTTCCTGCACTTGTAGTTGAGCAATCTTGTGCCTATCCCGTTGAGCTTTGCTAGCGTCTCTCGAGTGCATTGCAACCTTTTCATCCATATAGTTGCATTGCCACATTTATCTCCTTGCGTGAGTATCATTGGTTGTTCTACGGTCAGCGCTAGAGCTTGTTATTGGTGCAAATAGGTAGCCCACCTATAGCCCCATTGTCGTCTTGGTGGAACGGCAAATGCCATGGGATGGCTTAAGTTGGGGCCGAATGTACGCTTGAGGATCCGGGTGAGGGTAAGGTTAAAGACAAAAAGAGAGAGATGAACTCGTGATGGTATTGATGAACTTGGCCGATGGGCAGAGGTTGAAGAACGTACGGTACAAGACTTAGCTCTCTCGCTATCTGATGGATTTCGTTCTGTCGAACCGTCCCGCGTAGGGGTGCTCCTCCTCTCCTTATATATGGGAGAGGGTGGCTTACAAGGGAAGAAACCCTAATGGAATCTTTGATGAGTTAAGCTACTTTATAAAGCTTCTTTGGCCCCAGTGACACCGGCTTCTGTCTTTAATCAGAGACGGATGACATCGTCCGGTATCTTTAACGTCAGCAGCTCCTTTGGCGCCAGGGCTTCGATTAAAGCTGATGTGCTTCGCTCATCCTGCCCTTTGGTCCTTGGAGGAATATTTGACCAGAATGCCAAAATGCTACAGTTGAGTCTATGCCGGATTTCCGGTATCTTTACCTCTGAGCTCCGGTATCCTTGCCTTGGTGGCTAAAACTTTCGTCCTCCCCGTACTCCGGCATACCCCTCCCGGCGTACCGGTTTGTACGAACTTAGCACAATTTTCACTCAACTTTGAGCATCCGGATTAATCTTTAATCCGGTACACAAATACCTTGTCATGGCATATTTGCCATAGTCTTGGCCTACCGGGGGCCATCCCCCCGACATTAGTCCCCGAAGCTGGTGCGGTCCGGCTGATCTTTCCGACGGACCACGCCAGGTTTCCACTCCAAACATACCGGATTAATCATTTCGGTTTCAAGTTAAACTTAGTCGGTGCTTTGTCGAACCCCTCAGACCATTTCCGGCTTCTTTTTGCCGGTTTCTTTGTCATTAAACTCTCCTCGACGAGGTTGAGAATAACTCGAGAACCGCACTTGTCAGTGACATGCGCACTATTACTGACATGGCAGTGTCAGGGGTCAAATCCCTCGTCTCCCGCGCACATTTAGTGTGCCACACCCGATCCATGCGGCCCTCTATGTGGCAGTTTTCAAAGGCGCGTGTACCTTGACGCCACGTGGCGGCCCATTAGCTGAAGAGGCGCGGGCTGCGCGGTTCCCGGCCCGTTAACCTCCTCGTATAAAAGGGGGACGGTTCGTCGTCCTCTTCACCGCTCCCCTCTTCTTCGCCATTTCCAATCTTCTGCGCTCTCTGTGCTCAGAGCTTCTGCGCCACCGCCCGTCGCCAAGATCATCTTCAACAGCGAAGTTCTACGAGGAACGCTCTGCGTTGCTCGGGCTTTCTCCGTTCATCACGTTCCCCACTCTTCTTCTCTGTCGCGCACTGCCTTTGGAGGTCCTGTGCCGCTACTCGCGCCGGAGCTCGCTTCTCCGACGAACCCTTGCTGCTACACTGCGGGAATCTCCCGCCGCCCATCTAAGGTTAGTGTGCCTCGATCTAGTCCTTCTCCCTTCCATGTGTTCTTCGCGTTCTTCATAGGTGCGGTAGATTTATTTACCCCCTTTTTCTTTTCATTTTTTCTTATGTCTAGATCTTCACAAATCGAGTAGAAGTTTGGGACCTCGTTGTTAGGTAGCTCCGGTACCTTCGAGAGATGGCTTTCGAAGAATCCGGCGGGCAGCTTTCTGGTAGCACTCAGTTTAGTGAAGAGCCCAAGATCTACTTGAGCAAAGAAGAAGCCGTAGAGTAAGGAGCCAACGGGATGGAAGAGGATCTTGCCCGGCTGGAGAAAGAAGCTGACGGTCCGGATCAAGAAGCTGGTTCTAGCTCCGCGTCTTACACTCGCCGTGCCTGGAAGGGTTACGACGTGAGCCAGGCAGAAATCAACGGGCTATACCGGTCCCGAAGGATACAGGAAGAGGTATTCTGCCGGATTCCGGGCGTGGAGCAGGAGCCTGTGCCCAATCCAGGCGAAGTAGTTGTCTTCACCGCCCATTTTGAGCGCGGTTTTGGTCTTTCGGCGTCGGACTTCTTCCGGCGCTTCCTTGACTTCTACGAGCTTCAACCACACCATCTCCCCGGCAATGCCATTTTCTATCTTTCTTCTTATGTCTCTTTAATGGAAGGTTTTGTCGGCCTCTTGCCTACCGTCGAGACCTTCGCTCGCTTTTACAATCTCTGGATCAATTCGATCCAGGATCCGAAACTCCCATCTCCCAAACCCATTGTTCAGTGCGGGGCGTGCATACTCACGCCCCGCCAGGGGAGCCCCTATTACAAGTTCTCCGGGTTAGAGTCCTGCCGGGCGTGGCAAGAGACTTTTTTCTATGTCCGGAACTCCGGCCCATCTGACTTCATCAACCTTCTGGCGTATATTCCCGGCGCACCTGCCAAGACTAATTGGCGGTTCAACCAAAAGGAGGGCCATGACGAAACCAACCGGATCGTCCGGTATATGGAAACGCTCAGCGACACCACCAACATCTGCGCTGACAACATCGTGCACACTTTTGACTCGCGCCGGGTTCTCCCCTTGCAGCGCCGCGTGCACAAGATATGCCAAATGACCGGGCGGAAGGATCCCACAAGGATCACAACTTTCTCCCTGAGCAAATCTGACGTGGTCTTGAAAGCCAAACAGATCTGCAAAACTAAGATGCCGGTTGAGTGGACGTGGGGCATGCAGCCTCACAGCCGCCGTCGCCCGCCAACGTCCCAAGTAAGATCTTGGGGCTTCCGGAATATTGTTTCCGGAATGCTGAAAACTGTTCTTTTAAGTTGTTTATTCCTTGTATTGCAGGACTTTCCTCGTATCAGCGCCGAGGCGCCGGAATCTTACGCCCCCAAACGCGTCTACGAAGAAGACGAGGACCAGGACCCTTATACGGTTGGAAACGTACACAAGATGGGCCCAAAGCACTCCAGACGCCTGATACGTCTCCGACGTATCGATAATTTCTTATGTTCCATGCCACATTATTGATGATATCTACATGTTTTATGCACACTTTATGTCATATTCGTGCATTTTCTGGAACTAACCTATTAACAAGATGCCGAAGTGCCGCTTCTCGTTTTCTGCTGTTTTTGGTTTCGTAAATCCTAGTAACGAAATATTCTCGGAATTGGACGAAATCAACGCCTGTGTTCCTATTTTGCCCGGAAGCATCCAGAACACCCGAGAGCCGCGCAGGGGGGCCACGGGGCCCCAGATGATAGGGTGGCGTGGCCCACCCCCTGGCCGCGCGGCCCTATGGTGTCGTCGCCCCTTCGACCTTCTGACGCCGCCTCTTCGCCTATATAAAGGTCCCAGACCTAAAACCTCGATACAAAAAAGCCACGGTACGAGAAACCTTCCAGAGCCGCCGCCATCGCGAAGCCAAGATCCGGGGGACAGGAGTCTCCGTTCCGGCACCCTGCCGGGGCGGGGAAGTGCCCCGGAAGGCTCCTCCATCGACACCACCGCCATCTTCATCAACGCTGCTCGTCTCCCATGAGGAGGGAGTAGTTCTCCATCGAGGCTCGGGGCTGTACCGGTAGCTATGTGGTTAATCTCTCTCCTATGTACTTCAATACAATAATCTCATGAGCTGCCTTACATGATTGAGATTCATATGATGATGCTTGTAATCTAGATGTCATTATGCTAGTCAAGTGAGTTTTACTTATGTGATCTCCGGAGACTCCTTGTCCCACGTGTGTAAAGGTGACGAGTGTGTGCACCGTGTGGGTCTCTTAGGCTATATTTCACATAATACTTATTCACTGTTATGAATGGCGTAGTGAAGTGCTTATTTATATCTCTTTATGATTGCAATGTGTTTTGTATCACAATTTATCTATGTGCTACTCTAGTGATGTTATTAAACTAGTTTTATTCCTCCCGCACGGTGTAATGGTGACGAGTGTGTGCATCCGTGTTAGTACTTGGCGTAGGCTATGATTGTGATCTCTTGTAGATTATGAAGTTAACTATTGCTATGATGGTATTGCTGTGATCTATTCCTCCTACCTAGTGTGAAGGTGACAAGTGTGCATGTCTGTGTTAGTACTTGGTTTAGTCGTGTTGATCTTTCATGCACTCTAAGGTTATTTAAATATGAACATTGAATTGTGGAGCTTGTTAACTCCGGCATTGAGGGTTCGTGTAATCCTACGCAATGTGTTTATCATCTAACAAAAGAGTGTAGAGTATGCATTTCTCTATTCTGTTATGTGATCAAAGTTGAGAGTGTCCACTAGTGAAAGTCTATTCCCTAGGCCTTGTTCCTAAATACTGCTATCGCTGCTTGTTTACTTGTTTCATCTGCGTTACTACTGCTACCATATTACCACCATCAACTACACGCCAGACAAGCTATTTTCTCGGCGCCGTTACTACTGCTCATATTCATTCATACCACCTGTATTTCACTATCTCTTCGCCGAACTAGTGCATCTATTAGGTGTGTTGGGGACACAAGAGACTTCTTGCTTTGTGGTTGCGGGGTTGCATGAGAGGGATATCTTTGACCTCTTCCTCCCCGAGTTCGATAAACCTTGGGTGATCCACTTAAGGGAAACTTGCTCGTTGTTCTACAAACCTCTCGCTCTTGGAGGTCCAACACTCGTCTACAAGAATAGAAGCTCCCGTAGACATCAAGCTATTTTCACGGCGCCGTTGCTCGGGAGGAAAGGTAAAAGGTACTCACACTCCGGATCTCGGCTACTAAGCTATTTTCGCCGTTGTAAGTACTCGAAGCTATTTCCTTTAGATCCTGCAATTGCATCTTTTTGTTTCTTGTTTACACTAGTTTGGCATAATGGACAAGAATGAGCTTCTTATTCTATTTCCTGATTTAAAACATGGATTGTTTGATGCGAAAATAAAAAAACCTATGAAATCTTATTTGCATGCTGGGTAGTAATATTAGTATGAACGCTTTGAACACCATTGTTGATAATGATATAGAAAGTTCTAAGCTTGGGGAAGCTGGTTTTCATGATCTTTTTAGTCCCCCAAGCATTGAGGAGAAAATTTTCTTTGATGATACTTTGCCTCCTATTTATGATGATTATAATGATAGTGGTCTTTTGGTGCCACCTACTATGGAGAGTAAATTTTGTTGTGATTATACTATGACTCCTACACTTGATGAGAATAATAATGATAGCTACTTTGTTGAATTTGCTCCCACTATTACTAATAAAATTGATTATGCTTATGTGGAGAGTAATAATTTTATGCATGAGACTCATGATAAGAATTCTTTATGTGATAGTTATATTGTTGAGTTTGCTCATGTTGCTACTGAAAGTTATTATGAGAGAGGAAAATATGGTCGTAGAAATTTTCATGTTACTAAAACACCTCTCTATGTGCTAAAATTTTCGAAGCTACACTTGTTTTATCTTCCTATGCTTGTCACTTTGCTCTTCATGAACTTGTTTATTTACAAGATTCCTATGCATAGGAAGCATGTTAGACTTAAATTTGTTTTGAATTTGCTTCTTGATGCTCTCTTTTGCTTCATACTCTATTTTTTATGTGAGCATCATTAAAACTGCTGAGCCCATCTTAACGGCTATAAAGAAAGAACTTCTTGGGAGATAACCCATGTGTTATTTTGCTACAGTACTTTATTTTATATTTGTGTCTTGGAAGTTGTTTACTACTGTAGCAACCTCTCCTTATCTTAGTTTTATGTTTTGTTGTGCCAAGTAAAGTCTTTGATAGTAAAGTGAATACTAGATTTGGATTACTGCGCAGAAACAGATTTCTTTGTTGTCACGAATCTGGGCCTAATTCTCTGTAGGTAACTCAGAAAATTATGCCAACTTACGTGAGTGATCCTCAGATATGTACGCAACTTTCATTCAATTTGGACATTTTCATTTGAGCAAGTCTGGTGCCTTAATAAAATCCATCTTTACGGACTGTTCTGTTTTGACAGATTCTGCCTTTTATTTCGCATTGCCTCTTTTGCTATGTTGGATGAATTTCTTTGATCCATTAATGTCCAGTAGCTTTATGCAATGTCCAGAAGTGTTAATAATGATTGTGTCACCTCTGAACATGTTAATTTTTATTGTGCACTAACCCTCTAATGAGTTGTTTCGAGTTTGGTTTCTAGGAAGTTTTCAAGGGTCAAGAGAGGAGGATGATATACTATGATCAAGAAGAGTGAAAGCTCTAAGCTTGGGGATGCCCCCGTGGTTCACCCCTGCATATATTAAGAAGACTCAAGCGTCTAAGCTTGGGGATGCCCAAGGCATCCCCTTCTTCATCGACAACATTATCAGGTTCCTCCCTTGAAACTATATTTTTATTCGGCCACATCTTATGTACTTTACTTGGAACGTCTGTGTGCTTTTGTTTTTGTTTTTGTTTTTGTTTTTGTTTTTGTTTTTGCTTGAATAAATGGATCCTAGCATTCATTGTGTGGGAGAGAGACACGCTCCGCTGTTGCATATTGATGGCGTGTATTTCACACGTTCGTTGGGCAACCCCAAGAGGAAGGTATGATGCGCACAGCAGCAAGTTTTCCCTCAGAAAGAAACCAAGGTTTATCGAACCAGGAGGAGCCAAGAAGCACGTTGAAGGTTGATGGCGGCGGGATGTAGTGCGGCGCAACACCGGAGATTCCGGCGCCAACGTGGAACCCGCACAACACAACCAAAGTACTTTGCCCCAACGAAACGAGTGAGGTTGTCAATCTCACCAGGCTTGCCGTAACAAAGGATTAACCGTATTGTGTGGAAGATGATTGTTTGCGAGAGAAAATAGTAAAAACAAGTATTGCAGCAGATTTGTATTTCAAGTATTAAAGAATGGACCGGGGTCCACAGTTCACTAGAGGTGTCTCTCCCATAAGATAAAAGCATGTTGGGTGAACAAATTACGAGTCGGGCAATTGACAAATAGAGAGGGCATAACAATGCACATACATGACATGATAAGTATAGTGAGATTTAATTGGGCATTACGACAAAGTACATAGACCGCCATCCAACCGCATCTATGCCTAAAAAGTCCACCTTCGGGTTATCATCCGAACCCCTCCAGTATTAAGTTGCAAAGCAACGTACAATTGCATTAAGTATGGTGCGTAATGTAATCAATAACTACATCCTCGAACATAGCATCAATGTTTTATCCCTAGTGGCAACAAGCACAACACAACCTTAGAACTTTCGTCACTCGTCCCGGTGTCAATGCGGGCATGAACCCACTATCGAGCATAAGTACTCCCTCTTGGAGTTAAAAGTAAAAACTTGGCCGAGCCTCTACTAGAAACGGAGAGCATGCAAGATCATAAACAACACATGTATAATAACTTGATAATTAACATGACATAGTATTCTCTATCCATCGGATCCCGACAAACACAACATATAGAATTACGGATAGATGATCTTGATCATGTTAGGCAGCTCACAAGATCCGACAATGATAGCACAATGGGGAGAAGACAACCATCTAGCTACCGCTATGGACCCATAGTCCAGGGGTAGACTACTCACTCATCACTCCGGAGGCGACCATGGCGGCGTAGAGTCCTCCGGGAGATGAATCCCCTCTCCGGCGAGGTGCCGGAGGCGATCTCCTGGATCCCCCGAGATGGGATCGGCGGCGACGGCGTCTCGGCAAGGTTTTCCGTATCGTGGCTCTCGGCATCGGGGGTTTCGTCACGGAGGCTATTTGTAGGCGGAAGGGTAGGTCAAGAGGCGGCACGGGGGCCCCACACCACAGGGCGGCGCGGCCAAGGGGGGCCGCGCCGCCTTGTGGTGTGGCCCCTCCGTGGCCCCTCTTCGTCTCTCCTTCGGACTTCCGGAAGCTTCGTGAGAAAATAGGCCACTCGGGCTTTGATTTCGTCCAATTCCGAGAATATTTCGTTACTAGGATTTCTGAAACCAAAAACAGCGGAAAACAAGAATCGGCACTTCGGCATCTTGTTAATAGGTTAGTTCCGTAAAATGCACGAATATGACATAAAGTGTGCATAAAACATGTAGGTATCATCAATAATATGGCATAGAACATAAGAAATTATCGATACGTCGGAGACGTATCAAGCATCCCCAAGCTTAGTTCCGCTCGTCCCGAGCGAGTAAAACGATAACAAAGATAATTTCGAAGTGATATGCCATCATAACCTTGATCATACTATTTGTAAACATATGTAGTGGATGCAGCGATCAAAACAATGGTGATGACATGAGTAAACAGGTGAATCATAGAGCAAAGACTTTTCATGAATAGTACTTCAAGACAAGTATTAATAAGTCTTGCATAAGAGTTAACTCATAAAGCAATAAATCAAAGTAAAGGTATTGAAGCAACACAAAGGAAGATTAAGTTTCAGCGGTTGCTTTCAACTTGTAACATGTATATCTCATGGATAATAGTCAACATAGAGTAATATAACAAGTACAATATGCAAATATGTAGGAATCAATGCACGGTTCACACAAGTGTTTGCTTCTTGAGGTGGAGAGAGATAGGTGAACCGACTCAACATAAAAGTAAAGAGAATGGTCCTTCAAAGAGGAAAGTATCGATTGCTATATTTGTGCTAGAGCTTTTATTTTGAAAACATGAAACAATTTTGTCAACGGTAGTAATAAAGCATATGAGTTATGTACATTATATCTTACAAGTTGCAAGTCTCATGCATAGTATGCTAATAGTGCCCGCACCTTGTCCTAATTAACTTGGACTACCGGATCTTTGCAATGCACATGTTTTGACCAAGTGTCACAATGGGGTACCTCCATGCCGCCTGTACAAAGGTCTAAGGAGAAAGCTCGCATTTTGGATTTCTCGCTTTTGATTATTCTCAACTTAGACATCCATACCGGGACAACATGGACAACGGATAATGGACTCCTCTTTTATGCATAAGCATGTGGCAACAATTATTATTCTCATATGAGATTGAGGATATGTGTCCAAACTGAAACTTCCACCATGAATCATGGCTTTAGTTAGCGGCCCAAAGTTCTTCTCTAACAACATGCATGCTCCAACCATGAAGGTGGTAGATCTCTCTTGCTTCGGACAAGGCGGACATGCATAGCAACTCACATGATATCCAACAAGAAATAGTTGATGGCGTCCCCAGAAACATGGTTATCGCTCAACAAGCAACTTAATAAGAGATAAAGTGCATAAGTACATATTCAATACTACAATAGTTTTTAAGCTATTTGTCCCATGAGCTATATATTGCAAAGGTGAATGATGGAATTTTAAAGGTAGCACTCAAGCAATTTACTTTGGAATGGCGTATAAATACCATGTAGTAGGTAGGTATGGTGGACACAAATGGCATAGTGGTTAAGTATTTTGGATGCATGAGAAGTATTCCCTCTCGATACAAGGTTTAGGCTAGCAAGGTTATTTGAAACAAACACAAGGATGAACGGTACAGCAAAACTCACATAAAAGACATATGGTAAACATTATAAGACTCCATACCGTCTTCCTTGTTGTTCAAAACTCAATACTAGATGTTATCTAGACTCTAGAGAAACCAAATATGCAAACCAAATTAACAAGCTCTAAGTATTTCTTCATTAATGGGTGCAAAGTATATGATGCAAGAGCTTAAACATGAGCACAACAATTGCCAAGTATCAAATTATCCAAGACATTTTAGAGTTACTACATGTAGCATTTTCCAATTCCAACCATATAACAATTTAGCGAAGGAGAAACTTCGCCATGAATACTATGAGTAGAACCTAAGGACATATTTGTCCATATGCAACAGCGGAGCGTGTCTCTCTCCCATAAAGTGAATGCTAGGATCCATTTTATTCAAACAAAACAAAAACAAAAACAAACCAACGCTCCAAGCAAAGTACATAAGATGTGGCCGAATAAAAATATAGTTTCAGGGGAGGAACCTGATAATGTTGTCGATGAAGAAGGGGATGCCTTGGGCATCCCCAAGCTTAGACGCTTGAGTCTTCTTAATATATGCAGGGGTGAACCACCGGGTGCATCCCCAAGCTTAGAGCTTTCACTCTCCTTGATCATATTGCATCATACTCCTCTCTTGATCCTTGAAAACTTCCTCCACACCAAACTCGAAACAACTCATTAGAGGGTTAGTGCATAATAAAAATTCACATGTTCAGAGGTGACACAATCATTCTTAACACTTCTGGACATTGCATAAAGCTACTGGACATTAATGGATCAAAGAAATTCATCCAACATAGCAAAAGAGGCAATGCGAAATAAAAGACAGAATCTGTCAAAACAGAACAGTCCGTAAAGATGGATTTTATTAGGCCACCAGACTTGCTCAAACGAAAATGCTCAAATTTAATGAAAGTTGCGTACATATCTGAGGATCACTCACGTAAATTGGCATAATTTTCTGAGTTACCTACAGAGAATTAGACCCAGATTCGTGACAAGCAAAGAAATCTGTTTCTCGCGAGTAATCCAAATCTAGTACTTACTTTTCTATCAAAGACTTTACTTGGCACAACAAAACATAAAACTAAGATAAGGAGAGGTTGCTACAGTAGTAAACAACTTCCAAGACACAAATATAAAACAAAGTACTGTAGGTAAAAACATGGGTTGTCTCCCATATGCGCTTTTCTTTAACGCCTTTCGGCTAGGCGCGTAAAGTATGTATCAAGTAACATCGAGAGATGAAGCATCAACATCATAATTTGTTCTAATAATAGAATCATAAGGTAACTTCATTCTCTTTCTAGGGAAGTGTTCCATACCTTTCTTGAGAGGAAATTGATATTTAATATTACCTTCCTTCATATCAATAGTAGCACCAACGGTTCGAAGAAAAGGTCTTCCCAATATAATGGGACAAGATGCATTGCATTCAATATCCAAGACAACAAAATCAACGGGGACAAGGTTATTGTTAACCATAATATGAACATTATCAACTTTCCCCAAAGGTTTCTTTTTAGCATTATCAGCGAGATTAACATCCAAATAACAATTCTTCAATGGTGGCAAGTCAAGCATATCATAGACTTTTTTAGGCATAACAGAAATACTTGCACCAAGATCACATAAGGCATTACAATCAAAATCTTTGATTCTCATTTTAATGATGGGCTCCCAACCATCCTCTAGCTTTCTAGGAATAGAAGTTTCAAGTTTTAGTTTCTCTTCTCTAGCTTTTATGAGAGCATTTGTAATATGTTTTGTGAAAGCCAAGTTTATAGCACTAGCATTGGGACTTTTAGCAAGTTTTTGCAAGAACTTTATAACTTCAGAGATATGGCAATCATCAAAATCTAAATCATTACAATCTAAAGCAATGGGATTATCATCCCCAAGGTTGGAAAAAATTTCAGCAGTTTTATCACAAGCAGTTTCAGCAGTTTTAGCGGTTTCGAGTAATTTTGCGCGCTTTGCACTAGGAGTAGAAGCATTGCCAACACCAATTATTTTATCATGGATAGTAGGAGGTGCAGCAACATATGAATCATTAGCATTGCTAGTGGTGGTAATAGTCCAAACTTTAGCTACATTTTCCTTTTTAGCTAGTTTTTCATTTTCTTCTCTATCCCACCTAGCTCGCTAGTTCAGCCATTAATCTTATATTCTCATTAATTCTAACTTGGATGGCATTTGCTGTAGTAACAATTTTATTTTCAATATCCCTATTAGGCATAACTTTCGATTTCAAAAGATCAACATCGGAGGCAAGACTATCAACTCTAGAAACAAGAATATCAATTTTATTGAGCTTTTCCTCAACAGATTTGTTAAAGGCAGTTTGTGTACTAATAAATTATTTAAGCATGGCTTCAAGTCCAGGGGGTGTATTCCTATTATTGTTGTAAGAATTCCCATAAGAATTAGCATAACCGTTACCATTATTGTAAGGATATGGCCTATAGTTATTACTAGAATTGTTCCGATAAGCATTGTTGTTGAAATTATTATTTTTAATGAAGTTTACATCAACATGTTCTTCTTGTGCAACCAATGAAGCTAATGGAACATTATTAGGATCAACATTAGTCCTATCATTCGCAAGCATAGACATAATAGCATCAACCTTATCATTCAAGGAAGAGGATTCTTCAACAGAATTTACCTTCTTACCTTGTGGAGCTCTTTCCGTGTGCCATTCGGAGTAATTAACCATCATATTATCAAGAAGCTTTGTTGCTTCACCAAGAGTGATGGACATAAAGGTACCTCCAGCAGCTGAATCCAATAAATTCCGTGAATAAAAATTTAGTCCTGCATAGAAGGTTTGGATGATCATCCAAGTAGTCAGTCCATGGGTTGGGCAATTTTTAACCAGAGATTTCATTCTTTCCCAAGCTTGAGCAACATGTTCAGTATCTAATTGTTTGAAATTCATTATGCTACTCCTCAAAGATATAATTTTAGCAGGGGGATAATATCTACCAATAAAAGCATCCTTGCATTTAGTCCATGAATCAATACTATTCTTAGGCAGAGATAGCAACCAATCTTTAGCTCTTCCTCTTAATGAGAAAGGGAACAATTTTAATTTTATAATGTCACCATCTACATCTTTATACTTTTGCATTTCACATAGTTCAACAAAATTATTGAGATGGGCAGCAGCATCATCAGAACTAACACTAGAAAATTGCTCTCGCATAACAAGATTAAGTAAATCAGGTTTAATTTCAAAGAATTCTGCTGTAGTAGCAAGTGGAGCAATAGGTGTGCATAAGAAATCATTATTATTTGTGCTAGTGAAGTCACACAACTTAGTATTTTCAGCGTTGGCCATTTTAGCAATAGTAAATAAAGCAAACTAGATAAAGTAAATGCAAGTAAACTAATTTTTTTGTGTTTTCGATATAGCAAACAAGATAGTAAATAAAGTAAAGCTAGCAACTAATTTTTTTGTGTTTTGATATAAGTGCAGCAAACAAAGTAGTAAATAAAATAAAGCAAGACAAAAACAAAGTAAAGAGATTGAGAAGTGGAGACTCCCCTTGCAGCGTGTCTTGATCTCCCGGCAACGGCGCCGTGAAAATATGCTTGATGGCGTGTATTTCACACGTTCGTTGGGCAACCCCAAGAGGAAGGTATGATGCGCACAGCAGCAAGTTTTCCCTCGAAAGAAACCAAGGTTTATCGAACCGGGAGGAGCCAAGAAGCACGTTGAAGGTTGATGGCGGCGGGATGTAGTGCGGCGCAACACCGTAGATTCCGGCGCCAACGTGGAACCTGCACAACACAACCAAAGTACTTTGCCCCAACGAAACAGTGAGGTTGTCAATCTCACCGGCTTGCTGTAACAAAGGATTAACCGTATTGTGTGGAAGATGATTGTTTGCGAGAGAAAATAGTAAAAACAAGTATTGCAGCAGATTTGTATTTCAAGTATTAAAGAATGGACCGGGGTCCACAGTTCACTAGAGGTGTCTCTCCCATAAGATAAAAGCATGTTGGGTGAATAAATTACAGTCGGGCAATTGACAAATAGAGAGGGCATAACAATGCACATACATGACATGATAAGTATAGTGAGATTTAATTGGGCATTACGACAAAGTACATAGACCGCCATCCAACCGCATCTATGCCTAAAAAGTCCACCTTCAGGTTATCATCCGAACCCCTCCAGTATTAAGTTGCAAAGCAACAGACAATTGCATTAAGTATGGTGCGTAATGTAATCAATAACTACATCCTCGAACATAGCATCAATGTTTTATCCCTAGTGGCAACAAGCACAACACAACCTTAGAACTTTCTGTCACTATCCCAGTGTCAATGCGGGCATGAACCCACTATCGAGCATAAGTACTCCCTCTTGGAGTTAAAAGTAAAAACTTGGCCAGAGCCTCTACTAGAAACGGAGAGCATGCAAGATCATAAACAACACATGTATAATAACTTGATAATTAACATGACATAGTATTCTCTATCCATCGGATCCCGACAAACACAACATATAGAATTACGGATAGATGATCTTGATCATGTTAGGCAGCTCACAAGATCCGACAATGATAGCACAATGGGGAGAAGACAACCATCTAGCTACTGCTATGGACCCATAGTCCAGGGGTAGACTACTCACTCATCACTCCGGAGGCGACCATGGCGGCGTAGAGTCCTCCGGGAGATGAATCCCCTCTCCGGCAGGGTGCCGGAGGCGATCTCCTGGATCCCCCGAGATGGGATCGGCGGCGACGGCGTCTCAGTAAGGTTTTCCGTATCGTGGCTCTCGGTACTGGGGGTTTCTTCACGGAGGCTATTTGTAGGCGGAAGGGTAGGTCAAGAGGCGGCACGGGGGCCCCACACCACAGGGCCGCGCGGCCAAGGGGGGGGCCGCGCCGCCTTATGGTGTGGCCCCTCCGTGGCCCCTCTTCGTCTCTCCTTCGGACTTCTGGAAGCTTCGTGAGAAAATAGGCCACTGGGCTTTGATTTCGTCCAATTCCGAGAATATTTCGTTACTAGGATTTCTGAAACCAAAAACAGCGAAAACAAAGCAATCTGTCACTTCGGCATCTTGTTAATAGGTTAGTTCCAGAAAATGCACGAATATGACATAAAGTGTGCATAAAACATGTAGGTATCATCAATAATATGGCATAGAACATAAGAAATTATCGATACGTCGGAGACGTATCACATATGGACAAATATGTCCTTAGGTTTTACTCATAGTATTCATGGCGAAGGTTGAATCTTCTTCGTTAAATTGTTATATGGTTGGAATCGGGAAATGCTACATGTAGTAATTCTAAAATGTCTTGAATAATTTGATACTTGGCAATTGTTGTGCTCATGTTTAAGCTCTTGCATCATATACTTTGCACCCATTAATGAAGAAATACATAGAGCTTGCTAAAATTTGGTTTGCATAATTGGTCTCTCTAAGGTCTAGATAATTTCTAGTATTGAGTTTGAACAACAAGGAAGACGGTGTAGAGTCTTATAATGTTTACAATATGTCTTTTATGTGAGTTTTGCTGCACCGTTCATCCTTGTGTTTGTTTCAAATAACCTTGCTAGCCTAAACCTTGTATCGAGAGGGAATACTTCTCATGCATCCAAAATCCTTGAGCCAACCACTATGCCATTTGTGTCCACCATACCTTCCTACTACATGGTATTTCTCCGCCATTCCAAAGTAAATTGCTTGAGTGCTACCTTTAAAATTCCATCATTCGCCTTTGCAATATATAGCTCATGGGACAAATAGCTTAAAAACTATTGTGGTATTGAATATGTACTTATGCACTTTATCTCTTATTAAGTTGCTTGTTGTGCGATAACCATGTTTCGGGGACGCCATCAACTACCCTTTGTTGAATATCATGTGAGTTGCTATGCATGTCCGTCTTGTCTCGAAGTAAGAGAGATCTACCACCTTTATGGTTGGAGCATACATATTGTTAGAGAAGAACATTGGGCCGCTAACTAAAGCCATGATTCATGGTGGAAGTTTCAGTTTTGGACATATATCCTCAATCTCATATGAGAATAATAATTGTTGCCACATGCTTATGCATTAAAGAGGAGTCCATTATCCGTTGTCCATGTTGTCCCGGTATGGATGTCTAAGTTGAGAATAATCAAAAGCGAGAAATCCAAAATGCGAGCTTTCTCCTTAGACCTTTGTACGAGCGGCATGGAGGTACCCCATTGTGACACTTGGTTAAAACATGTGTATTGCAATGATCCGGTAGTCCAAGCTAATTAGGACAAGGTGCGGGCACTATTAGTATACTATGCATGAGGCTTGCAACTTGTAAGATATAATTTTCATAACTCATATGCTTTATTACTACCGTTGACAAAATTGTTTCATGTTTTCAAAATAAGAGCTCTAGCACAAATATAGCAATCGATGCTTTCCTCTTTGAAGGACCATTCTTTTTACTTTTATGTTGAGTCAGTTCACCTATTTCTCTCCACCTCAAGAAGCAAACACTTGTGTGAACTGTGCATTGATTCCTACATACTTGCATATTGCACTTGTTATATTACTCTATGTTGACAATTATCCATGAGATATACATGTTACAAGTTGAAAGCAACCGCTGAAACTTAATCTTCCTTTGTGTTGCTTCAATACCTTTACTTTGATTTATTGCTTTATGAGTTAACTCTTATGCAAGACTTATTGATGCTTGTCTTGAAGTACTATTCATGAAAAGTCTTTGCTTTATGATTCACTTGTTTACTCATGTCATTACCATTGTTTTGATCGCTGCATTCATTACATATGTTTACAAATAGTATGATCAAGGTTATGATGGCATGTCACTTCGAAATTATCTTTGTTATCGTTTTACCTCGCTCGGGACGAGCGGAACTAAGCTTGGGGATGCTGATACGTCTCCGACGTATCGATAATTTCTTATGTTCCATGCCACATTATTGATGATATCTACATGTTTTATGCACACTTTATGTCATATTCGTGCATTTTCCGGAACTTACCTATTAACAAGATGCCGAAGTGCCAGTTCTCGTTTTCTCGCTGTTTTTGGTTTCGAAATCCTAGTAACGAAATATTCTCGGAATTGGACGAAATCAACGCCCAGGTTCCTATTTTGCCCGGAAGCATCCAGAACACCCGAGAGCCGCCAGAGGGAAGCCACAGGGCCCCCAGATGATAGGGTGGCGCGGCCCACCCCCTGGCCGCGCGGCCCTATGGTGTCGTCGCCCCTTCGACCTTCTGACGCCGCCTCTTCACCTATATAAAGGTCCCAGACCTAAAACCTCGATACAAAAAAGCCACGGTACGAGAAACCTTCCAGAGCCGCCGCCATCGCGAAGCCAAGATCTGGGGGACAGGAGTCTCTGTTCCGGCACCCTGCCGGGGCGGGGAAGTGCCCCCGGAAGGCTCCTCCATCGACACCACCGCCATCTTCATCAACGCTGTTGTCTCCCATGAGGAGGGAGTAGTTCTCCGTCGAGGCTCGGGGCTGTACCGGTAGCTATGTGGTTAATCTCTCTCCTATGTACTTCAATACAATAATCTCATGAGCTGCCTTACATGATTGAGATTCATATGATGATGCTTGTAATCTAGATGTCATTATGCTAGTCAAGTGAGTTTTACTTATGTGATCTCCGGAGACTCCTTGTCCCACGTGTGTAAAGGTGACGAGTGTGTGCACCGTGTGGGTCTCTTAGGCTATATTTCACGGAATACTTATTCACTGTTATGAATGGCGTAGTGAAGTGCTTATTTATATCTCTTTATGATTGCAATGTGTTTTGTATCACAATTTATCTATGTGCTACTCTAGTGATGTTATTAAAGTAGTTTTATTCTTCCGCACGGTGTAATGGTGACGAGTGTGTGCATCCGTGTTAGTACTTGGCGTAGGCTATGATTGTGATCTCTTGTAGATTATGAAGTTAACTATTGCTATGATGGTATTGATGTGATCTATTCCTCCTACATAGTGTGAAGGTGACGAGTGTGCATGCTTGTGTTAGTACTTGGTTTAGTCGTGTTGATCTTTCATGCACTCTAAGGTTATTTAAATATGAACATTGAATTGTGGAGCTTGTTAACTCCTGCATTGAGGGTTCGTGTAATCCTACGCAATGTGTTCATCATCCAACAAAAGAGTGTAGAGTATGCATTTATCTATTCTGTTATGTGATCAAAGTTGAGAGTGTCCACTAGTGAAAGTCTATTCCCTAGGCCTTGTTCCTAAATATCGCTATCGCTGCTTGTTTACTATTTTATTGCGTTACTATCGCTACCATATTACCACCATCAACTACACGCCAGCAAGCTATTTTCCGGCGCCGTTACTACTCGCTCATATTCATTCATACCACCTGTATTTCACTATCTCTTCGCCGAACTAGTGCACCTATTAGGTGTGTTGGGGACACAAGAGACTTCTTGCTTTGTGGTTGCAGGGTTGCATGAGAGGGATATCTTTGACCTCTTCCTCCCTGAGTTCGATAAACCTTGGGTGATCCACTTAAGGGAAACTTGCTGCTGTTCTACAAACCTCTGCTCTTGGAGGCCCAACACTGTCTACAAGAACAGAAGCTCCCGTAGACATCAACGCCCCGGTAAAACTCCTACTTTTCGTCCTTCGAGAGCCCGGGCCAACGCTTCCGACAATGATGATGATTGCATAATGCTTCAGGTACTTGATCTGCTTCCCTTATCTTATGTTTTTTCTGCCATGTCGGTTTCAGCTGATCAAGATCGTCAGGTGCTGGAGCACGTGACTCCGCTTGCTACTGAGGTCGGGGATCCTCCGGCTCCTCGAGTCCGGAAGACTCCGGCTTCCGACGCCGGTAGCAGCGATGCTCTGGCTACCAAGCGCCAGAAGATATTGAGCTCCGGGCCTTCAAGGAAGAAGAGGGAGAAACGAGATTCTGGTCTCCTCCGGGTAAATTTCCTCATCACACCTTTCCGGTTTACACCTTCGTACTTGATATTTTCTGCAGCTAACTCCCATCTTTTATCTTTCAGGTCTGCTCTAGAACTTACCAGGAGCGCGTCCGGAATGAAGCCGGAAGCTCCCAAGGATAGCGGCAAGGCCCATGACCCTCCTCACAAAAGTCCGACACACTCTGGTGCCGGCAAAGCTGCTTCCTCCCCTCGGGGAGGTACTACAAGTTCGGGGAGCGAGGCCCCTAAAAGGAAACATCACCGCGTGGAGGAGGATTTTTCTTGCCCTCCAGAGATTGAAGATTCCGGTGCCAGCAACATAGGCACCGGTTCAGAACAAGCTTGGCGGCCAGAACCTTTGGTTCCGCCCGTCCTTGAAAAAACCAGCAAAGTAACTACTTCCCCTAGCAAGACTTCCTCTTCTGCACCAAGGAAACCGGCTTCGCCGGCCAAGGGCGCAGCTGCACCGCCACCGGCATCTTCCAACAAGCCTCCTCCCTCTCCTTCCGGTCAGAAACCTTCTTCGTAGAGGAGCGCAACGGTCACCGCGGAGCAGCTCTGTGGCGCTGCTAAAGATCACTACAACAGAACAGAGCTTTGGTAACACAATCATGTAACACTTGAAATAAGGTGTTACAAGTAAAAGTGGGGTAACACATCATCTGTGTTACAAATACAGACAGTAACATATGCTAAGCAAGATCTAAAAACGTGTTACAGGATACTATCCTGGTAACATGTAAATTTGAGTTACTCCGGATATGTTACAAGGATATTATTCTGGTAACACGTAAATTTGAGTTACTCCAGATGTGTTACGAACTCACATTACAGTATAACACATAATCATGAGTTGGTATCTAGTGTTACATGCCCTATAGATGAAAATGACTAGAATTTTAAGGAACTATTATTTATCAAAGAAAAAACCAATGACCCACGTGCGTGATGTAGGATCGCGCCTGCCGCAGCCCCATTTTATCCTAGTTGGTGTCTTCAACTGGAAAAGTCTCGTTTTAACCGTGACTGATGCTGGCCGTGCTCCGCGGGACGTGTCCTAGCCATTGAAACCGGAACTAGTGTGCATTAGTCCCGGTTCCAAACACGGCCGAGACTATGCTCCGGGCAGATCCAAACGAAAGACATGTTTTCTACTAGTCTACTTCTCTGGTGGGCTAGATGAAATAGCAAAATATATGAATGTAATTTTACCATCAATTTTGCCTGACCTTGCGTTGAGATGATTCCAGAATAAAATGTATCTGCTCGTTGAAATAAGATCAATGTGTTCGTATAGCAAGATATATTTTTCCAAAAGTCATGTTATCATACATGGCTGAATTTTTTTCAAACCACGCAGCGGGAAAGGCAGGCGCGTAGATGAAAAATTCAACTCCGTGTGCAAGTGGGCCTAGGCTGGAGCGTGGAGGGATTGTATCCTTATCTACTCCCGTCTGGATCTGATCCTCCTAATGACGCACCACGATTAGCGCCTCCACTTCCTCATCTTCCCAGCCTGAGTGCGAGATGATTCAACGCCCGCGGCAAGCAGCCCTCATGAATCCCCTCACCCTCCTCCTTCCTTCGCGTTCTCCCGATTAGAGGGCGTCTCCATCTCGACCACCACCCCCACCGGCATCTCGCTCAATCTTGCATCGCGGTGCCTACTAATCGCGGAGACCGTGTCCTTGCCGTGTTTCAGGCAGTGGGTCGACGGCGCGCTGCTTACTCGGAGCCGGCCACCGTGACCCCGCTCCCACGGAGCTCGACCCAGCCGCCAAGCCTTCTTCCAATGGGAACAAGAAGCATGAGAAGATGAACGACGATCTGGTGAGCGCCCTCGTCCTTCTTCCCACCCACTCTGTCTGCGGCCGCACGCGGTCTGGGCTATATCGGTTCAATCTGCAGTTTTTCTCCGATGTGGTCGTTGTTGGGTGCTGCCGGAGGAGGACACACAGGGATCTGGAGGTCTACGCCATTAGGATGTTTCGTATTGTGCCTGGACGATCCTATCCGCGTGCGGCTCACCGGAACAGGAGATTGGGCGAGCCTAGCCTTATTTCTTCATCAGGGAGTTTTTACTGTGCAACTTTACATTAGTTCTAACAGAAGGAAGCCTGAACAAATTATCATTTTAGGTATTCAGCCACTACAAAATCAAGATGCAACTCTAAATATTGAAGCTCTCATTTAAGCATGAGAATATTTTCTTCCGTTGTAAAGAAAACCATATGTGACGTGTTTCTATGCTCATGATAATTCTTAATTTATCATGTTCTTATCTCAAACAAATTTCATTATTTTGGTTCTAGGGATGAAGTTAGCGACAAGCAAGTTTGCTAAGGTGCTTGAACATTGAGCTGGCTCGGATAACTTAGGTAAGCACCCTCTTCTCTCAGCTCTTTCTGTTTAGTTTGCTTTTAGCACGAGAGCTTAGTGCTATGCTTCATTTTTTTGAGGTGGCTATGCTTCAGTTTGTCGAAGTGGGATATACCTGCACTGTATTGTACCAGAAAATATGAAAGATAGTATGTCATGTTGAATACTGTAATATTTAAGGCATAGGTAAGGGTAACTAGTGGTCAAGCTTGTAGGTCTTTGCTTCATATATATTTTTCATTCCTATAAATCCGAGGATGTTGCGATATTTACCTTTGTTCATACATTTCTGATACTTGTTTATTATAAGTTTTTACTATTGCTTGTTTCTTTGTGAACAAATAAATTTGTTTTGATTACGCCAGCTATCATCATGGATGTATGTTGAATTTGTGAAGCTTTTGCAACATGATATGCAGTTTCTTGGCCTCTATTTTAAGTTATTTTCTTAAGTATGTTTTAATTATGTTTATGAATATTTAATCATAACTTTAAATCCAAATTTCATTTTGCAGATTCAAAAGCATGATAGATGAGTTGCATTTGAATACTCCACAATGACTCCCATGGAGAAGCCAAATAATGTTTGGCAATGTAACTAAGCAACGAATGTATTTTAGATTGGCGGATTGACAGATGTAATAAAAGATCATTCTGTATAGTCCATGTTATGAATGCTGAAGTGTTATGTGAATAATGTTTGTGTTGTGCTTATGTGCTCTATCTATTCTCCAGTTTGGTATTTACATTTCTAAATGTATTTGATTCACACTTTTTTCTTTTTAAGAATATAAATTATGTGAACTTGTATATAAAAATAAATATATATGCAACAATCAGAGAGGATTTGCTTGTCACAATACTAATGTAATTATGTTACCACTTACGTTACAATAGTTGACAAATGTGTTACTTAAGTGGTTAACAATCATTAATTATTGTGTTACAACATCTGGATAAGTATGTTACTACTTATGGTGCTAGAGCTACTAGAATGTGTTACTATTCTTAGAAAACTATGTTACTACATCAAAAAAGTATGTTACTACTTGTGTTCCTATAGTTATAAAATGGTGTTACTAGCACATTATGTAACACATATGATGCATGTTACTAGACAATAATTGTAACACACTATATAACATATAGGAACAATTATTATGTGTGACAGTGGACATCTCTTAGTAACACGGCCTAATGGAACACATCTCAAATTGTGTTACTAAATGACACAGTAACATGTTTTTGGACCTGTAGTAACACAAGACTGTGTTACCAAAGCTCTGTCCTGTTGTAGTGGATGCCTCGGTTCAGCCCACCATCTCCCAGGCCCTTACTCTGCATGCCGGGCGTGATGCGATCGCCGCCGGCGAGAAGGTCTCAGCACAGCTGGGCTGGATCATCGAGCTGAACCGCGGCGATGCCAACTTGGGCGCGCTACAACGGTATGTGGATAAGTGGAACCTCTCCGACCTCACCGAGGCCACTCTTGGCGTCGACAAGGACAAGAAGGTGGTGACTGATCCGCGTGGCCCCCGGAACACCGTGCAGCACTTGGGACGGCTCAAGAAGGTTGTGCGGGAGTTCGACAACGCCTTGCACGATGCTGACAACAACGTGCTGGTAAGTTGTTTCTTCCGGATCTAAATTTCATCCTTAAACCGGATTGTTTTCAACTTTGATCTTGTAGATATATCCTCATAGTCCCCGAGTTTCGGGTTAAGCATGTAGTACTTAGCACGAAACTGCTCAAAAACCGGCATAGCTAGTCCCCGAGTTTCAGGTTAAGCACACTGTACTTGGCGCGAAACTTGCCAAAAAAAACTAGCATAGCTCACGGTTTCTTTTAACTTTTGCAGGGCGTGTTGGACTCATGCAAGCAACTATTTGAGGAGTTACTATGGGAGCATCGCGACCTCACCGAGGCTTTCGCTTCCCTTCAGCTCAGCCACAACCAGTGCTGAGGTTTGTTTGAGCCTACCGGCTTCTTTTGTACCGGTTTTTTACTTTGATGAACTTTGTTAAAAGGCTTCTTTTGCGCAGCTGCCCTGCCGGAAGCTTCCCTTGATGACCTCACCGGCCAAATTTCTGCACTTAAAGGTGAGCCGCATCTGTCGGTTTGTTTTTTCCCTTGTTATCTTTTTCTACTAACTCCATCCATTCCGGATTTCAGTTGAAAAGGAAGGGCTATCCCTCCAGCACCAGCGCAGCCTGAAGGCCCAGCGGGATGAAACCGCCAACCTCAAGGATCAAATGATCCAAGCTGGGCTGCAGTACGCAGGGGAGCTGAAGGAGGCCATTGCCGTCGGCGACGCCAAGGTCGAGGAGGCCAAAAAACAATTCGCTGATGCCGAGGAGCAGCTGCGCCGGGAGCTTGAGGAGGAGAGGAAGCTGCTGAAGCTGGAGCAGGAGAAGAACCGCGAACTCTCGGTGCTCCATGTTTCGCTTGGCCAGATGATTAAGGACACTGATGCCAAAGCCCTGAGTAGGTGTTCCTGCCCCTTGCTTATAAGCTTTCTTTTACATCCGGTTTATTCTCACACCGGCTTCTTTTGATTTCTCCGCAGAACTGTTCCCGGACTCTCAGGAACGCGCGGAGGTGACCGTTTCCAAGCTCTGGACCGATAATTCGGCTCGTGACGCCAGCGCCCCTGGACCACAGAGGACCATCTCGCCGGTCTCTACTCCCAGATCACGCATATGAAGGTTGTCGACCGACATCTTGGCCAGCTACCGAAAGCCGCGCTCAAGATCTTCAAGTGCCTCTAGCCTAGGGAGCTTGTGCCGGACAACATCAGCGCCCTCGCCGAGCGGCTTCTTGATGCCGGTAAGCGGCTGAGCGAATGGCGACACTCTGCTGCGTGTGCTGGGGCTGACACGGCGCTGCAGTTCATGTGCTCCTGGTACGAATCTCTGGATCTGGAGAGCTTGCACAACATGTGTGCTGATGCCCCAACAGATACCGTTCCGGAGAAGATTACCGCGCGCCGCGCCCGTGCCTACCGCATTGCCAGCTATGCCTCTACCAGCACCTTCATTCCTCCTCCATCTGACTTCGAAGAAGAATTTACTGATGACAAAAAAGCCAAAGATGTCGAAGAAGAGGAAGAAGAAGCCGGAAATGGCGAAGCACAAGAAGAAGTTGTTGTAAACGCTCCAGAAGAAGCAGCTGCTGGTTACCCCGAGCAAGCCCCTGAGGAACCTGTTGCCCCCAAACAAACCCTGGAGAGCTCATCTCCGCTCTACCACTGAAAACTTTGGTCCTGTCTCATGATAAACAATTTCGTGAAATTCCCCTGGTATGCCGGGGTGGGAAGATGTAATATACTATTTAAGTCCTTTTTGTGGTTGTGAACTGCAGTAGTTTAATAGGTTTGCATGCTTGAACCTTTAAGATTATTATGCTAAGCCGGTAAACTTGGTTTGACCGAAACCTCGTTCAGTTTGTTTTGCGTTTTATCTTGCATGGAGAACACTCCGGATCCATTCCCGAGTTCAATCTAATGCACGCTTGGTTCTTTTACTTTGGATTTGTCTACCTCTTTTGGGTGTTTGACGTATGAGGCCCAAAGTTCTTTTGCCAAGCAAGCATTTTCTCGAACTTAGAGAAAAAACTCGAAACTTTTCACAAAAAACCGGTATAACCGGGGTTAGTTAAACTTTTTTCGGATTGTTTGTTTTCGGTTTCTTTCTCGTTTTTCATGTGCTTAGATCCTTCCGGTTTGTCTTGCTTGCCATGAAGCCGGGTTGCGGACATCAACTAAGTCGAATATTTACCTTTGGGTTTAACACATTACTAAACCGGAAAAGAAAATTTCCAACAAACAAACCGGTGTACGGAAAAAATAAACACATTGCATGCGATTCCGGTAGAGGAAGTCCCCGAGATACATCCGAGGTGCCGACATTTTATTGATAGAAAATAAGGTACAAAAAGGAACTCCTTACGTTACATCCGTTTGGTTTCCTCTCCTAACCTGTACTTCTTTCCTTCCTTGGGATCCTGTGCGTCAATCAGGTAGTAGGCATCATTGTGCAGAGCCTTGCTCACGATGAAGGGTCCCTCCCATGGAGGTGAAAGTTTGTGCCGTCCTTCAGTGCACTGCACTAGACGTAACACTAGGTCTCCTTCTCAGAACACCCTTGGGTTTACCTTCCGGCTATGATAGCGTCTGAGGTTTTGTTGGTATATGGCCGATCTTGCCAACACCAGCTCTCTTTGTTCCTCGAGCAAATCAAAATCATTTTCTCGGGCCTCTTTGACCTCTTCTTCGTTATAAAGTTGTACTCGTGGTGAGTCATGGATGATGTCGGTTGGTATGACCGCTTCTGCTCCATAAACCATGAAAACTGGTGTATAACCAGTTGACCGGTTTGGTCTGGTCCTTAGACTCCACAGCACAGATGGTAATTCATCAAGCCAACATCCTGGCGTTTTTTCGAGTGGCTCGATAAGCCTTAGTTTGATACTGGACAGAATGAGTGCGTTTGTTCTTTCCACTTGCCCGTTTGCTTGTGGGTGTGCCACTGAGGCTACATCCAACCGGATATTGTTATCGTCACAGAACCACTTGAACTCTCTTTGAGCAAAGTTCGTTCCGTTATCAGTGATGATGGTGTGCGGGTAACCATACCGCAAGATGATATCTTTCAGGAATTTCACGGCTGTATGCCCATCGCACTTCCGGATTGGCTGAACCTCGAGCCACTTGGTAAACTTATCGACCATGACCAAGATGTGAGTCATGTTTCCTCTTGCTGTTTTGAAGGGTCCAACCATTTCTAGGCACCAAACAACAAATGGCCAAGTTATCGGTATCATTTTTAAACCGGATGTTGGGGTATGATTTTGCTTGGCGTACCTCTGGCACCCATTGCACTTCCGGACTAAGTCCTCAGCATCCTCCAGAGCCGTGGGCCAGTAAAATCCATGCCGGAATACTTTTGCCACCAGCGCCCTGGACGAGGCATGGTGCCCACATTCTCCTTCGTGGATTTCTAGGAGCATTTCTTTTCCTTCTTCCGGTTCCACGCACCTTTGGAGGACTTCGGTGACACTTCTCTTGTACATCTCACCGTTGATGATGGTGTACGCTTTGGATTTCCTTTGGATCCTTCTCGATTCAGTTTCATCAGCTGGCATACCGCCGTTGACTAGGAATTCCTTAATAGGTTTTACCCAGTTTGGTGCTTCCCGAAGCACAAAAACTGGTACGTCGATTTCCATGTAATCCACCATCATAGCTTCTTCCGGTTTCAACCCCGAAGTCCTCGGGTTAGATGGAGCAGTCCCCGGGTTAATGGGAGTAGTCCCCGGGTTTCCTTCACCAATGTCCATTGGCACGACACGGGATTCCGGTACAAAAATTGATTCGGATTCTGGACTTGGTTTGATCGACGGTTTCCTCAGGTGAGCCAAGGCTATTCCGGAAGGAATTTCTTGCCTGGATGAGCCTAGCTTGGACAGTGTGTCCGCGTCTTCATTTTCTGCTCGCGGCACATGGTGAAATTCGCATCCCTCGAAGAATCCGGCAATCTTCTGCACAAAGAACCGATATGCGGCCATGTTGGCATCTTTTGCATCCCAATCTCCGGAATACGGCTGCACCACCAGATCCGAATCACCGTAACAAATGATCCAGTGTGCTCCGACTTCTTTTGCGACCTTGAGTCCATGGACTAAAGCCTCGTACTCAGTGACATTGTTCGATGCCCTGAAGTGTATCTGCAGCACGTACCTCAAGTGATCTCCTTTCGGTGAGGTGAGAACCACTCCTGCTCCGAGACCTTCTTTGAGTTTTGATCCATCAAAGTGCATCCTCCAGTAATCAATTTTTGGTTTAAGTGGCTTGTATTTAATTTCCGCCCAATCAACCAGGAAGTACACCAAAGCTTGAGATTTTATGACGTCTCTCCTTGCATAGGTGGGTACGTAAGGCGATAGTTGAATTGCCCATTTGGCAATCCGGCCGCTGGCATCTTTACTGCCAATAATTTCCGAGATAGGTGCCTCGCTCACCACTTTCATCGGATGCTCTTCAAAGTAGTGCTTGAGCTTAGTGGCAGCCATGAACACGCCGTAGGTCATTTTCTGGAAGTGTGGGTAGTTTTGCTTTGAGAGGGAGAGCACCTCGCTCAGGTAGTATACCGGTCTCTGCACGGTTTTTCCTCCTTCTTCTCTTTCCACCACAACCACAACGCTCACGACCTAGTTTGTTGCTGCTACATAAAGAAACATGGGTTCCCTTTCCAAAGGCCAAACCAATACCGGAGCTGTGGCTAACATTTTTTTAACTCCTTTAATGCTGCGTCTGCCTGCGAGGTCCAGACGAAAGTATCCAATTTTTTCATGAGAGCTTACAACGGTAAGGCTTTTTCCCCCAACCGGCTTATAAACCGGCTTAAAGATGCCAGGAATCCGGTAAACTTTTGCACATCTTTTAGGCATTAAGGCAACTCCATCCTTTCGATGGCCCAAATCTTTACCGGATTAACCTTTATACCACGGCTTGAAACCAGGAAACCTAGCAGCTTTCCAGCAAGAACGCCAAAGGTACATTTTGCCGGATTAAGTTTCATCCAGAACCTTCGCAAGTTATCGAATGTTTGTCTCATATTATCGATCAGAGTATCTTTTACTTCGGTTTTTATCGCAACATCGTTGATATAGACTTGCACATTTTTACCGATTTGATCATGAAGGCATTTTTGCATACAACGCTGGTATGTTGCGCCGGCATTTCTTAAACCGAAAGGCATAGTGACATAGCAATAAGCCCCGTGCGAGGTAATGAAAGCAGTCTTTATTTGATCTTCCTTTTTAGGGTAATTTGGTGGAAACCGAATAAGCATCCAGAAAAGACAACAGTTCACAACCAGTGGTGGAATCGATCACCTGATCAATCCGGGGTAGCGGGAACGGATCCTTGGGATAGGCCTTGTTCAAGTGCGTGTAGTCAATGCACATCCGCCACACTTTTAGAGCTTTGGGTCTTCTTCTTTCTTCTTCTCGACCAGCACCGGATTGGCCAGCCACTCAGTATGCATAGGCTGTCAAGTGGGGCGGGATGCGGGATCACTTTTTGCACTACCAGTGCTTTAAATCCCCTTCAAATCCCACGTTTGTTTGTTATATTTTTTTGTTTTGCGGGATCCAGGATGCTTGTTTGCGGACACCGCTTTGCAACCCTAAGTATGCAGTACTTCCACGATGAAACCAGACACCAGTAGTTTGGTTACTTCTTCCCCAATGATCTTCCTCCTGTCTTCAGCAAACCGGCGCAAAGGTTGCTTCGCCAGCCTAGCATCCTTCCGGACGTTTAGAGAGTGCTCAGCCAACTCCCTCGGCACACCCACCAAGTCATCAGTTGACCAGGCGAAGATGTTCCGATTCTCACGGAGGAAGTTGACGAGCACGCTTTCCTATGCCTCACTAAGGCCGGCACCGATGCGAACGGTGCGCTCTGGGTAAGCCGGATCCAGCACGATGTCCTTTGTTTCCTTCGTCGGTTTGAAAGCTGGTCCGCCAAGCTGGCCGCTCATTGCCGCTAAGTTTAGCTGAGAGGACTGAGCCAGCGCAACAGCAGTTTGGATTCTCCTTTTTTTCTTCCTCTATCACCAGCGATTCAGTCAGATTTGATCCGACAGAGGTAGTTTCCAGCGAGAACTTATAGTTTCCCACCACGGTTAAGGGACCGTTGGGTGCCAGCATCTTCATCTTCAGTTAAGCCGTATGAGTTGAGGCCATGAACCTTGCTAGTGCCAGCCTCCCCAGCAGTGCATGGTAAGGGCTGTCGAGATCAACCACTTCGAACAGAATGTTTTCAACACGGCAATTGTCACGGCCACCGAACAACACATCAACCCGGACTTTGCCCATCGGGGAGCAGGACAATCCCCGAACTATGCCGTGGAAAGTTGTGTGAGTCGACTCCAGCATGTTTGGAGTTATGCCGAGGGTGTGCATGGTGTGCCGGTACATGATGTTTATGCTGCTACCATTGTCCACCAGCACTTTGCTGAACCGGACTCGCGATGATGGCCCGTGCATGATCGGATCCACCACCAGAGCATATCCGCCCGGATTCAGCATCACATCCGGATGATCCTTAAACGACCAAGTGATCTCCTGCTCTGACCATAGTATGTATTTCGGCTCTGCCGGTATCACATCGTTCACTTCCATGGAACGACGATGCACACTCTGCCGGTCTCTTGGTTCGGTTACGAATACCACACATCACATACTCGGATCGTGATAAACATTCTGGCCCAAAGGTGCCGGAGGCTGAGCATGATTATTGCCCTGCGCCACCTGATGAACTTCTTGCTACTGCGACCGGTTAGGCTGAGCAAAAACAGGTTGCACATTCGCCCCGGTTAACGGTGGCGGTGGTGGCAATGCATCGAAACCTTGGTCTCTAGCATCTTTCATCGCACCTCTTTCCATCAACCTCTTGGTCGAGGAGCAATCTTTTTTTAAGTGGTTTGCCGGTTTGGCTGGGTTTGGCGTGTGCCAGCAACACGGCCGATCCATAGAGGATTCCATGGTGCACTTTGCCCGATCTTGCCAAGGTTTCTTCTCAACCCACTGTTTCTTTTGGTCAGCCCACGGCTGCGTTCCGATTTTTTGCCTCTGGCTTCCGCCGGCTCCAGAATTATCTTGCACTACGGCTACTTGCTGCATTCCGTACCTTCTATCCAGAAAATCTTCCCTTCTTTTATTATGGTGGTTGTTCCGATATTGATCTTGGCACGGCGGGATCCTTGGCAAAGGACCGTCCGCGATTACCGGTTGCATTGGATCTCCCAATGCGTAGCTATTGGCTACCCGGATCATTTCTACCAAAGTGGTTGGCATGTTTCTTTGCAACTTTTGCCACAACGGGGAGCCTCTCCGGCACCCATTACAGAACCAAGAAATTGCTGGTGCTTGATACGTCTCAAACGTATCTATAATTTCTTATGTTCCATGCTAGTTATATGAAAATACTCACATGTTTTATATACACTTTACATCATTTTTATGCATTTTCCAGCACTAACCTATTAACAAGATGCCAAAGCGCCAGTTCCTGTTTTCTGCTGTTTTTGGTTTCAGAAATCCTACACAGGAAATATTCTCGGAATTGGACGAAACAAAAGCCCACGGTCTTATTTTCCACGGAGCCTTCCAGAAGTACGAAGAGGAGACGAAGAGGGGCGACGAGGCGGCCACACCACAGGGGGGCGCGGCCCCACCCCTGGCCGCGCCGCCTTATGGGGTGGGCCCCTCCAGCGTCCCCCGACTCTGCCCCTTCGCCAATTTAATCTCTCCGTCGCGAAAACCCTAGTATCGAGAGCCACGATACGAGAAAAGTTACTGAGACGTCGCCGCCGCCAATCCCATCTCGGGGGATTCTGAAGATCGCCTCCGGCACCCTGCCGGAGAGGGGAATCATCACCGGAGGGCTCTACATCACCATGCCCGCCTCCGGACTGATGCGTGAGTAGTTCATCCTTGGACTATGGGTCCATAGCAGTAGCTAGATGGTTGTCTTAACCTCATATGCTATCATGTTTAGATCTTATGAGTTGCCTATCATGATCAAGATCATCTATTTGCAATGCTACATGTTGTGTTTGTTGGGATCCGATGAATATGGAATACTATGTCAAGTTGATTATTGATCTATCATATATGTGTTGTTTATGATCTTGCATGCTCTCCGTTGCTAGTAGAGGCTCCGGCCAAGTTGATACTTGTAACTCCAAGAGGGAGTATTTATGCTCGATAGTGGGTTCATGCCTCCATTGAATGCAGGACGATGTGATGAAAGTTCTAAGGTTGTGGATGTCTTGTTGCCACTAGGGATAAAACATCAATGCTTTGTCTAAGGATATTTGTATTGTTTACATTACGCACGGTACTTAGTGCAATTGTCTGTTGTTTGCAACTTAATACTTGGAAGGGGTGCGGATGCTAACCCGAAGGTGGACTTTTTAGGCATAGATGCATGCTTGGATAGCGGTCTATGTTCTTTGTCGTAATGCCCTAAGTAAATCTCATAGTAGTAATCATGATATGTATGTGCATTGCTATGCCCTCTCTATTTGTCAACTGCCCAACTGTAATTTGTTCACCCAACATGCTATTTATCTTATTGGAGAGACACCACTAGTGAACTATGGACCCCGGTCCATTCTTTTACATCTGAAATACAATCTACTGCAATCACTGTTCTCTGTTGTTCTTTGCAAACAAACATCATTCTCCACACCATACGTTTAGTCGTCCTTTGTTTACAGCAAGCCGGTGAGATTGACAACCTCACTGTTAAGTTGGGGCAAAGTATTGTGATTGTGATGTGCAGGTTCCACGTTGGCGCCGGAATCCCTGGTGTTGCGCCGCACTACATTCCTTCACCAACAACCTTCACGTGGCCTTCATCTCCTACTAGTTCGATAACCTTGGTTTCTTACTGGGGAAACTTGCTGTTGTACGCATCACACCTTCCTCTTGGGGTTCCCAATGGACGTGTGCTTCACGCGTCATCAAGCTATTTTCTGGCGCCATTGCCGGGGAGATCAAGACACGCTGCGAGGGGAGTCTCTCACACCCAATCTCTTTACTTTGTTTATTGTCTTGATTTATTTTATTTTCTGTTTTGTTTGCTTTCTTTATATCAAAAACACAAAAAATAGTTACTTGCATTTACTTTATTTAATTCAGTTTGCTTTACTTATTTTTATTACTGTTAAAATGAATACTCCTGAGAACACTAAGTTGTGTGATTTCACTAGCACCAATAATAATGATTTTATATGCACTTCTATTGCTCCACCTGCTACTACAGCAGAATTTTATGAAATTAAACCTGCTTTACTAAATCTTGTTATGAGAGAGCTATTTTCTGGTGTTAGTACTGATGATGTTGTTGCCCATCTTAATAATTTTGTTGAACTTTGTGAAATGTAAAAGTATAAGGATGTAGATGGGGATATTATAAAACTGAAATTGTTTCCTTTCTCCTTAAGAGGAAGAGCTAAAGATTGGTTGCTATCTTTGCCTAAGAATAGTATTGATTCATGGAATAAATGTAAAGATGCTTTCATTGGAAGATATTATCCTCCTGCTAAAATTATATCTTTGAGAAGTAGCATTATGAATTTTAAGCAATTGGATAATGAACATGTTGCCCAAACATGGGAAAGAATGAAATCTTTGGTAAAGAATTGCCCTACCCATGGACTAACTACTTGGATGATCATCCAAACCTTTTATGCGAGATTGAATTTTTCTTCGAGGAACCTATTGGATTCAGTCGCTGGAGGTACTTTTATGTCCATCACTTTGGGTGCTGCAACAAAGCTTCTTGATGATATGATGATCAACTACTCTGAATGGCACACTGAAAGGACTCCTCAAGGTAAGAAGGTAAATTCTGTGGAAGAAACCTCATCCTTGAGTGATAAGATTGATGTTATTATGTCTATGCTTGTTAATGGTAGATCTAATGTTGATCCTAATAATGTTCCGTTAGCTTCATTGGTTGCTCAAGAAGAGCATGTTGATGTGAACTTCATTAAAAATAGTAATTTCAACAACAATGCTTATAGGAATAATTTTGGTAACAACAACTATATGCCATATCCTTCTAATAGTGGTAATTCTTATGGTAGATCTGTTTTGCCTAGTGAGGAAAATATGCTAGAAATTGAAAGAGCTACTAAGAGCTTTATTCTTCAACAAGGTAGATTGTTCATTCATAGTTTTAATAAACAATTTGTTTTGCTCATATTGTGATTGCATAAAGCTCTTGGTGGATCTTTCAATTTCTAACATCTTTTCCTCATTAGGTGAAACATATCTACCATAAGAGTTACCATTAGCAGGATATGGCCTAGAATTATTGTAATTGTTATTTTTAATGAAATTCACATCAACATGTTCTTTTTGAGCAACCAATGAAGCTAACGGAACATTATTAGGATCAACATTAGTCCTACCATTCACAAGAATAGACATAATAGCATCAATCTTATCACTCAAGGAAGAGGTTTCTTCAACAGAATTTACCTTCTTACCTTGTGGAGCTCTTTCCGTGTGCCATTCAGAGTAATTAATCATCATATTATCAAGAAGCTTTGTTGCTTCACCAAGAGTGATGGACATAAAGGTACCTCCAGTAGCTTGAATCCAATAGGTTCCGCGAAGAAAAGTTCGATCTCGCATAAAAGGTTTGGATGATCATCCAAGTAGTCGATCCATGGGTTGGGCAATTTTTAACCAAAGATTTCATTCTTTCACAAGCTTGTGCAACATGCTCATTATCCAATTGTTTAAAATTCATTATGATACTCCTCAAAGATATAATTTTAGCAGGGGGATAATATCTACCAATAAAAGCATCCTTGCATTTAGTCCATGAATCAATACTATTTCTAGGCAGAGATAGCAACCAATCTTTAGCTCTTCCTCTTAATGAGAAAGGAAACAATTTTAATTTTATAATGTCACCATCTACATCCTTATACTTTTGCATTTCACATCGTTCAACAAAATTATTAAGATGGGCAGCAGCATCATCAGAACTAACATCAGAAAATTGCTCTCTCATAACAAGATTCAGTAAAGCAGGTTTAATTTCAAAGAATTCTGCTGTAGTAGCAGGTGGAGCAATAGGTGTGCATAGGAAATCATTATTATTTGTGGTTGTGAAGTCACACAACTTAGTATTTTCAGGAGTACCCATTTTAGCAGTAGTAAATAAAGCAAACTAGATAAAGTAAATGCAAGTAACTAATTTTTTTGTGTTTTTGATATAGAGAACAAGACAGTAAATAAAGTAAAAGTAGCAACTAATTTTTTGTTTGTTTTGCGGAAAACCAAATCTGATCCCGGGTGCATATGCACCTGGTATATATAAAACATATTTCCAAAACATAAAAAATTTAGTAAAAAAATTTAGCATATAGAGGGACATGTTCTATGTGTGCACGTAAAGTTTCACATAAAACCAACAATTTTTCTACCCTGTGTAAAAAAGACAAATAATGCCTCAAAAAATAGACTATTTTAGCACCAAAGATTTGTCTTTTTTGCACAAGGCACGAAACATATCGGTTTTTGCTGAAACAACTTTGTAAGCATGTAATATGTCAAGGTATACACGGGGAATTTTTATTTGTATTTTTCTAACATTTTAAAATATGTTTAATATGCATTTCAAATAAAGGGTGCATATGCACCCGGGTGTAGAAACACCCTGTCCTGTGTTTTGATTTAGTGCAGCAAACAAAGTAGTAAATAAAATAAAGCAAGACAAAAACAAAGTAAAGAGATTGGATTGTGGAGACTCCCCTTGCAGCGTGTCTTGATCTCCCTCGCAACGGCGCCAGAAATTTAGCTTGATGACGCGTAAAGCACACGCCCGTTGGGAACCCCAAGTGGAAGGTGTGATGCGTACAACAGCAAGTTTCCCTCGATAAGAAACCAAGGTTTATCGAACCAAGTAGGAGGCAAGAAGCACGTTGAAGGTTGATGGCGGCGGGATGTAGTGCGGCGCAACACCGGGGATTCCGGCGCCAACGTGGAACCCGCACAACACAACCAAAGTACTTTGCCCCAACGAAACAGTGAGGTTGTCAATCTCACCGGCTTGCCGTAACAAAGTATTAGATGTATAGTGTGGATGATGATTGTTTGCAGAAAACAGTAGAACAAGTATTGCAGTAGATTGTATTCAATGTAAAAGAATGGAACGGGGTCCACAGTTCGCTAGAGGTGTCTCTCCCATAAGATAAATAGCATGTTGGGTGAATAAATTACAGTTGGGCAATTGACAAATAGAGAGGGCATGACCATGAACATATATGATATGATGAGTATAGTGAGATTTAATTGGGCATTACGACAAAGTACATAGACCGCTATCCAGCATGCATCTATGCCTAAAAAGTCCACCTTCAGGTTATCATCCGAACCCCTTCCAGTATTAAGTTGCAAACAACAGACAATTGCATTAAGTATGATGCGTAATGTAATCAATAACTACATCCTCGGACATAGAATCAATGTTTTATCCCTAGTGGCAACAACACATCCACAACCTTAGAACTTTTCGTCACTCGTCCCGCATTTAATGGAGGCATGAACCCACTATCGAGCATAAATACTCCCTCTTGGAGTTAAGAGTAAAAACTTGGCCGAGCCTCTACTAATAACGAGAGAGCATGCAAGATCATAAACAACACATAGGTAATAGATTGATAATCAACATAACATAGTATTCTCTATCCATCGGATCCCGATAAACACAACATATAGCATTACAGATAGATGATCTTGATCATGTTAGGCAGCTCACAAGATCCGAGAATGAAGCACATAAGGAGAAGACGACCATCTAGCTACTCGCTATGGACCCATAGTCCAGGGGTGAACTACTCACTCATCACTCCGGAGGCAACCATGGCGGTGAAGAGTCCTCCGGGAGATGATTCCCCTCTCCGGCGGGGTGCCGGAGGCGATCTCCTGAATCCCCCGAGATGGGATTGGCGGCGGCGGCGTCTCAGTAAGGTTTTCCGTATCGTGGCTCTCGGTACTGGGGGTTTCGCGACGGAGGCTTTAAGTAGGCGGAAGGGCAGGTCGAGAGGCGTCACGGGGGCCCACACAACAGGGCCGCGCGGGCCCTATGCTGGCCGCGCCGCCCTAGTGTGGCGGCGCCCCGTGGCCCCACTTCATATTCTCTTCGGTCTTCTGGAAGCTTCTTGGCAAAATAGGCCCCTGGGCGTTGATTTCGTCCAATTCAGAGAATATTTCCTTACTAGGATTTCTGAAACCAAAAACAGCAGAAAATAGCAACTGGCTCTTCGGCATCTCGTTAATAGGTTAGTGCCGGAAAATGCATAAATACGACATAAAGTATGCATAAAACATGTAGATATCATCAATAATGTGGCATGGAACATAAGAAATTATCGATACGTCGGAGACGTATCACGCGTCGGTTTGCATAACCAGTTGGTCATACTCCTTCTGCTCTCCCTCCAACCGTGCGGCCTGATCCTCGGCTGCTTTCCGCGCCTTGGCTCCCTCCTCTAACTCCGCCCGCAGCACCACGGTGGAGTTGTTGGCATCCTCCAGAGCTTCGTTCAGCTTGGCCTCAGCGGCGGCTTGGACGGCCTTCATCGCCTCGTTGTGCTTGAGCCCGAGCTGGATCAGCTGGTCCTTCGACCCCTTGGAGTAAACCTCCTGGGCGTCCAGAGCCTTGCGATGCTCCCGGATGAGCTGCTCTTTTTCACCTAGAGCCCGGAAAGAAAGCGTTAACAAAATTGCAGCTGGTAAAATGAAGAAGAAACAAGTTAACCAGAAAAGAAGGAGTGGTACCTTGGAGTGCGGCGATCTGAGTCTTGAGAGCTTCGATGGAAGCTTCCGGGATAGCTGTTGTACAAATTTTTTTGTAAGTGCTAAGAAAGAAAACCTTCCGGTAAGAAGATGCCGGAGGTACGAAAACTCACCTTGGCACTTGCTGTGCGCTTCTGCAAGGTCCCGGTGCTCCCAGAGAAGCTCCTCGAAGAGGTGCCTCCGGGCGTCGGCCGTGCTCTGTTCAAGAAAGAATGTTAGGAGAAAAGAAGCCGGTTTCTACGTGTTCTCAGCTAAGTTTCGCGCTCAGAGCAAAGCTCTCAACCCGAAACTCGGGGACTGGCTATGCCGGTTTTGTGAGTTTCTACTTAAGTTTCGCGCTAAGACCTATGCTCTTAACCCGAAACTCGGGGACTGGCTATGCAAGTTTTTTCAAGTTTTTTACCTAAGTTTCATGCTAAGAGTTGTGCTCTCAACACAAAACTCGGGGACTGGGAAGATAGACAGGATCCGGAAAGAAAGAAACCGGCATGAATTGAGCAATTGCAAAGAGTTTGGTGAAACTTACCACCATGTTGTTGGTGGCATCATGCCACGCGTTGTCCAGCTCCTTCACCGCGCGCCGCAGCCGCATGAAGTGCTCCTCCGTGCACCGGGGCCCAGAGGGGTCTAGCGCCGGAAGCCGGTCCTTCCCCAGGCCGCATGTGGCTGCAGACACGTCCGCAGCGTTCCAGTTCTCAGCGTATGGAAGCAGGTGCCCCAGCTCGCGGCCTTCGCGCTTTAGCTCGATAATCCGGCCCAAGACGTCGGAAGGCTTTTCTCCAGCCGCGGCGGCGGGGCCGACGTGCAGCACCAAGGACTGCGGGGCCTTCCCTTTGAAGGGTTCCGGCTTGAGGAACTTGGTGATCTTGAGGACTTCTGGCGGTGGCATTGGCGTGGCCCCACTTTGCTCGGCATTGGGGGTTTCCGGCGGAGGCGTGGGCGAGGTCTTGGGAGGCGAAGGTGCGTCCTTCCCAAGGGTAGAGCTTGCCGGCGCGGAAGAGTCCGGCGCGGGCTTGGAGGGGGAAGAGTGCGAGCTCTTCTTCTTCTTTCTTTTCGGGGCGGAAGGAACCAGAGGTTCCGCCCTCCCGGCAGCTTCTGTATCGGCGCCGATGTTGCTGGCGCCGGTATCTTGTTTTTCTGGAGGGGAGTTGAGCTCCTCCTCCGCGCGGTGTTCAGGAGGCGTAGGGGCCGCGCGGCCCGCACTTGAGGTGCCTCCCAGAGGGGAGGCAGAAGGGTTGCCGGTACCAGAAGGTAGCGGGCTTGCGTGAGGAGGAGGAGTTGAGGTCCTTGCGGTTCCCTCACGGGTCTCCGGCTTCGTGCCGCTAGCGCTCTTGGAGAGCTTAAACGCAGGGCTGAGAAAGAAGGAGAGAAAAGATCAAAAAGAGAGCAAGAAGAAGGAAAAGCTTGTAAAACAAAGCAAACGGAGAAACAAAAGCTTACCCATAGGAGACCGGCATCGTCTTCCCCTTGTAGCGCCTCTTGCCTACTTCTTTCCCACCAATAACTTCCGTGCGGGAGCGTTTGGCGGGAGGGGCTTGGCTTGAACCGGCATCAGGTGCCGGGGCCTTGTTCTTCTTGCCCTGGGGGACGAGCTTCTCCAGGAACTCGTTGCCAACCTCGGCCTGCAAGGGAGCCACATGCTCGTGAACCTGCGGTTGGGTGCTAGCTGAGGGAGCATCTACAGAGGAGAAATAACAGTAAAGCATAAGAGGCCAGAAGAGGAAGCTACCTCAAGCATAGTGAGATCGTCACTGGAACCGGGAGCTTCAGTCGAGAGGTTACCGGGGCGCGAGGTATGGATGCGGCCCATCTTGAGGTCCATCCAATGGATAAAAGGATCCGGATCGACCTTGTCCAGAGGACGCTTCCGGCAGGGCCCTCGCTGCTCTGCTTCGATGCGAGGGAAGCGGTCTTTGGCCTGAAAAACAAATGGAAAGTCAATTAGCCATAAGGTAAAAGTTACCGGTACAACAATCCGGGTTGCACAATCCCTTACTTCGTCAGTTGGAGGGTTGGTGGAGCTGAGAGGCAGGAAGCCCCACTCCCAATCATCCGGCATGGCAGTCTGGCAGATCTGCTTAGCCTTGAGGACTATGTCCTCTTTTCTTAGAGGGAGGCCGGTGATCTTGGTGGGATCCCCAGGGCCGTACATCTCGCTCATTTTATGAGCCCGACGCTTAAGAGGAAGCACCCGGTGACAAGGTATTAACTTGTCAATGCCTATGGATTGTAGGCTAGGGTTTAGTTGGAAGTAGAGGGACCAATTGTGAGTCGCCAAAGATTTTTAGTCGAGTTGCACCGCAAGCTTTCGCCATCTTCATCCCGTGTATTAGAGCTTCATATTCTGCTTCATTGTTAGATGCCTTAGGGAACGTCATCCGAAGGATGTACTTCAACTTGTCGCCTTCAGGTGATATAAGTACTACTCCTGCGCCCGCTCCTTCTACTTTCTTGGACCCGTCGAAATTCATGGTCCAGGTTCTCGACAAGTCCGGGGTCCTGTGTTTTGCGGCTCCATCCACTCTGCGATGAAGTCCGGCAGAACTTGCGACTTGATTGCTTTTCTTTTTCATACGTGATGTCCCGAGGGAAAGTTCTATTCCCCAAAGGGAGACACGACCCGTAGCTTCTGGATTGTTTAGTATATTTGACAAGGGAGCTTCATTGACCACTATGATCGGGTGTGCCGAAAAATAGTGGCGCAATTTTCGTGCTGTTGTGAACACTCTGTATGCTAGCTTGGTACTAAGGGTACCTTTGTTTTGATGGCGATAAAACTTCGCTGACGAAGTATACTGGCCTCTGTGCTCCATGGAGTTTTCCTTCTTCTTCTCTTTCGACAACTAGCACCGCGCTCACCACTTGGGGCGTGGCTGCGATGTATAACAGGAGAGGTTCCTTTTCCTTCGGCGCCACCAAAATTGGTGGTGTCGAGATTGTGCGCTTCAAATCTTCGAAAGCTCTGTCGGCCTCTTCGTTCCACTGGAATTTGTCTCCTTGCTTTATCAGAGCGTAGAATGGTAATGCTTTTTCTCCCAGCTCGGCGACGAATACTGCTCAAAGCTGCGACTCGCCTCAGTTAGTTGTTGTATTTCTTTCAACTTTGTTGGCTTTCTCATTGTTACGATAGCTTGTATTTTATCGGGATTTGCTTCAATCCCTCTTGCTGAGACTAGAAACCCCAGAAGTTCTCCTGCTGGGACGCCAAAGGAACACTTCGTCGGGTTCAACTTCAGGCAGAATTTGTCGAGGTTGTCAAAAGTTTCCTTGAGATCCTCGACCAGTGTTGTCCCCTTTTTTGACGTTTTGACGACATCGTCGATATATACTTGCACGTTTTTCCCAATATGTGTCGCCAAACACTTCTGCATCATCCTCTGATATGTTGCTCCCGCATTTTTTAGACCAAAGGGCATTGTTCTGTAGCAAAACACGCCGTAAGGTGTAATAAACGCGGTCTTGACTTCATCTTCTTCTTTCAATCTGATCTGGTTATAACCAGAATATGTGTCCAGGAAGGAAAGACGTTCACATCCAGCCGTGGAGTCGATAATTTGATCGATCCTCGGGAGGGGAAAGTGATCCTTTGGACAATGTTTATTGAGACACGTAAAGTCGACGCACATGCGAAGGACCTTAGTGTTTTTCTTTGGCACCAACACAGGATTTGCTACCCATGTGGCTTCTGTGAATATCTCTTTGATAAAACCAGCTTCTTGTAGTCGATTGATTTCTGACAGCATAGCTTTGCGGTTTGGTTCCGAAAAACGCCGCAAAGGTTGTTTGATTGGTCTCGCGAATGGATCCAAGTTTAGGTGGTGCTCGACAAGTTCCCTGGGTACTCCTGGCATGTCAGCTGGACACCATGCGAAGATTTTCCAGTTCTCACGGAGGAACTCGACGAGCGCGCTTTCCTATGCGATATCCATGTCGTTTGCGATAGATGTCGTCTTTTTCGGGTCTGTCGGGTGAATCTGCACCTCCTTAGAATTTTTCTCGGTATTGAAAGTTGATTCTTTATTTGGCCTTCCAACATCTGGCAGTACGTCGTAATCAATCATACTTTTTGACGCCAAATACTCAGCTTGCATCCCGAAGGTTTCTGATAACCGATGAAAATCCTTGTCGCATTTATCAGCTAAGGCGAAGCTTCCTTTAACTGTGATTGGTCCCTTTGGTCCAGGCAATCTCCACAACAGGTATGTATAGTGTGGTACCGCCATAAATCTAGCATATGCTGGTCGTCCCAACAAAGCGTGGTACTTGTGATGGAAAATCCACGACTTCAAATTCCAGCTTCTCGATTCTATAATTTTCTCGGGTTCCAAACTGAACGTCGAGATTGATCTTCCCCAATGGATAACTTGGTTTCTCCGGTGTGATGCCGTGGAACCTTGTGTCTGTTGGCTTCAAGTTTGCTAAGGATATGTTCATCTTCCTCAATGTATCTGCATACATAAGGTTTAAGCTGCTGCCGCCATCTATGAATACTCGAGAAACATCAAATCCCGCAATAACTGCTGGCAGAATAAGTGCTGACTGCCCTGGTCGAGGAACTTGCTGCGGATGATCTGCTATGGTGAAGCCAATGTCTTGCCCTGACCAATTGAGGTACTCAACTATTGGTGGAGGCATCTTCTCTGCCATGAACACTTGTCGCGAGATTACTTTTTGAGTTCTATTGGACGGTCTTCCCTTCTGAATCATCGACACCGCTCTGTTTGAGTTAGGATCGACATAAGGTGGTGGTGGAGGTGCTGCCGCTATTCTGAGCTGATGCCGATTGTCGTCTGTTATCGCGGGAGGAGGTGGTAGGTGGACCTCACTTCTGGGTTCTCGAGGGTTTCTTTGCGCTGCCTGAGCATTAGCATACCCTGCAACTCTCAGCATTGCCTGAAAATTTCGACAATCCTTCTGCAGATGTCCTGACTGTCTTTTTCCGTTGCTGTCGAGGAAAAAGTGCATCTGACACGGCCCGTTCATCATCTCTTCGGGAGACACGAAAGGCCTCTGGGACCTTGGCCCGCTGTTTTGCCTATTTTGTCGAAATTCGTCTCTGTTGTCACTTCGTTGCTCATTACTTCTCTGGTAGTCATCTCGATTATTTCCTCCTGCACTGGCTCGGAAACCAGCCGAAATTTGTCCTGGAGCATCATAACTCGAGTATTGCCGAGGAAATCGTCGCCTCGGTTGGTAATTTCGACCACGGTCCTCCTCTGGCGACCTGTGCCGTTTGTTGTGGACAGCATCTTCTCCATCTGCCCATCTGTTTGCTATCTCCATTAACGCGGATACTATCTTTGGATTGGTCCTTCCCAAGTCCTCGACAAAATCTCCACGCCTGATTCCTGCGACAAACGCATCTATTGCTCTCTCGTCAGATATATTTTCTGCCGAGTTTTTGATGATGTTCCACCTTTGGATGTACTTTCTCATTGGCTCATCTGGCTTTTGTCGACATGCTCTCAACTCTTCTAACGACGCAGGTTTTTTGCACGTGGATCTGAAGTTCTTGATGAATACGTCCTCGAAACTTTCCCAGCTGTCGATAGATCCTGGAGTGAGTTTCTTTATCCAAGATCGTGCGGCTCCACTCAAATGCACCTGGATGCTTTGCATAGCTGTTGCCCTAGTCCCTCCAGTTAACTTCACTGTCTCGAGGTAATCAACTAGCCAATCCTCTGGATCTTGCAGGCCGTCGAATTTTTTGAAGTGATCAGGCAACTTAAATCCCGAAGGGACTCGGGTTTTTCGTACTCTTCTTGTGAAGCACGACAAACCGCACATATCCTCGTCGTTTAGTTCTGGGGATTGTCGATGTTCTCTTCTGCCTTGCCGTGCTCTGTCTACCCTTGCTTGTGCTGTCGTATCTCTTGCTCCACTTGTTCCTGCGACATTTGCTGCTGCTGCTGCCGTAGGTTGTGGATTATTTTGCCTTGCAGCTCCTTTTGGCGGTGTTGATACAAACGCCGTTCCCATGGCTTCAGCTCCTGCTATTGCCATGTTGTACAAAGCCTCCCTTGGATCTCCTGGAGGTGGCCTGGACGCAAGGATAAAGGCTTGTGTCGCCATATACCCAGCTTCTGGTGTCTTAGGGATAATATTCCCTCTTGTGTCTATCGACATAAAAGACATGTCGAGATTTTGAACCAGGTACTCTCTTTCTCCTTCAGGTATGTGTTGCAATCTGGACCTTGCTCTGTTTCGAGCTTCTCTGTGACTATCTCCCGAGGTTCCAGATTGTCGACTTAACTCTGCCCTTCGTCTACTTGACGCGGAAGCTGCCTCCTTTCTTCTGTTTAAAGCTTCTGTCTGTTTTTCCAGTTCTCTTCCCGCTCTGGCGAGTCTATATTGATAAGCTTGCAGTTCTTGGACTGTAGCAGTTGTCGTCATTGGCTCCGAACCATCTACAGCTTTTGCAGCTCTATCCCAGGCTGTTTGTGGAAGTTGAACTCTGACGCGTGGTGTGGGCCCGACATATTTAGTGCCCATACCTCTCATTAGATCTGAGGGATCGACATAGGGATTGCCCAAATGGTCGAAGGCCTCCGATGTTTCCTCTTGATCGCGACTTGCGTCTCCAATGGCAAAAACTTGATGATATTTTGGAGTTTTCACCTTGCTTGGTTCGGTGACACCATCATAGAGTTTGGTGAAGACCTTCCCAATAGAGGTGGATTTGTCGATGAAGTCGAAGCTGTCAGCGTCGCTTGAATCATCGCTTATATAAGAGTCCGCCGATGATTCGAAGGACATGTCGCTGAAGATTCTGGCGAGTTTTTCACTTGCCCTGCTGTCGATGAAGCGTGGCGACGAAATCTCCTTATCGCTGGACTCGACGGATGATACTGAGTTTGAGAGATCAGAACCACCCGACGAAAATCCCGACGAGATCGGAACTTCACGACGATACACTCCTTCTTTTTCGACGCGGAAATTGAATTTTCCGAACGTCATCTTCATTGGCTCCTCCAGATACGCATATGCATCCAAACGGGAGGGCGGGTGAGGAACAAAATCAACAAGACCAGTTTCGATCTGTTTACCTCTGTCCATGATGTTGCTTGCTACTGATGAAGTCGACGATCTTGAACGTGCCATCGAGATCAGCTCCTTGTCGCCTCTAATCCCCACAGACGGCGCCAATTGACAAGGTATTAACTTGTTAATGCCTATGGATTGTAGGCTAGGGTTTAGTTGGAAGTAGAGGGCAAGTAGATCTCGAAGGTTTCAGCCGAAAAGTACTCGACGATTATGAAAACTAGGGTTTGTAAACAATGATTCGATGATCTCTTCGTCCCTCGACTCCCCCTTTATCTAGGAGGCGGGGCCGAGGCTTTCGTTTTGTACAAGTGATGGCGTGTATTTCACACGTTCGTTGGGCAACCCCAAGAGGAAGGTATGATGCGCACAACAGCAAGTTTTCCCTCAGAAAGAAACCAAGGTTTATCGAACCAGGAGGAGCCAAGAAGCACGTTGAAGGTTGATGGCGGCGGGATGTAGTGCGGCGCAACACCGGAGATTCCGGCGCCAACGTGGAACCTGCACAACACAACCAAAGTACTTTGCCCCAACGAAACGGTGAGGTTGTCAATCTCACCGGCTTGCTGTAACAAAGGATTAACCGTATTGTGTGGAAGATGATTGTTTGGAGAGAAAACAGTAAAAACAAGTATTGCAGCAGATTTGTATTTCAGTATTAAAGAATGGACCGGGGTCCACAGTTCACTAGAGGTGTCTCTCCCATAAGATAAAAGCATGTTGGGTGAACAAATTACGGTCGGGCAATTGACAAATAGAGAGGGCATAACAATGCACATACATGACATGATAAGTATAGTGAGATTTAATTGGGCATTACGACAAAGTACATAGACCGCCATCCAACCGCATCTATGCCTAAAAAGTCCACCTTCGAGGTTATCATCCGAACCCCCTCCGGTATTAAGTTGCAAAGCAACGGACAATTGCATTAAGTATGGTGCGTAATGTAATCAATAACTACATCCTCGAACATAGCATCAATGTTTTATCCCTAGTGGCAACAGCACAACACAACCTTAGAACTTTACATCACTCGTCCCGGTGTCAATGCGGGCATGAACCCACTATCGAGCATAAGTACTCCCTCTTGGAGTTAAAAGTAAAAACTTGGCCAGAGCCTCTACTAGAAACGGAGAGCATGCAAGATCATAAACAACACATGTATAATAACTTGATAATTAACATGACATAGTATTCTCTATCCATCGGATCCCGACAAACACAACATATAGAATTACGGATAGATGATCTTGATCATGTTAGGCAGCTCACAAGATCCGACAATGATAGCACAATGAGGAGAAGACAACCATCTAGCTACTGCTATGGACCCATAGTCCAGGGGTAGACTACTCACTCATCACTCCGGAGGCGACCATGGCGGCGTAGAGTCCTCCGGGAGATGATTCCCCTCTCCGGCGGGGTGCCGGAGGCGATCTCCTGGATCCCCCGAGATGGGATCGGCGGCGACGGCGTCTCGGTAAGGTTTTCCGTATCGTGGCTCTCGGTGCCGGGGGTTTCGTCACGGAGGCTATTTGTAGGCGGAAGGGTAGGTCAAGAGGCGGCACGGGGGCCCCACACCACAGGGCCGCGCGGCCAAGGGGGGGGCCGCGCCGCCCTATAGTGTGGCCCCTCCGTGGCCCCTCTTCGTCTCTCCTTCGGACTTCTGGAAGCTTCATGAGAAAATAGACCCCTGGGCTTTGATTTCGTCCAATTCCGAGAATATTTCGTTACTAGGATTTCTGAAACCAAAAACAGCAGAAAACAGCAACTGGCACTTCGGCATCTTGTTAATAGGTTAGTTCCGGAAAATGCACGAATATGACATAAAGTGTGCATAAAACATGTAGGTATCATCAATAATATGGCATAGAACATAAGAAATTATCGATACGTCGGAGACGTATCAAGCATCCCCAAGCTTAGTTACTGCTCGTCCCGAGCAGGTAAAACGATAACAAAGATAATTTCCGAAGTGATATGCCATCATAACCTTGATCATACTATTTGTAAACATATGTAGTGGATGCAGCGATCAAAACAATGGTGATGACATGAGTAAACAGGTGAATCATAAAGCAAAGACTTTTCATGAATAGTACTTCAAGACAAGCATTAATAAGTCTTGCATAAGAGTTAACTCATAAAGCAATAAATCAAAGTAAAGGTATTGAAGCAACACAAAGGAAGATTAAGTTTCAGCGGTTGCTTTCAACTTGTAACATGTATATCTCATGGATAATAGTCAACATAGAGTAATATAACAAGTACAATATGCAAATATGTAGGAATCAATGCACGGTTCACACAAGTGTTTGCTTCTTGAGGTGGAGAGAGATAGGTGAACTGACTCAACATAAAAGTAAAGAGAATGGTCCTTCAAAGAGGAAAGCATCGATTGCTATATTTGTGCTAGAGCTTTTATTTTGAAAACATGAAACAATTTTGTCAACGGTAGTAATAAAGCATATGAGTTATGTACATTATATCTTACAAGTTGCAAGTCTCATGCATAGTATGCTAATAGTGCCGGCACCTTGTCCTAATTAACTTGGACTACCGGATCTTTGCAATGCACATGTTTTGACCAAGTGTCACAATGGGGTACCTCCATGCCGCCTGTACAAAGGTCTAAGGAGAAAGCTCGCATTTTGGATTTCTCGCTTTTGATTATTCTCAACTTAGACATCCATACCGGGACAACATGGACAACGAGATAATGGACTCCTCTTTTATGCATAAGCATGTGGCAACAATTATTATTCTCATATGAGATTGAGGATATGTGTCCAAACTGAAACTTCCACCATGAATCATGGCTTTAGTTAGCGGCCCAAAGTTCTTCTCTAACAACATGCATGCTCCAACCATGAAGGTGGTAGATCTCTCTTGCTTCGGACAAGACGGACATGCATAGCAACTCACATGATATCCAACAAGAAATAGTTGATGGCGTCCCCGAAACATGGTTATCGCTCAACAAGCAACTTAATAAGAGATAAAGTGCATAAGTACATATTCAATACTACAATAGTTTTTAAGCTATTTGTCCCATGAGCTATATATTGCAAAGGTGAATGATGGAATTTTAAAGGTAGCACTCAAGCAATTTACTTTGGAATGGCGGATAAATACCATGTAGTAGGTAGGTATGGTGGACACAAATGGCATAGTGGTTGGCTCAAGTATTTTGGATGCATGAGAAGTATTCCCTCTCGATACAAGGTTTAGGCTAGCAAGGCTATTTGAAACAAACACAAGGATGAACGGTACAGCAAAACTCACATAAAAGACATATGGTAAACATTATAAGACTCCATACCGTCTTCCTTGTTGTTCAAAACTCAATACTAGATGTTATCTAGACTCTAGAGAAACCAAATATGCAAACCAAATTAACAAGCTCTAAGTATTTCTTCATTAATGGGTGCAAAGTATATGATGCAAGAGCTTAAACATGAGCACAACAATTGCCAAGTATCAAATTATCCAAGACATTTTAGAGTTACTACATGTAGCATTTTCCAATTCCAACCATATAACAATTTAACGAAGGAGAAACTTCGCCATGAATACTATGAGTAGAACCTAAGGACATATTTGTCCATATGCAACAGCGGAGCGTGTCTCTCTCCCATAAAGTGAATGCTAGGATCCATTTTATTCAAACAAAACAAAAACAAAAACAAACCGACGCTCCAAGCAAAGTACATAAGATGTGGCCGAATAAAAATATAGTTTCAGGGGAGGAACCCGATAATGTTGTCGATGAAGAAGGGGATGCCTTGGGCATCCCCAAGCTTAGACGCTTGAGTCTTCTTAATATATGCAGGGGTGAACCACCGGGGCATCCCCAAGCTTAGAGCTTTCACTCTCCTTGATCATATTGCATCATACTCCTCTCTTGATCCTTGAAAACTTCCTCCACACCAAACTCGAAACAACTCATTAGAGGGTTAGTGCATGATAAAAATTCACATGTTCAGAGGTGACACAATCATTCTTAACACTTCTGGACATTGCATAAAGCTACTGGACATTAATGGATCAAAGAAATTCATCCAACATAGCAAAAGAGGCAATGCGAAATAAAAGACAGAATCTGTCAAAACAGAACAGTCCGTAAATATGGATTTTATTAGGCCACCAGACTTTCTCAAACGAAAATGCTCAAATTGAATGAAAGTTGCGTACATATCTGAGGATCACTCACGTAAATTGGCATAATTTTCTGAGTTACCTACAGAGAATTAGACCCAGATTCGTGACAGCAAAGAAATCTGTTTCTGCGCAGTAATCCAAATCTAGTACTTACTTTTCTATCAAAGACTTTACTTGGCACAACAAAACATAAAACTAAGATAAGGAGAGGTTGCTACAGTAGTAAACAACTTCCAAGACACAAATATAAAACAAAGTACTGTAGGTAAAAAAACATGGGTTGTCTCCCATAAGCGCTTTTCTTTAACGCCTTTCAGCTAGGCGCAGAAAGTGTAACTCAAGTATTATCAAAGGGTGGTGCATCTACAGCGGGGTTTGGAGTTTTCTCAACCATGCATAGTATATTGGATACATAAGTTTCAGCGTCTCCCTTTTCATTAGTCTTGGGCTTGCTACTCTCATCGAACAAATTCTCGGGAACAAGCCAAGCATAGTTATTTTCTAGTGCATCATTCATAGCTAGGAGTTTACATGGTATTGGTGCTTTGATCTCCCCACAATCATTAGCGTTATTAGTGTACCTTATTCTATCTATGTCCATTTTTTCAAGGAGGCTAACAAAATTAGTATGAGAACCAAGCATATTAAATTTAGCGAAGACCTTTCTAGCCTCTCTTGCTAGACCACCAAATTCTCTAAGAAGGGTTTCTAAAACAAAATCTTTCTTTTCCCCTTCTTCCATATCACCAAGTGTGAGAAACATGTGTTGGATTATATGATTGAGATTAACAAATTTAGTTTCCAACAAGCGAACTAAAGCAGCAGCAGCAATTTCATAGGTAGGAGCAAGTTCTACCAAGTGTCTATCTTCAAAATCTTCAACGGTACTAACATGGGTGAAAAATTCTTCTATATTGTTCCTCCCAATTATAGACCCTTGTCCTACCGGTATGTTCTTTGTGGTAAAATTAAAAGGAAACATGATGAATTAAGTTAAGTAAATGCAAGTAAACTAATTTTTTTGTGTTTTCGATATAGCAAACAAGATAGTAAATAAAGTAAAGCTAGCAACTAATTTTTTTTGTGTTTTGATATAAGTGCAGCAAACAAAGTAGTAAATAAAATAAAGCAAGACAAAAACAAAGTAAAGAGATTGAGAAGTGGAGACTCCCCTTGCAGGCGTGTCTTGATCTCCCCGGCAACGGCGCCGGAAAATATGCTTGATGGCGTGTATTTCACACGTTCGTTGGGCAACCCCAAGAGGAAGGTATGATGCGCACAGCAGCAAGTTTTCCCTCGGAAAGAAACCAAGGTTTATCGAACCAGGAGGAGCCAAGAAGCACGTTGAAGGTTGATGGCGGCGGGATGTAGTGCGGCGCAACACCGGAGATTCCGGCGCCAACGTGGAACCTGCACAACACAACCAAAGTACTTTGCCCCAACGAAACGGTGAGGTTGTCAATCTCACCGGCTTGCTGTAACAAAGGATTAACCGTATTGTGTGGAAGATGATTGTTTGCAGAGAAAACAGTAAAAACAAGTATTGCAGCAGATTTGTATTTCGAGTATTAAAGAATGGACCGGGGTCCACAGTTCACTAGAGGTGTCTCTCCCATAAGATAAAAGCATGTTGGGTGAACAAATTACAGTCGGGCAATTGACAAATAGAGAGGGCATAACAATGCACATACATGACATGATAAGTATAGTGAGATTTAATTGGGCATTACGACAAAGTACATAGACCGCCATCCAACTGCATCTATGCCTAAAAAGTCCACCTTCAGGTTATCATCCGAACCCCCTCCGGTATTAAGTTGCAAAGCAACAGACAATTGCATTAAGTATGGTGCGTAATGTAATCAATAACTACATCCTCGAACATAGCATCAATGTTTTATCCCTAGTGGCAACGAGCACAACACAACCTTAGAACTTTCGTCACTTGTCCCGGTGTCAATGCGGGCATGAACCCACTATCGAGCATAAGTACTCCCTCTTGGAGTTAAAAGTAAAAACTTGGCCAGAGCCTCTACTAGAAACGGAGAGCATGCAAGATCATAAACAACACATGTATAATAACTTGATAATTAACATGACATAGTATTCTCTATCCATCGGATCCCGACAAACACAACATATAGAATTACATATAGATGATCTTGATCATGTTAGGCAGCTCACAAGATCCGACAATGATAGCACAATGAGGAGAAGACAACCATCTAGCTACTGCTATGGACCCATAGTCCAGGGGTAGACTACTCACTCATCACTCCGGAGGCGACCATGGCGGCGTAGAGTCCTCCGGGAGATGATTCCCCTCTCCGGCAGGGTGCCGGAGGCGATCTCCTGGATCCCCGAGATGGGATCGGCGGCGACGGCGTCTCGGTAAGGTTTTCCGTATCGTGGCTCTCGGTACTGGGGGTTTCGTCACGGAGGCTATTTGTAGGCGGAAGGGTAGGTCAAGAGGCGGCACGGGGGCCCCACACCACAGGGCCGCGCGGCCAAGGGGGGCCGCGCCGCCCTATAGTGTGGCCCCTCCGTGGCCCCTCTTCGTCTCTCCTTCGGACTTCCGGAAGCTTCGTGAGAAAATAGGCCCCTGGGCTTTGATTTCGTCCAATTCCGAGAATATTTCGTTACTAGGATTTCTGAAACCAAAAACAGCGAGAAAACAACAAGCGGCACTTCGGCATCTTGTTAATAGGTTAGTTCCAGAAAATGCACGAATATGACATAAAGTGTGCATAAAACATGTAGGTATCATCAATAATATGGCATAGAACATAAGAAATTATCGATACGTCGGAGACGTATCAACAAGTTATAGAATCCGGGACGGTTTCTAACTCATCCCGCCAGATTACAAATAGCACTTCCTATTACAACTCTAACTTTCCTTAATATATCTTGGGCTCCCGAATCTTCTTATTCTTCGGGTAGTGGGCCTTAAGTAAACCCCGGGTACTATCTTCGGCAGGCCCATTTGGGATGCCTATGTCACCCGGCGTGAGATGAAGGTGCGGATGATGTCATCAGAGCAGATGTTGGTTTCTTTTCTCAGCTTCTCCATGAAGCGTACGACCCGGTTCGTCTCAATGTGATTCGTCCCAGGGAAGTAGCTCCAGTTTGCCTTCGTGGGCGGCGCCGGATTAAAAGCCGGCATATTGATAAGATCTGGGGCGTCGTTGTTCTTCACATAGAAGAAGGTCCCTTGCCATAACCGGCATGACTCGAGACCGGAGAATTTAAAGAAAGGGCTCCCTTGGCGGGAGCCGATGATACAAGACCCGCATTATACGGGGGGTTTGGGCTTAGGAATGTCCTTGCCCTGAACGGAGTTAATCCGAAGAGAAAAGAAGCGAGCAAAAGTCTCGCGAGTGGGATGGATGCCGATGTAGGCCTCCATAAAGGTAGCATAGCAAGAAAGATAAAAAACGGTGTTGCCGGGAAGGTGGTGAGGCTGGAGTTGATAATAATCCAAAATTTGGTGAAAGAAGTCAGAGGCGGGAAGGCCGAAGCCACGCTCGAAGTGAGCAAGAAAAACTACGAACTCACCCGGTTCGAGCACCGGTTCGATCTCGTCGCGAGGAAGCCGGCAGGATACTCCTTCCGGTATCCTCCTAGACCGGTAAAGCCAGTCGATCTCATGCTGCGTGACGTCGGAGCATTTCCAGGCTCCGCGTGTGATACCGGATAGATCTTTTCTGGGGGCCTGGCTAGAGCTGCCGGCCTCTTGATCTTTGCCGGTATCGGCTTCCATCCGGGCAAGATCTGCTGAGAGTCCGTCGGATGCTTCGCTCCGGTGGCTACTGGAGGGTGACTCGGAAAGAGACTCTTCACTAGACATATGAATCTACCCGAAAAACTGATTCCCCAAGATCTACCCTTGCGCGAAGATCTACGAGTAAGAGAAAAAACAAAAGAAAATAGGAAATAAATATCCTACCGGCCCAAGATCTAAAAAGCAAAGAAGAGAGATGTAAGTGCACATCGAGCCTAACCTGAGGCGGCGGAGATGCTGAGGAAGAGGGTCGCCGGTGGTGCGGCGAGCTTGTGGCTGCTGAGGAAGGCTGGCGACGAGGAAGCGGAGAAGAGGTTGCCGAAGCACGAGCGGCGGGGCTGCGGCAGATGTGCTGCGGCGAATCTCTGCGCAGCGGCGTATGGCGAAGCTTGACGGAGTCGATGCGAGAGTTCACCGGGCGGCGGAGCTTGATACGTCTCCAACGTATCGATAATTTCTTGTGTTCCATGCCACATTATTGATGTTATCTACATGTTATATGCACACTTTATGTCATATTCGTGCATTTTCTGGAACTAACCTATTAACAAGATGCCGAAGTGCCAGCTCTCGTTTTCTGCTGTTTTTGGTTTCGAAATCCTAGTAACGAAATATTCTCGGAATCGGACGAAATCAAAGCCAAAGATCTTAGAATCCCCGGAAGCATCCAGAACACACCGGAGAAGTCGGAGGGGGCCACAGGCCCACCAAACCATAGGCCGGCGCGGCCGAGGGGGGGCCGCGCCGCCCTATAGTCTGGCCCCCCTGTCAGCCCTCCCGCGCCGCCTCTTCGCCTATATAAAGCCCCTGGATCGAAAACCCTGATGCGAAGAACCACGATACGGAAAACCTTCCAGAGCCGCCGCCATCGCGAAGCCAAGATCTGGGGGACAGGAGTCTCTGTTCCGGCACCCTGCCGGAGCGGGGAAGTGCCCCCGGAAGGCTTCTCCATCGACACCGCTGCCATCTCCACTGCCATCTTCATCACCGCTGCTTCTCCCATGAGGAGGGAGTAGTTCTCCATCGAGGCTCGGGGCTGTACCGGTAGCTATGTGGTTCACCTCTCTCCTATGTGTTTCAATACAATAATCTCATGAGCTGCCTTACATGATTGAGATTCATATGATGATGCTTGTAATCTAGATGTCATTATGCTAGTCAAGTGAGTTTTACTTATGTGATCTCCGGAGACTCCTTGTCCCACGTGTGTAAAGGTGACAATGTGTGCACCGTGTGGGTCTCTTAGGCCATATTTCACAGAATACTTACTCAATGTTGAATGGCATAGTGAGGTGATTATTTATATCTCTTTAAGATTGCAACGTGTTTTGTATCACAATTTATCTATGTGGTACTCTAGTGATTTGTTATTAAAGTAGTTTTATTCCTCCTGCATGTGTGCAAAGGTGACAAGTGCGTGCACCGTGTTAGTACTTGGTTTATGCTATGATCATGATCTCTTGTAGATTGCGAAGTTAACTATTGCTATGATAATATTGATGTGATCTATTCCTCCTACATATGCATGAAGGTGACAAGTGTGCATGCTATGCTAGTACTTGGTTTAGTCTGTTGATCTATCTTACACTAAAGGTTACTTAAACAAGAGCATTATTGTGGAGCTTGTTAACTCCGGCATTGAGGGTTCGTGTAATCCTACGCAATGTGTTCATCATCCAACAAAAGTGTAGAGTATGCATTTATCTATTCTCGTTATGTGATCAATGTTGAGAGTGTCCACTAGTGAAAGTGTAATCCCTAGGCCTTGTTCCTAAATACTCGCTGAGTTACTACCGCTTGTTTCATCGTTTCATCGCGTTACTACTGCTGCAATACCACTACCATCAACTACGCGCCAAGCACTTTTCTGGCACCGTTGCTACTGCTCATACTTATTTATACCACCTGTATTTCACTATCTCTTCGCCGAACTAGTGCACCTATTAGGTGTGTTGGGGACACAAGAGACTTCTTGCTTTGTGGTTGCAGGGTTGCATGAGAGGGATATCTTTGACCTCTTCCTCCCCGAGTTCGATAAACCTTGGGTATCCACTTAAGGGAAACTTGTTGCTGTTCTACAAACCTCCGCTCTTGGAGGCCCAACACCGTCTACAAGAATAGAAGCTCCCGTAGACATCAAGCACTTTTTCTCGGCGCCGTTGCCGGGGAGGAAAGGTAAAAAGGCTCTCATACTACGGTCTCGTGTAAAGTATTTTTCTCGGCGCCGTCGTGTGTGTGCTCGAAGCTATTTCCTTTAGATCCTGCAATTGCATCTTTTTGTTTCTTGTTTACACTAGTTTGGCATAATGTACAAGAGTGAGCTTCTTATTCTATTTCCTGATTTAAAACATGGATTGTTTGATGCGAAAATTAAAAAACCTATGAAATCTTATTTGCATGCCGGTAGTAATATTAGTATGAACGCTTTGAACACCATTGTTGATAATGATATAGAAAGTTCTAAGCTTGGGGAAGCTGGTTTTCATGATCTTTTTAGTCCCCCAAGCATTGAGGAGAAAATTTTCTTTGATGATACTTTGCCTCCTATTTATGATTATAATGATAGTGGTCTTTTGGTGCCACCTACTATGGAGAGTAAATTTTGTTGTGATTATACTATGCCTCCTACACTTGATGAGAATAATAATGATAGCTACTTTGTTGAATTTGCTCCCACTACAACTAATAAAATTGATTATGCTTATGTGGAGAGTAATAATTTTATGCATGAGACTCATGATAAGAATGCTTTATGTGATAGTTATATTGTTGAGTTTGCTCATGTTGCTACTGAAAGTTATTATGAGAGAGGAAAATATGGTTGTAGAAATTTTCATGTTACTAAAATGCCTCTCTATGTGCTGAAATTTTTTAAGCTACACTTATTTTATCTTCCTATGCTTGTTACTTTGCTCTTCATGAACTTGTTTATTTACAAGATTCCTATGCATAGGAAGCATGTTAGACTTAAATGTGTTTTGAATATGCCTCTTGATGCTCTCTTTTGCTTCACATACTATCTTTTGCGAGTGCATCGTTAAAACTGCTGAGCCCATCTTAACGGCTATAAAGAAAGAACTTCTTGGGAGATAACCCATGTGTTATTTTGCTACAGTACTTTGTTTTATATTTGTGTCTTGGAAGTTGTTTACTACTGTAGCAACCTCTCCTTATCTTAGTTTTGTGTTTGGTTGTGCCAAGTAAAGTCTTTGATAGTAAAGTAAGTACTAGATTTGGATTACTACGCAGAAACAGATTTCTTTGCTGTCAAGAATCTGGGTCTAATTCTCTGTAGGTAACTCATAAAATTATGCCAATTTACGTGAGTGATCCTCAGATATGTACGCAACTTTCATTCAATTTGAGAATTTTCGTTTGAGCAAGTCTGGTGGCCTAATAAAATCCATCTTTACGGACTGTTCTGTTTTGACAGATTCTGTCTTTTATTTCGCATTGCCTCTTTTGCTATGTTGGATGAATTTCTTTGATCCATTAATGTCCAAGTAGCTTTATGCAATGTCCAGAAGTGTTAAGAATGATTGTGTCACCTCTGAACATGTGAATTTTTATTATGCACTAACCCTCTAATGAGTTGTTTCGAGTTTGGTGTGGAGGAAGTTTTCAAGGGTCAAGAGAGGAGGATGATATACTACGATCAAGGAGAGTGAAAGCTCTAAGCTTGGGGATGCCCCGGTGGTTCATCCCTGCATATATCAAGAAGACTCAAGCGTCTAAGCTTGGGGATGCCCAAGGCATCCCCTTCTTCATCAACGACATTATCAGGTTCCTCCCCTGAAACTATATTTTTATTCGGTCACATCTTATGTGCTTTACTTGGAGCGTCTGTGTGCTTTTGTTTTTGTTTTTGTTTGAATAAATTGGATTACATCATGTTTGTGTGGGAGAGAGACACGCTCCGCTGGTTCGTATGAACACATGTGTTCTTAGCTCATAATATTCATGGCGAAGTTTCCTCTTCGTTAAATTGTTATATGGTTGGAATTGGAAAATGATACATGTAGTAATTGCTATAATGTCTTGGGTAATGTGATACTTGGCAATTGTTGTGCTCATGTTTAAGCTCTTGCATCATATACTTTGCACCTATTAGTGAAGAATACATAGAGCATGCTAAAATTTGGTTTGCATAATTGGTCTCTCTAAGGTCTAGATAATTTCTAGTAAGGTGTTTGAACAACAAGGAAGACGATGTATAGTCTTATAATGCTTTTAATATGTCTTTTATGTGAGTTTTGCTGTACTAGTTCATACTTGTGTTTGTTTCAAACAACCTTCCTAGCCTAAACCTTGTATCGAGAGGGAATACTTCTCATGCATCCAAATCCTTGAGCCAAACAACACTATGCCATTTGTGTCCACCATACCTACCTACTACATGGTATTTCCCGCCATTCCAAAGTAAATTGCTTGAGTGCTACCTTTAAACAATTCAAAATTTATCACCTCTGATTTGTGTCAATGTTTTATAGCTCATGAGGAAGTATGTGGTGTTTATCTTTCAATCTTGTTGGGCAACTTTCACCAATGGACTAGTGGCTTCATCCGCTTATCCAATAATTTTGTAAAAAGAGCCGGCAATGGGATTCCCGAGTCCCAAATTAATTAACAAAAATAGACACTCCTCCATGGTATGTGATTGTTGGACGGCACCCGAAGGATTCGGTTAGCCATGGCTTGTGTAAGCAAAGGTTGGGAGGAGTGTCAGCATAATAAAACTAAAATAAAAAGGTACTCCTTCATGGTATGAGATTGTTGGCAGGCACCCGAGGATTCGGTTAGCCATGGTTTGTGAAAGAAAGGTTGGAAGGAGTGCCACACAAAAATAAAATAAAATGGGAGCCGCTCTTTGAAGGTTTGTCTGGCAAGGGGGTTAGAGTACCCGCTACCATTCGTTGACAACAACATACACCTCTCAAAACTTTATTTTTATGCTCTCTATATGTTTTCAAAATCAAAGCTCTAGCACAAATATAGCAATCGATGCTTTCCTCTATGGAGGACCATTCTTTTACTTTCATTGTTGAGTCAGTTCACCTATTTCTCTCCATCTCAAGAAGCGAACACTTGTGTGAACTGTGCATTGATTCCTACATACTTGCTTATTGCACTTATTATATTACTCTATGTTGACAATATCCATGAGATATACATGTTACAAGTTGAAAGCAACCGCTGAAACTTAATCTTCTTTTGTGTTGCTTCAATACCTTTACTTTGAATTATTACTTTATGAGTTAATTCTTATGCAAGACTTATTGATGCTTGTCTTGAAGTGCTATTCATGAAAAGTCTTTGCTTTATGATTCAGTTGTTTACTCATGTCATACACATTGTTTTGATCGCCGCATTCACTACATATGCTTTACAAATAGTATGATCAAGTTTATGATGGCATGTCACTCCAGTAAATTATCTTTGTTATCGTTTTACCTCGCTCGGGACGAGCATAACTAAGCTTGGGGATGCTGATACGTCTCCAACGTATCGATAATTTCTTGTGTTCCATGCCACATTATTGATGTTATCTACATGTTATATGCACACTTTATGTCATATTCGTGCATTTTCTGGAACTAACCTATTAACAAGATGCCGAAGTGCCAGCTCTCGTTTTCGCTGTTTTTGGTTTCGTAAATCCTAGTAACGAAATATTCTCGAATCGGACGAAATCAAAGCCAAAGATCTTAGAATCCCTGAAGCATCCAGAACACACCGGAGAAGTCGGAGGGGGCCACAGGCCCACCAAACCATAGGCCGGCGCGGCCGAGGGGGGCCGCGCCGCCCTATAGTCCGGCCCCCCGTCAGCCCCTCCCGCGCCGCCTCTTCGCCTATATAAAGCCCCCGGATCGAAAACCCCGATGCGAAGAACCACGATACGGAAAACCTTCCGCGAGCCGCCGCCATCGCGAAGCCAAGATCCGGGGGACAGGAGTCTCTGCTCCGGCACCCCGCCGGAGCGGGGAAGTGCCCCCGGAAGGCTTCTCCATCGACACCGCTGCCATCTCCACCGCCATCTTCATCACCGCTGCTGCTCCCATGAGGAGGGAGTAGTTCTCCATCGAGGCTCGGGGCTGTACCGGTAGCTATGTGGTTCACCTCTCTCCTATGTGTTTCAATACAATAATCTCATGAGCTGCCTTACATGATTGAGATTCATATGATGATGCTTGTAATCTAGATGTCATTATGCTAGTCAAGTGAGTTTTACTTATGTGATCTCCGGAGACTCCTTGTCCCACGTGTGTAAAGGTGACAGTATGTGCACCGTGTGGGTCTCTTAGGCCATATTTCACAGAATACTTACTCAATGTTGAATGGCATAGTGAGGTGCTTATTTATATCTCTTTAAGATTGCAACGTGTTTTGTATCACAATTTATCTATGTGGTACTCTAGTGATTTGTTATTAAAGTAGTTTTATTCCTCCTGCATGTGTGCAAAGGTGACAGTGCGTGCACCGTGTTAGTACTTGGTTTATGCTATGATCATGATCTCTTGTAGATTGCGAAGTTAACTATTGCTATGATAATATTGATGTGATCTATTCCTCCTACATATGCATGAAGGTGACAAGTGTGCATGCTATGCTAGTACTTGGTTTAGTCTCGTTGATCTATCTTACACTAAAGGTTACTTAAACATGAGCATTATTGTGGAGCTTGTTAACTCCGGCATTGAGGGTTCGTGTAATCCTACGCAATGTGTTCATCATCCAACAAAAGTGTAGAGTATGCATTTATCTATTCTGTTATGTGATCAATGTTGAGAGTGTCCACTAGTGAAAGTGTAATCCCTAGGCCTTGTTCCTAAATACCGCTGAGTTACTACCGCTTGTTTACTGTTTTACTCAGCGTTACTATCGCCGCAATACCACCACCATCAACTACGCGCCAAGCACTTTTCTCGGCACCGTTGCTACTGCTCATACTTATTTATACCACCTCGTATTTCACTATCTCTTCGCCGAACTAGTGCACCTATTAGGTGTGTTGGGGACACAAGAGACTTCTTGCTTTGTGGTTGCAGTGGTTGCATGAGAGGGATATCTTTGACCTCTTCCTCCCTGAGTTCGATAAACCTTGGGTATCCACTTAAGGGAAACTTGCTGCTGTTCTACAAACCTCTGCTCTTGGAGGCCCAACACTGTCTACAAGAATAGAAGCTCCCGTAGACATCAGAGCTCTGGCGGCGAACGGAACCGGCGAGGGCGCGAGAGGGCTAGGAGCTCTGTGCGCGCGAGGGAGTTGAGAATGCGAAGAAAGGAGGAAGAAGGAGCCGTTTCCCCTTATATAGGAAGAAGAGATAGTGGGCTGGAAACCGCTGGGCCGCGGCGGTTCGCTTCGTGGGCCGCCACGGGGCGCGAGGATACACGCGCGGGAAATAGAATGCCACAGGGAAGCCGCACGGATCCGGTACGACAGCGGGGATCCGGTGTGGCGCCATAAGTGCTGGCGCAGAAGCCGAAGGGAAGTGACCCCTGACACTGGCACGTCAGATACAGTGCGCATGTCACTGACAGGCACTGTACCTGAGAAATTCTCGACTTCGCCGAGGAGAGAGTTAATGTCTAAGATACCGGAGGATAAGATACCGGAAAATACCTTGCGAAGAATTTAGGTGGGAGTCCGGCAAAGATGCCGGAAGATCTAAAACTGACCACCGGAAAGATTAAACCGGTACCTTAAGATATGGGAACCTGGCATGGTCTGTGAATCCACCAGACTATACCAGCTTTGGGGACTAATGTTGGGGGGATGACCCCCGGTATGCCAAAGGCATGCCAAACCGGATGGTTTGAGCCATCAAGATACCGGTTTAATGTTTATACCGGAGCACAAAGTTAAGATTTTGGCTAAGTAAAGCTAAGCCGGTATCCCCAAGAGGGGTATACCGGAACCAGGTAAAGAAGATACCGGACTACCGGTAAGAAGTGCACTGTAGCACGTCGGCAAGACTGGTCAAAGTTTCTCTCCAGAGCTAGAGGACAAAGATGAGCTAATCAAAGTAGCTTTAAACGAAGCCGTGACGATAAAGAAGAGGGTGACGCTGAAAGAAGCCGGAGGACGTCAGCCTCCCTGATTAAAGAAGACCCCGGCGTCATTTATGATTAAAGTAACTTTGTAAAGTAGTTTGTCTAGTCAAAGATGCCATTAGGGTTTCTTCCTCTGTAAGCCACCCTCTCCCCTATATAAGGAGAGGGAGCACACCCGTACTCGGGACGATCAACGAAGAGAGGAACCTTGTATGCACAAACCTGTATCTTGTTGAAATCAATGAAGAGAAAGATCTAGAGCAGAGTTCTTCCTTGTGTGTTTCTTCTTCCTCCTTTGCCTTTGGCCGAGTTCTTGAGGAAACCATCCGGAAGTTCGTCCTATCTAATCAAAAACCCTCCCCCGAATCCTCTAGCGCCCATTCGGCCCCAACTTAAGCCATCCTATGGCATCTGTCTGTTCACCACGACGACAGATTATCTTTTTGGTATATTCTTCTATGATTGTAAAAGAACAAGTAACTATTTTTTTGGGTTTTCAAGTAAAGAATAAAACAGTAAACTAATAATAGTAAATAAAAACTTAAAACTTAAAATAAAATGACTAACAAGGTCTCTATTAACCTTACCGGAATAGCGAAATTGCTTCCCCGAGAACGGCACCAAATAAAGGGTTGATACCTTAGATCCGGATTATAGATTGTAGTAGGATATGCTTTTTCCCTACAAGACCTAGGTTTAATCGAACATTGGGAAGCACTGCTAATAAGGTGTAAAGGAAACATCTACAAGACTTGCTAGTGTATTTTATCTTCAGTGTCGGACCTAAATAGTTTACTTTTAAGGGGATTATGTTCAATGATGGAAATAGGCCGGGGTTAAGGTTTCTCCTGCAACTATGCATACATATATATAATTGAAGCACATATGTGTAACAAATAAAATAGAGATAAGAGATTTGTGAGTAGCATATCCGTAAATACTCTTGCCCCTAAAACCAGAGGTGACAATAGCCTCTTGGTCCAACCAGTGTCCTTACAGCCGCAAGCAACAATAGTTATTAAGTAAATAAATACAGATCAAAGCCTTAAGCTCGATGATTGTGCCATGATCCCGAATGAATCATTAAACATGTACCTCACTGAGGTTTCGCGGTAGCACGCCGTTCTCCACTCATCCCACCTCTTCCCTTGATCGAATCGAATGATATGGGTACATGCAGATCACCGAGATGAGGAAAAGAGACAAGGATACAAGATTGCAAAACTCCTATTCAATTCTTACACATATAATAACATTAGATGCACATAAACGCTGCGAGGATTCACCCCAACCCGCAGCCCGTGAGGACTACTTACACATAATATCAAGATCAAATACAAAGATAGAAATCATTGTGCAAAATAATTGAAATTACAATATTCATACAATGATCGCCAATTCTCAAGGAGATCTCTATTACAATGGTGATGGCTATGGCTGTGGAGGAGATGGGAGATGGGATGGATGAACTATGGTGGTGGATCTCCTTCGGTGTGGTGCAGATGAATCTGTTGGATGGCGGCTCTGTTTGGCAACGAATGGCTCTCTGTTTGGCGTCGGTCCCTTCACGAAAATTAAAGGATTTGACCTCGGGAATGCAACGGCACACGGTGCGGGTGCATGGTCGATGCCCGTTAAAGCCTCTGGAACCGCCTATGCGATCGCAATCAACTTTATCATGCTCCTGACACGATTTTGTTCAGTAAGTGTAGGTCCATTTGTCATTATGACGTGATTTCCTGCACAACATCCAAAAATATACGAGATTGCACATTTTTGCATTAATTAGTTATTAGTGGCAAGTTGAGAGGTAAACTTATTCAATTTCTTGACTTAGCTAAGGGTTTAAACGCGAGAAAAAGTGGCGTATTTCACAACCATCACATATAATCCAAAAGGAAAAGTGAAAGTATTACTAAGTTTATCATCGCGGTGAACTATTATTTGAGAAAACTGAGAGTAGCCATCCAAATAATAGAAGTGAGAGTGATTTGCAAGTCTCTATAAAGTTTGTTCTATAAAAGGTAGATGATAATGGCCCTTTCTAGTTTCTTTGTTTAACTTTCTCAAGTTGATACACATTGTGTATCCTACAATTGCTATTGCACGAATAGGTTATAGATTTTCATTTGGTTCAAATGTAAACCCTCCTGTCTTAGTTACACAATGCACTAGACTAACCCAATCACTTTCTTTCACATGGTAAATAATGTCAGCGTCAAGTAAATGTATTACCTCTTTTCTTACGTTTCCTTGCATGAAAGCTGTGCAGCGTATGACTAGGTCATCGGGATGTAATTGCATGTGAAAGAGTTGAAATAGCCTTGTCGGTAACGAGACCGAGCTAGGTATCGAAGATACCGATGATCATGTCTCGGACGAGTGCCAGTATCAAATGAACAAAAGGAATAAGGATCAATGCAAAAGGTTCGAACGACGATCATATCTTTGTGTAATACATAGAGATCACAATGGTTATCCAGACCCAAGTGATCATATGAACAGTGACCTGGTGCCGGATCATGGCTATGATATTCCCGAACCATAGGATAACACACTAAAGGGTTTAACGAAACTCGAGATAGTTTTGGATTCATCGGAGTTGAGAGATATACCCGGAATAGGGTTCCGGAGATGTCCGAAAGTTGTTCGAAAAAGTTTGGGAGGTGTCTCATACGAAAGGCAATTGAAGAATATGTTTAATATATTGATTAAATGAATTAACATATTAAAATATATTTAATTTAATAAAAATGATTTTGCATTAATTAAAAAGGCCTCCCTACCTTTATTGGGCCCCATATGGAAGGGGCCCATGAGGGAGAAGGGAGGGAGTGCACCTGCCAGTCAAGTGGGCCGGCCCACCATGGTCCGAGCGAGTGGGGGGGGGGGGGTAGGCGCCGTGCGGGCCTGGCTAAAGGGGGGGTTCCGCGCGGGAGCTATGCCAACCGGACTCCCTCCTCCTCCTCCCTTTTGTTGCCTTGTCTCCTATATGAAGAAACCCATAGGGGCAAATTAAATATACAATTAAATAGAGAAATATTTCTCTCTAGTTTCTGACTCTGTGCAGTTTTCTGAAGAACTGCATAGAGAGGAGACAACTCCACCCGGTACGCGGGAGCATTACCGGGATCCGGATCTAGAAGATCTACTTCTACAACTTCGTTGGATTGGAGCCGGGAGCGTCGCTGAGCATCGTACATGTGCGAAACAACGAGGTGTTGCACATGCGGCACTCAACATCGGAGAGATGACTTCTTCACGACCCTGAGGTCGGCAATGACTATTTTTCTACATAAACCATGTTCTAGCGAATGTTAACCGCTATCAGTCTACAAGGGCATGTCACCGATATCACCTCCATTACAGCATTACTACATAGATAGATCTTGGGCATATTAGGGTTCGTATTAAAGTTAGAATTTTTTATTTTCCGCTACGTAACCCAACACCGCCTGCCCCGCCCGGCCCACAACGCCGTCGCTCGCCGTCACTCGACCCGTCCCTACTCACCACACGCTGATTGGCTGCCCCTGCCCGCACGCGCACTCGCCTACCCCGCGCATCCTGGGTGTGCTGCTTGTTTGCCTATGCCCGAACCCAACTGGCAGGCAGTTCTGGCGAGCACCATTCGATTTTTGCCAATCTCCGGTCGAATTATGTGAAAGTTTGCTGGAATTTGGCCGAACTCCGGCGAGTCTATCGGCGAAGTGTGTTGGTGCGAGGTGAATTTCCAATCCCTGGCGCGTTGATTGTATACAGTCTGGCATGTAATGTAAAACGCCTCCGAAACATCATATATGGCATGTAAAACGCCTTTGAACCATCATATTAGGGGTGCCCTGTAAAAATATTTATGGGTTTGACCATTTTAAGGTCACTACTAGGAAAACGCCTCCAAAACATCATATTTGGGGTGCCCTGTAATACTTGCATGGCCCAAGAATTACTGCCGGCGCACCAGGCGAGGGCACTGGCAATAATAAAATAGCGCCGGCGAGCCCCGGGCATGGTGCGCCGACAATAATTCTTGGGCCAGGCCCGGAGGAGGTGGAGACCAGGCCAACATTTACCGCCGCTGCACCACGCTTCCTGTGCGCCGGCGGTATATGTTTTTCGCCGGCGCGGCGCGCATCTAGTGCGCCGATGGTGTTTGCCACCTAGAGGTGTGCCATGTTTTTTTTTATGCTGAACAATTTGACATATATATATATTTTTTTTACAATTAGCAAACCGAACCTGCCGCTCGGTACAATTTGACATATAGGAGGATAAATATAAGAATTTGACGAATACTATATAAGATCATAATTGTAAGGAAGCCAGACTGGCAAAGCCATACAGGAGTTCAGGAGCAGTAGTTCATTTCGCACGCGCATGCTATATGAACTGTTATAATTTGATATGATATGATGATCTAACGCCGGGCATGGTTCGTTTCAGAAGTTAATATTTCCTATATTTTGCCGGTATTTTCTTGTGGAGTGGAAAGTAGATCGCCCTCTCAGCTCTATCTCTGAAAGATTTCTCTGAAGGTCCACAGTTTAGACTTCAGAGAGAGATGATCACTAGTTAGATATTCCCTATCCATGGAGTACTGGTAGAGACATCAAGGGGCTCTGGTAGCAGCATTCTGTTCGTATATCGCTGGCCGTGGTAGCGGCTTCTGATCGGTACGTGAAAGGGCCAGGGAACTCCGAAAACAACCCTCTCCATTAATCAATGGCCTCCTGCGTACGAGCCAGACGACCGCTGCTGAGACCGCTCCGTGTAGGAAGAGGACATAGGAGACCGAGTGTGACCGGGTGATTGGGATTTGATGGGCCGTGCCACGTCATCCGGACACTTGGAATCTTCCTGCCTGGATCCCCAGGCCATGCATGCCCCATCAATCGTATTTTTCCGTTGATGTCACCGCGCCACGCGGGCCAACTGGGTCCGGTCCGTGTATTGCGGACGGGAACCACCTACCCCCTGTCTATTTTGAGGCCTAGGCCCTTCTCATGCACTCCAGCCGCCAGATTGACCACGTCTTTGTTTGAGCAGCTCTTTTGAGTAGTACTCGTACCATATTTTTCCTTTTTTTTCTCGGGAGTGGTGTGTGCGACGTCAAGAGCATGTTGTCAAAAACAAAAGAGGCAAGAATATGTTCTGGATTGCAAATCACAATAAATTTCTTCCATGGAGAAATTATACAACAATTATTGGATGCAAGTAGCTTCTACTCCCTCTGCCTCAAAATAACTTGCCTAATTTTAGGTAAGCAAGTTATTTTAGAAGGAGAGAGTACTTTCAAAGGTTGCATGATTATAATTTTGTTAACTCGTAGTAGTAGCGAACTTTAACGTCATATATTTCGAACAAAGCTGATTACAATATTTTGAGGCATTGATTGTTATAATTGTCTATCGACACAATGATTTGGTGTCATTGGTAAAATCTCATGTCCAACGGGCGATTTAATTTAGTTATTATAAGAGTATAAGATTATCCGATAGTAATATATTAGGGCAAGTTGCAAATACCACCAATTAAGCCTCACACAAAATAAAAAGCACTTTGTTTGTAGGGAAATGACATTATTCTAGAAGTGGCATCTCATCATTATCTGTTAGACCTTTAGACTTTATTATACAGTATAATGGTTATTGCATATGAACTACAATCACTTGTCTGTGAACTGGTATTATACACAACTCTGACAAAATAATTTTCTTTTTCATGAATTTTTTTTCTTGCATTTTCTAAAAGGAATAAGGTAGGGGAAGTCCTATAGTTTTTTTTAAATAATAAGGACCCAAATTTGTGTCCTTGAGAACTTGAACATGAGTGGTTGGGTTGTACATTCACTTCCCTAACAAAGTGACGGTACTTCCTTGAGACAATATGCTACCACCTAATCCATGGCTGACATACCTTATCTCATCGCCGCTATTGTTCTTCCTTTCTGATGCAATGAAATATAGAAAACTAGTTTTAGTATTTATATGTTCATAATATTTGTATTTTGGAAAGAAAAAATTAAACTACTAATAAACCGCTTAGGGCATGTGCACTGGTTGATAAGATGTGTTTTCTCATTTATTCCACGCCATCTAGAGAAAATGCGAAAAAGTATATATAACATACAACATATGATTATCTTTAGCACTTATTATTTGCATACTCTTAAATCTTGGAGTCGTTAATATTTAAAAAGAGAACATGTGAGTAAGAGAGGCATCTCTTACAATGGATAAATTGCCTTGCCTTATCTTACTAATATAACTTATATTTTTATGAGAAACCACATATATTTTATTAATAGAAAATCAAGTTATATGAACAAACAAACGTGGAAACTAAAAGACAGATCAAGAGAAAACAGTTACCCTAAAAACTTTACAGATAAAACCCTAAAGGAAAGAAAAATACAAAACCATCCTTAGGATTTCATGTACTCACCGAAGCCAATGACCGCCGCCAAACTACAACGCTGCCTATGCATGTTGGAAGGGACATCGAACCTCCACAGTTGCCATATTTAAATAAGCACCATCGCCAATGAGGTTTTGTGAGTCAATGAACATTCCCACTACAAGCAGCAAGACACATGTCGTTGTGGCACATCGACCGGAGGATGTCCCCATTATGCCTTGGACCAAACTCCACACCATCCCCTACGAAGTCGAGGAATGAGGACACCAACATCCTCGGTCCAGAGCATCCACCTCGTCCTGGTCCCCATCGCTCTTGTGGATAATGACGAACGCAAGCGACACGCTGAGAAACTGATTTCACAAGATCTGAAGATCGACAATAAGACCAACCGCCAATATGAAGGATCGACAAGAACATGTCGCCATCAACTCCAAGACGCCGCCATGTGGGAGTAGAGTTGAGGAACATTTATTCGCCAGAACGCTGCTCCCACCACCCGAACGGCGGACCACAACAAACAAACCCTAACCCTAACTACTAGCCTAAAAGGAAAGGAACAAAATGCCCTTCCCTCCTGACTCGTAGAGATAGGAGGAAGATGGATAAACACCACCCCTGTCGCCTAGGAGAGGAGGATGATCGAGGCGTTGGTGCCGAATTCGGATAGCATCTCTTAGGTACGAGGCGATGCATCATTTTTCATATCTCTCTCTCTCTCTCTCTCTCTCTCTCTCTCTCTCTTAACCTAGCAATCAACATACAATGACACCGCTAAGATAGTACTATTATACATTGCAATTTTACTTTGGTACATGCCCCACTGTGAAAATACATATTTCAAAATAATGTAATTTTTTTTTGAAAAATAATAATCTCATTTGTACATTTATGTACATATTCTATGCATGCATATAACGTTTCACGGAAAAAGATATTTTGTGGCTAGTGTTAGAAAGGCAATTTTCGTTGTCATGAAATATTTTTTAACGAGACTTTTTGTGTATTTGCCTACGACACTACATGTGTGGTTTGTTTTCACAAAATGTTTCATGAAATCTAAAAGATACCTTTTTCGATAAAATGAATATATTAATATCACGAACTTATCAATTAAACATATTTTTTGCAGCGACGCAATACCTTAAAGGCTGTATAAATGCACACATGCAAAAGCAGAAGAAGCTAAAAAGGAAAAGTTCTGCTCACAGTGTTCATGTCCTTGCAGCAGCAACATAAACGTCACCAATACAACACGTGATGTCCATGTTCTCCAAAAGTGCCTTCAAGAAGAAAATAGTGCACAAGCATCGTCGTCGTCCGGTCGAATATCTTAGGTTTCATCTTGATGATAGTCACTGCTTTCAAAACAATATTGTCAATAAGGTTATAGCCAGACACAACCTATTAACGCTAGGCCTTGGATTTTCACTTTAAAAGGTAAGAGTTTGAACTTCACCTGTGATGTCGCCTCCACTTTCATACCATTGCTACGAAATCTGAAACACCCAGCAAATTCCTCAGTGCGGCAGTGCCACGAAGACTCGGACCACCATTACAAGTCCTCAAATTCCTGCTTCCATGACATTTTTCGCCTCTGACTCCACCATGGACGAAGGCAACAGGGTTGAGCGAAGGCCGCCGATCATAGGACCCAAGGCCTCAGATCAAGTGACCTCAACCGCCGCATCCTGCCAGCCCAGCCACCCACGGATCCACAACGGAAGCACACAGACTGCCGCTGCGCCCGCCACCACCGCCGGAGATCAGAGATGGGCCGACGCTGCCTAAGATCTTGGGAAACCAGTCAACGCCGGTCGTCGCCGCGCCGCAGGGACTTTGCCCAGCGACGGTGTCGGCCGGTGACGAATGGAGGAGAACGCCAGAGGGGGTCGAGGCCTGGCAGCTGGTGGCCGCCCGGTGCGCGGTCGCATGTGGTCGGGAGAGAAGCTAGCTAGCTTTCTACTGGTATCTTCTCTTCTCTTCCCGTGTATTGAAGAGTACCGTACCTCCTGGCTCCTGTTGCTAGTGATTAGATGATGTGTACATTTTCGAAAGAAAACACATATTTTCTGAAAATGTTATTTTTTCCTTTTAGCCAAAATGCCGCCTCGTACTGCCCTTAATTACATTCAGCTTGTACTAGATATGCTGCCGTATATAGCGTCACCAAATATGTAGTATGCTGAATGCTAGCGATAGTTACAGGCTTAGTTCTTTTGTTGCATGAGAGAATTAATCAGATGGTCCTTGTGGACCGATGAGATCGCGTGATTTCATTTCTTGCTAAAAGTATGTCGCTACCACTTTTTCTCCCCCTCGTTGTGTCACATGGTGACCACATGGTCCAAAGAAGGGGATTTTCGCGGGGTCCTGGGTTTTTCATTTCGCACAACTTTTACACTTGTGCATCTCTACTCAAAACCTTATACAACGTCCAAGCGGCTGTATTTTGGCCCGTATATGGGGTCTATCCGCGCCAAAATAGAAATGGGGACGCTTGACTCCCAGTTGTGCCTCTCATAAAAAAAAATCAAACTTTGATTTTAATTTTAAGAAAACATTTCATAGATAGTTCGAGATTGCCTACATAGTTTGAAGATAGTTTGTACAATTTTTTAAAAGAAACATCAAGTACAAAAACATAAACCTAATGGCAGCCACAACTAAGGCCTACGCGCTGGTGCATCGTTGCCATGTAGTTCCTTGCCGGGCACCTGCTTCGGCCGTGTGTAGCTGTTGCAGCCCTGGCTGGCATCGCCACGCTACGCAACCTGTCCGACGGGCCGCACCGCCCTCCAGGTCGACGAAAAAGCCAAGGCGCCGTGCACGCTCGACCTCCTCTTGGCGGTGCTCCGCCGCCAAGCACGCCTCGATGAACTCGTCCGCCTCATCGAACGAAGGCACCCTTGGCTATGCGTTGGCCCAGAAAATCTTCTGGATCCTCATCCACCTTCATCTGTAGGGCCACCACCTTGAACTCCCGAGACGACGTCCGCTCCTTCGCCTCACACTTTGGCTTGACGATCTGGAGGCGGACACGTGGAGGAGAAGGGGCGCGGCGGTCGCGGATGATGGCGCCGCCGCCGGTACGCCTGTGAGGGAGGTCCTTGTTCTCGTCCTTCACCGGCGCGAGGTAGTGGGGCGGTGACATCGAGTACGACGAGTAGCGGGCCGGGACGAGGAGGAGCGCGACGACGAGAAGCACAAGGAGGTCGACATCTGCTGGCGGTGCGCTCCTAGGTGCGGCTGCATCAGTGGCATCATCAACGGTGGGTTATTCCCGTCGTCGATGTGGCCGAGGACCCACGCGAGGGTCCTCCTATGAACGCTCCAACATCGTCGCCACTCCTCGGAGTTGTTGTTGCCCGATGGCGGACCGTTTCTGTCGTAGGCAGTGATACAGTCCTCGCGCTGCCGCGTGAAGAACGTATACCAGAGGACGTTGTTCTCGGGTCCCAGCGTGGACCAACCAGAAATGTTCGTACATGGCCGCCCTAAGGGCCGCTCTGACCGGCACGGGTGGCACTGGCAAGCCGCCGGCGTTGAGCACCCATCCCGATGGACATCGCATGTCTGGCGGGACAGGGTACCACGCCTGGCAGATTGCTCGTGCCTCCCGAAGACGTTCGCAGCGGCACCATCGCATTCGTATCGCTCCATAAACGGATTTGATGGGGGAGGGGGGGGGGGGGGATGCTCGGCATTCTACTCGGTGGAGGCGAAGGGCTTCAACCGAGAGTTTATTGCAACTAATTACTACTCACTCTGTTTCATATTAGTTGTCGCATATATTTGATGCTATTAAAAATCATGCATTGCATTGGATCGATGCCCGTACATTAAGAAGGAAGAATTTCTTCAGAGGCAAAAGGCCATGTGTAGAGAGAGCTGCGTGTGATTGATCCATGCATGGATATCCAACGGGAAAGTATATCCAAGCTCCGTGTCTAGTCTGCGCTTTTTGAACTTAACGGAAACTAATTTGAAATGGAGAGAGTAGAATTAGCTCTACAGATCGCGGTAGTAGACATCGTCCATCGACATACAGTGAGCAACGAGCATTTGGCAGTTGGCGCCCGCGGAGGCCCCATGTACTTGCCCGAGTTGTCGGGGCCAAGGCAAGGCAAAGGCGTCCGTCCCCGCGCGGGGGAGCCAGCCAGAAGTCGCCGAAAAAGACGTGCCGAGAGGGGGGCGCGTCTCCACGGAGCTAGAGCGGCCGGTGGGAGTGGGCGAAACTCTCATGGCCGCCCATACCATACCAGGTGGCGCCCGCGGCCGCGGCCTGTTCTTTTCGTTCTGCCGGTGTTGCGCGTTGGTCACCCCAAGCCTAGCCGAGAAGACCCCCGATGGAGGCCCCAACTCGATTCTGATCTGATCCCCACACCACCACACGTAGGGTAGCGGCGAGGACAGGCAGGCGCACGCGTACACCTTGTCCCTCCGGTCTGGGACCATCAGTGCGCGCGCCCGCTGGTTCAGATGAACTGACGGAGGACGTGTTTATGGATTGGCCCAGCGGTTCTGATCCTGCGCTCCCTGGGAGGCGGCTCACTGCTTCAGCCTCTCTGTTGCCGCTCGTGCGTCTTCTTTAAGCAGTTTTCAATCTACTCTGCGTCTCTCTAATCACGCGTCTCGAACACATAACCAAACAATTTCCTTGTACGCGGGTTTCATTCTACTTCTACGCATGCGCCTCGATTCCTAGGCCATGGCATCCGCGCTAGTGCTCCCTGCCGTTGATCTAACCAAGTCAGACAATGAGTTCATGGAGGAACAGCAAGTATTTTCGCGGCAAAGACGCGACAATGGCGATGCCAATTGGCGGCCCAACAGGTGCATGTGGCGCATCTTAACTGCAGATGCATCCACTCATCAACATGGTCTACTACAATGGTATCTCGGGAAACATCTCTGATTAAGCTTAGTAACCAGGCCTGGTCTCATTCATCAATACAGCATCTACTCCTAAAGTCTTAGTAAAGGACCGATCGAGTGCAGTGGTCTGGTGCTTCTAGATGCCCTAGCTAAGAGGTATTTTTTGCTTCATTCCTAGCCGGCGGTTCACTGATTCTTCTTCGTCGTCCTCTTCAGTTCACTCGTGGTCTGTATCTGTTATGGGAGGTTATTGATTGGCGAGTACCTACTAGCTACTCCCCAGTTCACACACCTCTCTAAGTTCATCTAACTTTGACTACAGCAGTCGGTAGTACGCGTACTGTACAAGGACAGCTAAGCTGGACACGTTTGCAACTTGAGAGTAATTTGCTGATTAGCAGGCTGGGCTGTAGACGTTGCGATGCGAATACATGGGAGCATGGCGGCATCAACTGACGCGCGGCTTTGAAAAGCTCTCAACAGTAGGCGACTATACACATCCAAATCGCATACGCAATAATGCAGAGCTAGCTAAGCTAGCAAAGTATATATGCTCGCGCCCCTCCGGCGCAAATCTCAGAACCTCTGACCAGGGAGAGAGATGCCAACTTTAGCTGGACGACGCCATGTGTTGGGGCCGGTGTTCATCAATTCAGAGGCCCCATGTGTCCGGAAGGATATATGCTCTCTAGACATGATCCAGTGGGGTGAGGTGCACCGGGCGTATACGGTTACGTTCAACTTGGCTATAGTTAAGAAAACAAACTTGGGATTGGCTTTTCAATGAAACCATGATTCTCTCTGTTGACTGTTGTTCTTAAAGAAATGATTATCTCCGTTGTTCTTGTTCTACATACTTTCTGTTTAGAAAAGGATGTCGCAAGATGTCACAGATTATTCTAAATTTGGTTCTTAGCTATGGCTATGAGAAAACAAACATGGGATTGGCTTTTCAATGGGACCATAATTCTCTGTTCTAAAAAAATGATTATCTCCGTTGTTGTTGTCCTACATATTTTCTCTCTAGAAAAGGATGTCGAAAGATGTCACAGATTTTTCTAAATTTGGATCGGATATATCTAAATTTAGAAAAAACGCAACATCATTTTCAGGACGGAGGGACTATACTTTACTAAAAAAATGAGTCTCTCTGTATTTCGTCATATTATGAAAGCCTTGGGAAACTCTGTTTCGATATATTTGTCCATTAAGCACATAAAGCATATCTCAATATCTCCTCTCCGTACCCTTAGCGCTTCAGGATTTGACTATTGGTTGTATTGTGTTATTTGAGGTTATCTAAACGCGGGACTGAGAATGCCATGTTAGACCTTGGCTTATGCACATGGTTGCTTGAGGACCAGAGTTTTTCTTTCTATGCACGGTAGATTCAGTTACTACGTGTTCCAAGCCCCCTCGGTGAAGCAGTTTACCGGGCAAAAACTCCCAGATAAGTTTGATTGAGAGTCCCAATTGTCGTAGGAATGATTTCTAATCACATGTGCCATGTGGTTAGGTTGCATCATGTGAACCATTACATGGTGTGTGGCGTTGTTATCCTCCAAATTGTATTTGATTTTTATGTGTGGTAATTTCCGCTATATACGACAACTAGGGTAACCACAAATCCCAACATCTTTTTATTTTGAGACAACCATGCTAAGATTTATTGATCAAATAAGATGTTCACATGAATTGTAACAGAATATGGAACGCCAAGACACTGATGGCGTCCATGATCGAAAGAGACGAAATCCTTAGCAAGGTTATGGACTTCAAAATTTGAACCCCTTCGCTCATGAGCAAAAGTGTAAGCAGTGGCGGAGTTAGCCCATTATTTGAGCCTGGGCAAAGTTAGCTACAGTTGCATCGATTAAGTGTTTTGCCATTCCAAACTCCATCTTCAATCCTTATTTTCTCATACAGTTTCAATGAAGTTAGCCAGCTCGATCGCGAGCGGTGGTACGTCGGGATGGCGGTCCCGGAAGGTGGTGCTGGTGGTCTGCGCTGGGTGTGGCGGAGCGGCTGGATGTCGGGGCGGCGGCCCCGAAAGTTTGGCAGTTGTGGACATCAATCTCGTGTCGTGTGGGCGACAAGGTCGCTTTGGCGCAGTTCTCCTGGTGGTTTGGCTTCTTCACCTTACTGGAGCGTCCTTTGCCTGCTCCTCCTACAGCAGTCATGGTGTTTTCTCTCCGGCACGGGTGGGAGGCTAGCTGGTCTCGGCGTATGCGTCGTCCGTTGTATCATCGATGTGTTGGGCCCTTGTGTGCTAGTGGTTGGCTGGGTTTAGCCCAAGTTGTATCGGTTTTCGCCCGATTTTCCGTTAATTAATTGGGCATCTTTCTTCTTAATTAATGGATATTCTTAATTAATGGATAGGCAAAGCTTTGCCTCGTTTTAAAAAAAAGTTAGCCAGCTGAGCCCGGTCAGCTGCCCGGGCATGCTGGGCCTTGGCTCTGCCACTGAGTGTAAGTCTGAGAAGATGCACTCTCCTGGCCTTACTCTCTCTAACAATGGAGCTATTCCTTCCCAATGTTCCTTCATTTACTTTAGTCACCGCTAATTTGCATTCTGATGCAACGTAAGTTTTTGGCTAGGTTTAGATATTCGGCAAGTGCAAGAGCTTCTCTACATGTTTCGAGGGGTTTGAGGATCCGAAGAGCCATTGATCACCATTGCTGAAGAGCCCAAATATAAACCGTGTTCGTCTCGACAAGTAACACTTGTTGATCCTCTGTTCCCGTGCGATACACCGCTGCAGCAACATTTATCTTTGCAAGACCCGGTGGAGGTGGCTAGACATGCATGCATCAACCTCTGACGTGATCAATGGCGTACGCCAGCACTACAGGAATGGGGCTATATGCCGAGGGCCGGGAACCCTCGGCATAGCATGCTTTGGCCCTCGGTGTAGGCTATGCCGAGGGCCGCCCTCGGCATAGCTCCTCGGCGTGTAAGTCCCTCGGCAAAGGCACTATCGCCGTCGGCGTAGCCCGGCCCTCGGCGTAGGACGCTACGCCGACGGCAAAACCCTCGGCATAGACTTTTAAAAAATTCAAATTTCCCGTTTCCAAAAAAATTCAAAAAAAAAATTCGAAAAAAAAAAATATTTTTTTCTATATGCCGACGGCAAAACCCTAGGCATAGACTTTTAAAAATTTTAAAATTTTAATTTCTTTTACACAATTTTTTCCTTTTTTTTCTTTTTTTTCTTTCACCCAATACACTTTTAACTCTAACTACACTTAATCTTATGTGAAATTACAATCATGGTTAAACTTCCCAGTCGGTCACCCATCCTCACACTACTCCAGCCTCAGCACGCTTAACTTCTTGGTTCAATTCGGATGAGCTTCCATTATAGAATTGACACCTCTTGCTGATAATAATAGCATATCAACCCTATTAACCATTGAACCGTGATGCACACTTCTTTATTTTTGAATCCCAAACAATTACTTAAGTAGACAACAATGAATATATATAAGTAATAATAATATTGAATTGAAATAAAAATAAAATGATTTTAATTTTTGGTCTTTTTTCTATTTAATATTGAATAATTAATATCTTTAAATCAGAAAATCAAAATTCCACAAATAATATGTCTAAATCGATCAGAAAAATGAGAGGAATCTAAATATAACATACATATCATCATTTGAACCTAAAAATTAGAGGAATCCAAATATGACGCCCAATTTGCCATGTGGCCAAAATAGCCCCTCGCGAGATGCGAAATGGCCGTATCGGGCGGGGCTGGTGCACCGTTCGCCAACACGCTAAACGGACAAAAATTAGCACATAAAGTGATGTGTTATAGACATAAAAACATTTTTTGCGGAATTTATTGAGCGACGGAAAGTGTACCCCTAGTTCAAATCCGGTCAGTTTCCAGCGGATTCGGCGGGACACCGCAGGAAGCCGCATGGATTTCCAGATAGCTAGCGCGCACATATGGCATGTGATATGGGGTACGAAGGCGGTGTCCTACCACTACGCGGAGGTCTCGCGCAATACTAAAATGCGCCCCATGTAGCTCCTTCACAAAATAAACCCGTTTTGGCACCCCGAAAATGAAAAAACCATCGCCCATGGGTCGGATTGGAAATCCGCTCCCGGGGCCTTGCTTCCCATCCCGGGGACCACGCACGTGCCAAATATGGCCTCGTTCCGACAAACTATGCGGTGTCACGGGCCGTTTCCTACTCATTTGCCCTAAAAGCCATAGAACTCCGGACGTCATAGCCCTGTTTGTGAAGGGTTTTCCAAAATAATTGCCGTATCCAAATTCCGACTTTTAGAGTGGTTACTAGGACACATAAAATGACGCCATGCGGCTCCGCGGGATTTTCTGACTTTGTTTAAATTGTCATTTGGCCAAAACGGGCCCCCACGGAGATGCGGTATGTCCGTACCGGGCGCGCTGGTGCACCCGTTTACCATCGCGTTAAACGGATAAAAATTGGCACATAAACTGATATGTCATAGACCTAAAAACATTTTTTGCGGAATTTATTGAGAGACGAAAAGTGTAGCCCTAGTTCAAATCCGGTCACTTTCCAGCGGATTCGGCGGGACACCGCAGGAAGCCGCATGGATTCCCAGATAGCTAGCGAGCACATATGGCATGTGATATGTGGTGCGAAGGCGGTGTCCTACCACTACGCAGAGGTCTCGCGCAATACTAAAATGCGCCCCATGTAGTTCCTTCACAAAAAAAACCCGTTTTGGCACCCCGAAAATGAAAAAACCATCGCCCATGGGTCGGATTGGAAATCCGCTCCCGGGGCCTTGCTTCCCATCCCAGGGACCACGCACGTGCCAAATATGGCCTCGTTCCGACAAACTATGCGGTGTCACGGGCCGTTTCCTACACATTTGCCCTAAAAGCCATAGAACTTCGGACGTGATAGCCCTGTTTGTGAAGGGTTTTCCAAAATAATTGCCGTATCCTAATTCCGACTTTTGGAGTGGTTACTAGGACACATAAAATGACGCCATGCGGCTCCGCGGGATTTTCTGACTTTGTTTAAATTGTCATTTGGCCAAAAGGGCCCCCCACGGAGATGCGGTATGGCCGTACCGGGCGCGCTGGTGCACCCGTTTACCATCGTGCTAAACGGACAAAAATTAGCACATAAACTGATATGTCATAGACCTAAAAACAATTTTTGCGGAATTTATTGAGCGACAGAAAGTGTAGCCCTAGTTCAAATCCGGTCACTTTCCAGCGGATTCGGCGGGACACCGCAGGAAGCCGCATGGATTTCCAGATAGCTAGCACGCACATATGGCATGTGATATGGGGTACGAAGGCGGTGTCCTACCACTACGCAGAGGTCTCGCGCAATACTAAAATGCGCCCCATGTAGTTCCTTCACAAAAAAAACCTGTTTTGGCACCCCGAAAATGAAAAAACCATCGCCCATGGGTCGGATTGGAAATGCGCTCCCGGGGCCTTGCTTCCCATCCCAGGGACCACGCACATGCCAAATATGGTCTCGTTCCGACAAACTATGCGGTGTCACGGGCCGTTTCCTACTCATTGCCCTAAAAGCCATAGAAATCTGGACTTGATAGCTCTGTTCGTGAAGGGTTTTCCAAAATAATTGTCGTATCCCAATTCCATCTTTTGGAGTGGTTACTAGGACACATAAAATGATGCCATGCGGCTCCACGAGATTTTCTGACTTCGTTTAAATTGCCATCTGGCTAAAACGGGAACCTGAGAACATATAAGAAAGTGATTGAATTGTTTCTATATTAACATGTTATTCTACATGATTCAAATATGCATGATTTTGACATAAACGGATAGAGGATGTTTTTCTGAACATTTTGATACCTCATACGCATTTTTCGACATCATATGAATTAGTTATGATTTTTACAAAATTAGACAAATTTGAAAAATAGCCTACGCCGAGGGTGGCCGTCGGCGTAGCCCTGTCTACGCCTAGGGCCAAAGATATGCCGAGGGCTGCCCTCGGCGTAGAGGTCGCTACGCCGACGGCCACGTTTCGCCGAGTGTTGAAAGGGCAGGCTGGCCTGGCCTAGCCATACGCCGACGGCCCCGACTTTTGGCCGTCGGCGTATAGCCTGGCCCTCGGCATAGCCTCCCATTCCTGTAGTGCAGGCCAAGGTATGCCATTGCGGCTCCATGTCGACCCATGCATGCATGCAGAGACGGGCCGGAGACCCCAGCGCGTGATGCAAACATCGGGTTGCAACATTAAAAGCCTGCGGAATCGCAAAAAAAAACATTAAAATCCTGCGTACGTACGTACGTGCAGCCGGCATGGAGATGGAACAATTCATTTTCACGCAGGCATATTGAACTGTACGCGCAACAGTATTTGTACTACGTTACATTGTATTACCAGGCAATAAAAACGGGATGTATGTACCGTCCTACATGCTACAGTACGTGCACTCACAACGATCACTGACCCGGCCGGCCGCTTTTTCTTTTCGATCGTACGTATTGCTGCTGATGAATCGCTTTGTGGAACAGGAGCAACACCGGTCTACCCCGAGATCCGAAACGTCTCGAAAGGCGGTCGACACTGTGGAACGATCCACCTTTTTGTCCACGCATCTTCCTTCATTTAAACGGCGCTACCTAGTCACACAACTTGTGTGGCATACGAGAGGGAAGCGCGAGTTCAGTGTGATGTGGTATGTACGTCGATCACAACGGGCGCCGATCGAGAAGAGGGAACAAGGGCATGTATAATGCTAGACTCTTAACTAGGCGCTTGGAGAGAAAAAAAAATAGGAGCACTCTAAGGGGCATCTCTAACGGGTGACAACATTTCAGATGCTCAAATTATCCGTGCGTGGCTGATTTGCGTCGCCTCGCGGATGCGAAAATGGTCATGCGTCTGTTTACGTCGGATGTCCCCAGCGGCCCGACGCATTTTAGCCGCGGGCCTTTTTTTTCTAAAATCTGGAAAAACTAGAGAAACAAACAAATTGCATGAACATATGGCCATCATATTGGCTCAAACTGAGGTCTCAAAGTTCGCATGAAACTTATATATGCATGTTTTCCTCATGTGCTTTGCAGTGCCTGTGGAAGAGCCCATAGCCCAGCAGCTCGAAGTGCATTTCAATTGCCGCCACTCGGAAAAGACAAGGTCATCACTGAACCAATTAAGCTTGTACCATATCTTGTTCATTATATAATTATTGACTTTCAAGATTCTTTGCTTACACGTTTGGTGTTGCTCTTGTGTTCCAGACATGGATTACGTTTGTGATCTCTAATTCCTCAAGAAAAGTCAGAACAATAGGAAAATATATTTAACAACTACTCTAGGACATATCTTCTCTTTCTTAATAGATGGCCCCATTTTCTTGGTCTCACGGTGAGCCACGTAGTCTTATTAACATATTTCACATCTCCCGCATCGTTCCCAGCTGTACAGAGCGATTCTGCTCGCCAGACCGACATGTCAGAAGGCTAACAATCGCTCTTGGTGGCCAGACCCACGCGCCTCGACCACGACCTAGGTACAGTCGCGAAAAAAGGGCGGCCGACCCTGTTCCTCTTCCTCGTGGAGTCTCCTGATAAATTCGAGCATTAATCGAGTGAAAACTGATCGATGAAGCTCATCCGCCGCTTCCGTTTCCTGTAACTTAAAAAGCAGGGCATGGTGCGATCCGCCTCCAGCCCTCCACACCAATCACGCCCATAGGCCTCACGTTGGTGCCTGACCACTCCCCATCCTAATTCCTCCTTCAATCCCTAAATCGCTCAATATATTTTCCCAATCTGTCTGGTTGATCCCCAATCTAGCAGGTTGATCTCCGGTAGGAAAACCGCTCGACGTTCTACACCTCCACCCGATTCAATTGGAATTTTTTTGTGCTGCTACCTCAGGCCCTCCGAATTTCTTTGGATTTCTTGGCTTCTCAGTCTGGTCGCTGAATGCTCCTTTCGGTTCATTGACTTCTCGGACTGCTGGCCATCGCACGAACTACCTGCTGACCCTTCTTTCATTGGTACGTATATACTCTAATCTCATGCCTCCCTGTGCGGCACCTATTTACTTGCAGTGGTGTTATATATATAGAGTATATACACGTTTCTCTTATATCGCACTTGGATCAAGGGTACCACAGATATGTATTTTCGGTTACACACTGTAATTTCGATCTTTTGTCCAACATAATGGTATGGTCGTTTGCTAATAAATATGTGTGTTTTTCTCTTGCTTTTCCAGCGATACTACAGATGGCATGATGCTTATCACTGTATGTCAAAATGACAATCGTGATGTTCTATCTTCAACAGTATTGGTTCTTTCCCTGAACCAGATTTATGTTGGTGGTACCCATAATTCTGTTCCATCCATTAATCCTCTGTACCTTCCTATCAATTTGTTCCTGGGCTGATTCTTCATTGTATTCATTCAGGCCTTTAATGTGAATTTTGAACTAGCTAGGTGTTGTCATTATTCAAATATTATTCTATGCTGGTTTCCTCTTGATATATATATGCTACTGACCAGCGAATCATGGCTGGGAATCACTCTGACATATGTTTTACTTCTACCGGTGGAACTTCAAATGCTTTTGTGAACACTACCGATTGAAGCTGGCTAGAGTGCCTAACAGATTTTTGACCAAATGAGTGAAAAATATTTACTCTCTTTTGTCATTTAGGTTAATTCTCGCTCTCTATACAATAATATTAATTCAACTGTATCAAGCAATGCTTTAATCATATTAATGAAATGGTTTATTTGTCTAATTGTAACGCGGGTAGTATTTTTTGCAATATTATTATTTTTGCATTATTTATTTGCAACATGCGGGTACTTAAGCAATATAAGAGAAAATAAGGATAGACAAGTAGCAGCCATGAAGTTTTGATATCTGTGTTTGACACGAGAAAAACGTACAACGCGACTCCCGCGACTAAGGCGGAAGGGCGTGGTTTCTCTCATGCGCGCCGGGAATCGGTAAATGAAAGAAAGACGCGGGCGTGCCAGTGTATAATGATACACAAAGAAACAGAAGAAATGCGGGAACAGTATTTCATTAATCATATAGATAACAAATACAATTCCCATGTGTTGCGCTCCGTGGCCTACTAGCGCGGCCAGCCTGACTAGGGCGATTGCGGTCTCCTGATTCCCGGGGCCTCGGGAGGCTCCCGGTTAATTACTCCCGCGGGTTACGCCGCGAGACACCTCCGATTAAGCCGTGTGGTCGTCTTCGTCGTCTTCGCTTCACGTCCTGCATGCATGATATGATGGTGGTGTATGTGGGTGGGCAGCGGCAGAGCCCGTGTCCTCGTCGGTACACGCGCCGCTGTAAGCGTGGCCTGTGTTGCGGCCTCGCCCGCCCTCGCCGTCGCGCCTCGTCGGTCTTGAGCGGCGATGATGGGTGTTGTTGAAGTAGCATGATGCAGTCCGTTTAGCTAGGACTTCTTGACGACTTAGCGGCATCGTCGGGGTGCGCAAGGGGTACGCCTCGCGATAGTATTTTTATCAGGAGACCGGCGTCGGTGTAAAACCAACACACGCTCATGTCGGCATGGCCGGTGTGGTCGACGCCGTGACCGGGCCCGACGCCGAGTACACGGCAGTCGACGCAGTTTGGGCGCCGTCTCACGAGGTCACGATGGAGCCCTGTCGGAGTTGCCATCGAGCGATGTCTTGAAGTGGTACGATCCGTGAAGCAGCACCACGGCAACCTGTAAGTCACAAGCATCGCCGTAGAGTATGGCGTCGGCAGCAACACGAGATGCCATCAGCAACCCGGCCACCGCGCCAACTCCTTCACCTGTACGTCCGAGGAACCTGTACGCCGTTGAGCCTGTACACCGCTGAACATCGTGGCCGCGGAAAGGTCCGATGAAGTTGGCAGCCAAGGGTTGCACGCCCGCAGTGCCTCGACGCCATCACCGAGTCGCCGAGCTGTACTTGTACGGAGGACTTCGGGCTGGCCTCGTAGATAACCTGCACGCCGGTATGTGCGGCACCCGGATACGTCGCTCGACGGGGTCGCTCATGTTGGCCGAGATGCGCCTATCCGCCGGGATGCGTGGCCACCGGTACCTGCAAACCCACATGCACCTGTACGCCCATCTGCATCAGCCTCCGAGCCGCACCTATGCGCCACTTCCGAGCCGCACCTGTACATCGTTGCTAGGTTGGTCTTGTCCGTCAAAGTCTTTGAGTCGCATCTGTACGTCAAACTCCTGGGGCTCATGGTCCAGCTGACGAAGTGCACCAACCTGAGCCTCCGCGCCTTGGCTTCTCCATGGTGCTGTCCTCCGGCTCGCAGCGAACGTATAGGCCGCGGCGAGCTTCATGGCCCAACGGACACGCCGGCCGGCGGGCTGCACGATGGCGAGCGCCATGGCGACGACGTCCAAGTTTTCTTCCGCCATGCTAGCTGGAAGAGGTAGAGAAAGGAGAGAGATGCAATTTAATCGTGGTTCTCACCATTGGGAAAACTGAGCTTCGCCTCCATGGATGCTTCTCCGATCTTGCTCCTGACCTGTACGTCCTCTTGCTCCTGGCCTGATGGATGTATGGCGATGGATGAGTTTGTCTCAGCCGTGTACGAGAGCTAACTGGGTTTCTTCTCTCGTGCGTCTCTTCTCTCTCGTGCGTCCTGCCTCCGGCTCCTTTTTCTGGTCTTGCTCCAAGTGCTGTTGCTGGCTTGATGGATGGAGGTGTGACGGCTTTGCGCTAAGAGCTGGACGTAATGCAATCTCCGGTTCTTCTCGCGTGCGTGTATTCTCTTCTTCTCCCCTTTTTTCTCTCCCCTGTTTCCATCTGCGTCTTGGCCTTTATATAGGCAGCAGCCTGAGCGACGGGATAAGAGCACGGCCGTGCCTTCCGCAACAAACTCCTTGATCACCCTTACTTTCTTTCGTACGGCGCACGTATTATATCTTCAGGAAACCGACTTCCGTTTAAAAGACTTGGTGCATATCTTTTAAAGCTTCTAGAACTTCTAGGTGATACGGCGGAGGAGAAAAATACTGCTTTGGGACTCTCCTCTGGTCGAAGTTGTCACGTGTACAAGTGTACCGGTCGATCGATCAGATGGGTGCACGATTCGTGACGAGCTAGGACCTCCGGTGGGCGTACTCAATGTATTTGATATGTGTACACGCAGTTTGGTTGCCGTCGCGTACGCGCGGTGCTTGTGCTAGCTGCCCGACTGTCCGTGAGCCTGAACATGCATGTACATGCAGCAACCGATCAACCCAATGGCCTACTCCATATAGATACATGCGCATAGCTTTCTTGCCTAATTAGTGCCATGCAAATCATTATTTCCATGTGTACACACACATATTTCCTCATGCTAACTTATACGCTGCCAGCACAAAATCATGTCGAACAAATGCCCCCCACCGAGTTGGGTTTGCGAGCTAAGGGGAGCGCAGCAGAGCAGACTCAACTTGGTGGAAAGGAGTCGTGAACGGCCAAAAAGGCAGCTAGCCTTGCTATTCTCGGAGATACTTTCCATGTTTCTTGCCATCGATACCTCGATGTGTGAATTTTGGTTCTTTGTTATTGTTGTTGTTGTGGTGGTGGTGCTACTACTGACTTCATAAAACTCGCCGCAATTCCCTGTCCGCCTCTGGCTGCTTTGCGTCGTCTTGCACAGAATTCCCGCGAGGCCATGTTAACCCATATGAGAAATTTCTTCCTTTCTTCCTTAAGTATCCGGCTCCAAGCACCTGTCATAACAACAAGGAAGGAAAAAAGAAAAATGCAGCCATGCCATTGAGATGGCGCGCCGCGTCCTGAATCGTGCTGCGACCAGCACCGTTTGTCAATCGGCCGCTGACTGACGTGTTGACAGTACATCCACCATGTGCCGCTCACGATCGATGACATCTCAATGTGTTTGGCACCGTGGGCATGGAGCCAGAACCTGCATACACATCAAGATTACATGTACGTACCAGCTCCCTTCAAGTCTTCTCTTGAAGCCTTTGCACGAGCGAAGCGTGGCAGAACACGCATATGCTTCCGGGCTTCGGTGCAGCGACTTTTGGTGTTGTAGTTGATTACTCTTCCGCGGGGAAGAGTGCGTCGGCATGTGTCGGGGATCCCAGACGGTGATTGACGCAATCCGGCGCAAGGTGCGTACGTCTGTTCTTGAGCTTCCGAGAGCGGGTTGGGACCGTGTATGGTGCCAGCCAACCAACTATATCTTCATCTTCACTATGTGGCGAAATACCTTGCCATTTTCTGAAGAAATTTTTATCAATCTAGTCGCGACCGCCTAGCCATGCGGTGCCAGCCGACTAGGTTGAAGGGTTTCACAGCTTCACGCTAACCGCACTGGCGCGCTACACTGCTTCCGTATCTTGATGTGTTGATGTAGACGAGACACCGGAAAACCGTCGGTGTGAACATCGTTGTGTGGAGGCACCACCTGCAAGGTAAAGAGACGTCCTGCAGTGCTGACGATGTCGTAGACGAGGTGCCTCGGTGATGTAGATGGACTAGAGATGGAAATGCCTCTAGTGTTGTTGATGTAGGTTGGTGTAGAGACCTAGAACCGAGACTCGTTGCTGTTTTTTCCTGCAAAATCTTCGGTGTACCTGCTTGGTTTAAGGCACGAAGCAGCCGAGAGCGAGAAAATAGGCAAAAGGCAAATTGCAAGAAAAAAAATGTTTTTGGGGTTGTGTTTTTTAAAATGTTGGCTTTCCCTTTATACACTAGCTATATGTGTGATATCCGAGAAGGCCGCCGAAAGACTTGTCATTGGGAACCGTCGAAAGACCGTGACAGTCACAACATGTCCTTTACTAGCTCCCTGCGGAAGATGTATTGCTTCTTGAGGAGTTCCTGCAATGATGGGCGTTGCCTTCCTCCGGCTTGATCACCTCTTGCACCCAAGAAGGGCACGTTGCCTTGCGGTGTCGAGGAGAAGACCCTGGTGGCGTTCGCCTCCGCAGGTGCCTTCATCTTGCCTCCATTGTTGATTGGCTTGGATGTTGATGCGAAGCGTCTAGTGGGGTCGAATGCGCTGGCGTTCTTGTAGAGCTCCATGATCTGCGGTGACTTCTCGAACTCTAACTTCGTGGCTGCCACCGCCGAGCTTAAGGCACTAAAGGTTCTTGGCTCACGCCGAGATACCTCAAGCGACCAATGTTGCTGCATCCCATGGACGCACATCTCGATGGCGTCCTCAAGGTGCATCTCCCGAGCGAGACGCACATAGGCTGTTGCGGAAGCGGATGATGTACTCATCGATGGACTCCTCTCGACGTTGTCGGACCTGCGATAGTTCAACAATAGAGAAGTCTTTCTTCATGGCGACGAAGTGCTTCTTGAAGACCTCCTTCATGCCTGCCCAACTTCCGATGGCTCCGACCGGCAAGCGGCTATACCGAGTGGAAGGCGGGGCCGGTTAATGACCCCGAAAATTGGCGAAGGAGAAGGGATGAGCTATTTGCGGTGTCGCCGCACGCTGCCTCGAAGTATGCCAAGTGCTCCCTTGCGTCGCCGGTCCCATCAAATTGACGGAACTTTGGTGGGTGCCATCCGACGGGGAATGACACCCTGTCGTGCCATGCTTCGTATGGCTTTTCTAGCTCGCTCTCTGAAGTTTGAGGGGTTTGATCAACCGTCAGCTGCTTGAACCTCTTGGTCACCATGTCTTCAATGAAGTCGTAGTATCCTTTTAATGCGCTTGGTTGTGGTGCTTCATTGGAAGCACCTGCCGGGCTTGCCCACTGTCGAGCGTGTGTGTTTGGTTCTTGAAGTTGGCGCCCATCGTTGAGCTGCGTTGCTCGCTACGGCGCCATCTTGAAGCTCCTTCTCACGTGGGTCTACCACTCGTGTGGCAAGCTTGATGGTGAAGCGCCGTTGTTGGTGGTGTTCGTTCTATTCATCATGACCTCGATGAATGTGTCGAGCTTTGTCGTCGGGTTGTCAAGCGTCTCTCCTCGCTTCTTCACTTGTTCTTCCGGGGCCATCTCTCGCGCCGTTGGCGCGCTTGCTTCCGCGGATGCGGTGCCATCCTTGTTCACCTCGTCTATCGCCATGTGGGCAGGTGCGGTGTGGAGATCTTCAAGTCCGTCCTCGCGATCCGACAACTCGGAAGGAGCGAGTTCGTGATATGGCGGAGAGTGTGGAAGGTTCTGCAACGAAGATGATGAAGAGGCATCGGAGAAGCTTTCTTCGTCATTGTGGTCCTCGTCCGTGCCCTCCTCTCCGGCCGATCCATCCGTCACACTTCGAAGTGCAATGGACTTTAGTCGTGTGCTGGGTCCAGGCCGACTTGCTACCTGCAAAAGTTCATCTCGATCCTGCGGAAGTCTCGAGGTTATGTCGGTGTAGTGACGCGGTGATATATCCGGATGATATCCCGCGTCTCCATCGGAAAGTGAGCCCTTCCCGGTCATGATGGGCAGACATGGGGCAGTCGATCTTGCTCCCTCCTCTGACGTGGATGTGCTTGACTTCGCCCCCGCATCGGCGCCCTTGAACCATGAGCGAACATGGCCAAGACGTGGTAGGAATGCCATCTTGAAGTCCGCCTTTGGGTTTGGGACAATCTCCTCATCTGAGGGATAGTCGAACTCGTGGGTGACTTGGGGAGGCTTCCATTCTTCATTTTGCTCCAGCCGTGGGCGCATCTGCTACGGTGCCGCACAAAGCGAGGTTCTTCTCTGAGGACGCCTTCTCATTTTCAGCCTTTCGTCGTGCGATAGCTTCCTTGTCTTGTTCTACACCTGAAAGTAAAACAAGAGAAGGTTCCGCGGAGAGCATCGTGCCTTGTCCCGAGGCGGCATTGGTTGCCGCTAGGGATGTAAACGGATCGGATCGGATCGGATATTGCTCTTACCATATCCTTTACCATATTTTTGTAACGGATTCGGATCGGAGCGGATAATGGTCGGATGCGGATTCGGATGCGGATTATATCGGATTACGGATATGGAGCGGATTCGGACCGGACTCGGATCGGAAACGGATTATTAAGAAAATATACACATAAAAAATTAAAAGTATGCTTTTCTATGTAAAATATGCTTGTAATTATAGAATATAGCTAAATGTACACACTATTTCTTACAACAAAGCAATTTGTGTACTAGTAGCATACATATTTTAGCCGATGACCTAACTATATTGTCTAAATATTTAGGGTTGGGCTAATTTTCTCGGATTATCCTCTTTGTAGACCTCGGATAATCCGCAAAAAATGGCGGATAATCCGTATCCGTCGGATAGTATCAATACCATATCCTCTACCATATCCGTCGGATATCCGCTTGATCACTATCCGCATCCGTATCCGTATCCGGCGGATTTCTAAAAATGCATACCATATCCTCAAAAACGAATATGGAAGCGGATTCGGAGCGGAAATTATCCGTACCATTTACATCCCTAGTTGCCGCCCCAAGATCCACTCCGTTGTTGGAGGAGGACGGGGCATGAGTTCCCTCGACGCCTTCCATGGGCGTAGGTGTTGACGTTGGCGCCTTCTTGTTCGCCGAAGATGCAGGTGTCGTGGTAACCTTCACCTGTTCATCATCTTGTCGAGGAGTTGCTGAAGGAAGCGAGGGTGGAACCTCTGCACTCTTTGCCTCCGCTGGTCCTGGGGGTGTCTTGCGTGGCTTCGGCGTTAGGCGGTTGAGCAGGTAATTGTACCGCTCATGACGCTCCAACTCGGGGGGATGCGGAAGCCGATCCTGTCATTTTCTTGCACGACCCCGCCATCGGGTCGCACACGAACTTGGGTGTACCGCAACACCAAGTCCTCGAGTTCTTTGTACAGAACTCTTCGGTTCCTTCGGCGTCTCTCACGCTTGCGTTGGTTTTCCGTGGCGGCCCTCGAAGGTACCTGTGGGGTGGGAAGAATTGGTGGTGCAGCACGGGTAGATGAAGTGGCCGCTTCTCTTGGTAAGCGTGCTCGAAGTTGCTCTCCCCGCCTATGAGGGGAAGAAGGTCGAGGGAAGCGGCGCCCGTGGAGGATCCCTTGGTCGCCACACTTGCGTGGGGCGAGAGTCCCGCTCCTCGTCTTGATGGCGTGACCATCGGTTCCATCGCGGGGGCATGTTAGGATGCCTCCCATAGATGGGTCGAGTTGGTGAAGGCGGACGTCGAGGCGCCAAGGTTCGACGCTCATGTTGAGGTCGATAACTCGGGACTTGGCGCGTCGTCCTGCCCCCAGCTCGCGTCGGCGATGTACGTGGCGCCCCTTGATCACGAAGCCGCCGTTGGATGTTGTCCATTTGGTCCTGCAGTTGACGAAATTCTCGCCGCAGGTCCTCGTTGCGTGGCGCAGGTGCCTCGCTCCGAAGAACGGAGAACCTGTTGTCATTGGGAAGTGACTTCCCGTCCACCGTCGATGTGTGGAGGCACGTTGCCCACGTGCCCCGCCCATAGTCTTCAAGGTTGATGGAGACCGTAGGACCTGGAAGAATGGGCTCTTTGCGTGAGCGCCGTTTCCAAAATTCCTTCATGATGGTCCGCCGCACCATCTCCTTGACCTTCAACGGCTCGTTCGCCCATTCATCGGGGAACAAGTTGTAGGGTGGGGTCAAGGTATTCGCGTAGGTGAACACCTTGTCGGCCAAGGTCCTTCGCGCCGAGAGACCAATCTTCCTCCGGCACCGCGCATTGAGCGATGCGGGAGCTTATCTGTTGTTGGAGGTTTTGTACCTTACGGTACTTCCTCCTGTAGTTTCGAAGCGGGTGCGGGCTATCGGACAAGCGTGCACTCGCCATTAGCCTCCGCAGGTCGTAGGATGCCGCTTCCAAGCCCTCGAGGAGCTCGACCTCAGTGCGCCTAGTTGTTGGTGCAGGCAGCGCTGGAGGTGGTGTCGGGGTAGGCGCGCGCAGTGACGCCGCACCTGTTCTCCTGTTGATGGCCATGACGCGGAGGCGTTGGGATGCCTCCACGTCTCCTCTAATTTCGGCCCTTGTTGACTCCTTCAACAGGGCACGGGCCTCGAGCATTAGCTCGCGGCGCTGCTTCTTCACTTTGGCGGCCGCCCGCCTTTGCGCCTTCTTGGACTGCACAACTTGGAATTGTGCAGGGTCCTGCGCTTGGTGCATGTACACCTTGGCGCCGACCTCGAAGAACACAGTCGGAGGCCGTGTCCCGAAGTGGATCGTCATCGGCTCCGTGTACTTGTATAGTCCTCCTGCATAAGATATCTTCGATCAGCGGAGCTCTATACCTTTGCCTTGTCATGCAGCATGATGTGCAGATGGATGGACGGGCGAAGACGATTCCGACGACCACAGCGAAGCGAAGATGGGAGGAGAACCAGGTCCCACCGGGCGTGCCAATTTGTTTGACACGAGAAAAACGTACAACGCGACTCCCGCGACTAAGGCGGAAGGGCGTGGTTTCTCTCATGCGCGCCGGGAATCGGTAAATGAAAGAAAGACGCGGGCGTGCCAGTGTATAATGATACACAAAGAAACAGAAGAAATGCGGGAACAGTATTTCATTAATCATATAGATAACAAATACAATTCCCATGTGTTGCGCTCCGTGGCCTACTAGCGCGGCCAGCCTGACTAGGGCGATTGCAGTCTCCTGATTCCCGGGGCCTCGGGAGGCTCCCGGTTAATTACTCCCGCGGGTTACGCCGCGAGACACCTCCGATTAAGCCGTGTGGTCGTCTTCGTCGTCTTCGCTTCACGTCCTGCATGCATGATATGATGGTGGTGTATGTGGGTGGGCAGCGGCAGAGCCCGTGTCCTCGTCGGTACACGCGCCGCTGTAAGCGTGGCCTGTGTTGCGGCCTCGCCCGCCCTCGCCGTCGCGCCTTGTCGGTCTTGAGCGGCGATGATGGGTGTTGTTGAAGTAGCATGATGCAGTCCGTTTAGCTGGGACTTCTTGACGACTTAGCGGCATCGTCGGGGTGCGCAAGGGGTACGCCTCGCGATAGTATTTTTATCAGGAGACCGGCGTCGGTGTAAAACCAACACACGCTCATGTCGGCATGGCCGGTGTGGTCAACGCCGTGACCGGGCCCGACGCCGAGTACACGGCAGTCGACGCAGTTTGGGCGCCGTCTCACGAGGTCACGATGGAGCCCTGTCGGAGCTGCCATCGAGCGATGTCTTGAAGTGGTACGATCCGTGAAGCAGCACCACGGCAACCTGTAAGTCACAAGCATCGCCGTAGAGTATGGCGTCGGCAGCAACACGAGATGCCATCAGCAACCCGGCCACCGCGCCAACTCCTTCACCTGTACGTCCGAGGAACCTGTACGCCGTTGAGCCTGTACACCGCTGAACATCGTGGCCGCGGAAAGGTCCGATGAAGTTGGCAGCCAAGGGTTGCACGCCCGCAGTGCCTCGACGCCATCACCGAGTCGCCGAGCTGTACTTGTACGGAGGACTTCGGGCTGGCCTCGTAGATAACCTGCACGCCGGTATGTGCGGCACCCGGATACGTCGCTCGACGGGGTTGCTCATGTTGGCCGAGATGCGCCTATCCGCCGGGATGCGTGGCCACCGGTACCTGCAAACCCACATGCACCTGTACGCCCATCTGCATCAGCCTCCGAGCCGCACCTATGCGCCACTTCCGAGCCGCACCTGTACATCGTTGCTAGGTTGGTCTTGTCCGTCAAAGTCTTTGAGTCGCATCTGTACGTCAAACTCCTGGGGCTCATGGTCCAGCTGACGAAGTGCACCAACCTGAGCCTCCGCGCCTTGGCTTCTCCATGGTGCTGTCCTCCGGCTCGCAGCGAACGTATAGGCCGCGGCGAGCTTCATGGCCCAACGGACACGCCGGCCGGCGGGCTGCACGATGGCGAGCGCCATGGCGACGACGTCCAAGTTTTCTTCCGCCATGCTAGCTGGAAGAGGTAGAGAAAGGAGAGAGATGCAATTTAATCGTGGTTCTCACCATTGGGAAAACTGAGCTTCGCCTCCATGGATGCTTCTCCGATCTTGCTCCTGACCTGTACGTCCTCTTGCTCCTGGCCTGATGGATGTATGGCGATGGATGAGTTTGTCTCAGCCGTGTACGAGAGCTAACTGGGTTTCTTCTCTCGTGCGTCTCTTCTCTCTCGTGCGTCCTGCCTCCGGCTCCTTTTTCTGGTCTTGCTCCAAGTGCTGTTGCTGGCTTGATGGATGGAGGTGTGACGGCTTTGCGCTAAGAGCTGGACGTAATGCAATCTCCGGTTCTTCTCGCGTGCGTGTATTCTCTTCTTCTCCCCTTTTTCTCTCCCCTGTTTCCATCTGCGTCTTGGCCTTTATATAGGCAGCAGCCTGAGCGACGGGATAAGAGCACGGCCGTGCCTTCCGCAACAAACTCCTTGATCACCCTTACTTTCTTTCGTACGGCGCACGTATTATATCTTCAGGAAACCGACTTCCGTTTAAAAGACTTGGTGCATATCTTTTAAAGCTTCTAGAACTTCTAGGTGATACGGCGGAGGAGAAAAATACTGCTTTGGGACTCTCCTCTGGTCGAAGTTGTCACGTGTACAAGTGTACCGGTCGATCGATCAGATGGGTGCACGATTCGTGACGAGCTAGGACCTCCGGTGGGCGTACTCAATGTATTTGATATGTGTACACGCAGTTTGGTTGCCGTCGCGTACGCGCGGTGCTTGTGCTAGCTGCCCGACTGTCCGTGAGCCTGAACATGCATGTACATGCAGCAACCGATCAACCCAATGGCCTACTCCATATAGATACATGCGCATAGCTTTCTTGCCTAATTAGTGCCATGCAAATCATTATTTCCATGTGTACACACACATATTTCCTCATGCTAACTTATACGCTGCCAGCACAAAATCATGTCGAACAATCTGCTAATCCTTTCTTACTGATATATTTTATTGATAACCTTTCATTTATTTGTCTAACTGTAATGGGGGTAGTATTTTTCGCAATATTATTAATTTTGCATTATTTATTTGCAACATGTGGGTATAGAGTTGAGCAATATAAGAGAAAATAAGGATAGACAAGTAGCAGCGAGGAAGTTTTGATATATGCTATTCCTTTCTTACTGATATATTTTATTGATAACTTTTCATTTATTTTGACATATGATACTTGGGTAAAAATTCCTCTAATAATTGTTGTATGATACTCCAGGTAACACTCCTCCAATATTCGTTGTACTTGTAACCAAATTTGTGACAGGACAAACAATCTCAGTTTGTTGACAACTAATTCAGTCACTTGGAGTCTTCATGTAATGTATGTCACTCACATATGCATGCTGCAGATTGTACTTAAATATCTCAAGCACTTCAGGTTGATATTAGAACAACCAGGTATAATTATTTTCTCCTCCGTAGTATTCTATTGGTATAGGTGTGTGATTCACATAAAGAAATGAATGAAGGGGGCAAAGTGATTCTTCACACGGGTGTCTAACCAACAGTTAAAATATAATAAGGGGAGAAAGTTGAGGAAATATGCTCCCAAAAGTATTTGCTTGATTAAATATTTAAATGTCTTCAGATATTGTACTTCAGAAATATACTCAATTTTATCACTTCTATGCATCACTGTATGGCTTCTGAACGTGCCGTCTGATATAACTTTGTTTATTTTGATATAAATTTGTAGTAGAATTGCAGTTTTACACCTGTTCTGCTACCTTCCCGCAGAAGATAATAGGCACTTTACTTATTACATGATGGATGTGTTTTATTTTCAGATGGAGCTGACACTTGGCCATCATGCTTAGGTTCTCTTCTGTTTATTCTCAATATGTATGGTCATGTCTTAAACAAATGTAGAATGTATAGAAGATATATTCTCCATATCTTAAATAGGCACTTTACTTAGTACAGGATGGATGTGTTTTACTTTCGAGATGGAGCTGACACTTGGCCATCATGTTTAGGTTATCTTCTGTTTATTCTCAATATGTATGGTCATGTCTTCAACAAATGTAGGATGTACAGAAGATGGATTCTACATATCTTAAATAGGATTATGCGTCTAAAATGCATGTATTTGTTAATTTTCTTTAATCAAATGAAAGATCAATTTATACAGGACCGTTGAGAATCATATATCAGCTTCATCTTTTGACCAAATTTAGCATTTTCAAATGCAATATTACAAAACTACTCTATTGGTTGCTATTTGTTCCTAACATATGGTTTAATAAACTATAATCCATTATGTAAGAACGATTTCCGCAGCAACGCGCGGGGTATCATCTAGTATCTGTAATGATTACAACCATTAACTGATAGACTTATATAGACGTACAGTGGTAATGGTAGAAATGCTACGGTTAGTAACAAATGCCGGTAATCTCTAGCGTCCGTTAACTGAACCTGTTGCTTGTCAGTCTGAACTTGACACTTGGGTATGGTAGTTTGTCCTGCCATTTCATTGCATTTTTTATCTGACTTTACTTCCTAATGTTGCTGCAGATAGACTGGGGTGAATCTCCTCCAGTGCCATTAAAAACATACATTTTAACGCTCTGCAAGTTGAACTTGCCGAGTTCCAGCGGTGGCTCTGAGGTTGTGATTGCGAAGAAATAGGTGAATCTCCGATCCATTCAACACCGCTGTGAACATGCCTCCTTTGAATTTCCTGAATAAGTGAGGAGCATACAGCTGTTTGGCGCCACGATTACATCGCACATGCAGAGTGCCACCAATGGTTCCGAGGAAGTGAACCAAGTTCCTGATGTTGTCCCTGATCAGACTGTCGCTGATGGAGGTGCTAATGAGGATGTTTCTTGCACAAGCCCACTTGAACTATGTGTTGGTGCAGATGATGGCCCTGACCAGAATTAATCTAGGGAAGAAGCCTGAAGTGGCATATACAAACTATAGTGGAAGGTACTACGAACTCATGAGATATTCCTTCTTTCTTTTGGAATGAAAATGCAGAAATTGCTTCTTATGATGAAGATATTGTAGTTCTTGTTAGTAGTCAATATTGGGCTTATAAGTTAGTAGCTCAGTTATGCTTTTGCTATTTTTTTTTTTTATCTTTGTGTGATATACCTCCAGAAAATATAAGTTCTCAAACTAGGACCTTTACTAATCCATATATTTACTCTTATGCTCAACTATTTTTTTTTCATTCCTTTATATTTATGTGCAAATTGGTCGTTTCTCATGTTACAGTAAAACTCGTGTGCACTACTCGGAACGTGTTCCTCAATAATGGTAACAAACTCTCTTATTATAAGGTGGAAGATTGGTGGGTTGGATTGGAGGCGGAAGATTGGTGGTGTTCACAAATTCCTCTTAATTCCACAACCTAAGCTAGCTGGTTCATGTTATGCGTAGTATAGGTTAGGAGTATATTAATATGTAGAAAGCACACTCTTACTATAATATTTCTACTCCCTCCGGTTCATATTAATCTCTAATATGGATGTATCTAGAACTAAAATGTGTCTAGATACATCCATATTGAAGTCAATTAATATGAATCGGAAGGAGTACTTATCTTCTGATATCATGTATTACCCCTGTTACGATGTATATATAAGCCTTTTTAGAAATTCCAACGCATAAACCTTGCTTTCTAAATAATCTTATATTTCCTCTCCAAAAAAATAATCTTATATTTTGGAATGGAGGTATTATTATATAATTATGTATAAACGTGTATTGTCTATTGTACTACAAAATAATGCTTCCACAATTTTACCTTTCTAACACCATTTGTTATATCTGCTTGCCCGCTAGTATTTGATCATGGTGCATCGCAGGGAGCGATGAGGACTCAAGTAGTCAAGTGAGTCTCTGAAAATAATAGATTGGATAATTTAGATTTGGTTTGGGATTGAGATCCAAAGGGAGGCAAAACGGGCACAGCTGGACGATGACATGTGCTCCTCTGTGGCTGGCAGGCGAAGGAGATAGCTGCTTTTGGTAGGCGTCTCTGCTGCGCGTACATGGGGGGCCGTCACCACGATACGAGACCAGTTCAGGGGTCCCCGATCATGGCCCCAGGTATATACCCCTGTAGCCACCGTGCACACGGCGTCGTGTATGAATGGCCGGATCTGTCTGGACGTTCGTCCATGCGCGCAGCGCGCAAGGTAGTTTTGGAGCTCTCCAACCGGCACCCGTGGACCGTAGTAGACTGTAGTGTACCAGTTCCAGATTTGAGGAGCCAGCGAGTCGCCCGTCCCCGTTGGCCCGCCGGCCCTCCGCGGGGGCTCATGAAGCCACAGTTGCAGGCAGATGCATATAGGTAAGCTCAGACCGGCTCTGCTACCCTGCGTCCCGCTCCATCTCTCCGATCCATGGGCGCGTGCATCGCCAGCGCATGCGTGTTTAGGTTTTAGGGTTCAGTGTGTGCAGATTATCAAGTGCATCGGCTAGCTTTCGAAACGAGTACGCAGTGCGGGCATGCATGCGGCCATGTGGTGCATGGCAGCATGGTGGCCTTTGCATTTCCAGCCGGGTCGCATGCACGGACACGCATGGTAGGCCGCCGTACATAGCCTCGGTTGATTCCGACAGTGAGGGAATTGCTGCTACTCCGATTTAGGATTTGTGCAGTCGTTTGTGTTACAGCTTACATGGTGGATGGCGAGTGCGCGAGAAAACCTTGAAAACGAAGGCATGCATGGTTGAAACCCCCTTCGATTTGCATGCAACACGATGAGAAGACATGCGCACGAGAGAGTTAATTTTGGTAGTCAACAAAAAAAAATTACCCTGATTTTTGGGTAAAGCTCCAATAACGACATTACCCCTACGGAATTATGTAGGAATCTATCCGTACTTGTAGCGGTTCCTTCCTAGCAGTTCTTCTTCTTCGGTTAACTTCTGAGTTCTGGTTTGTATCTGATATGGGAAGCTATTGTCTGGCTCGTAGCTAAGCTATATATATAGTCGTACACAGTTCACACCATTTAAGTTGACCTTGCTTTGAGTACATCACTTGTATACTGTAGAGTACAGCCCGGCGTGCCACTTGCTGCTTGAGAATAATTTACTGACCAGCTGTAGAGATGTTGAGACGCGAATACATGGGAGCATGGCGGCATCAAGTGCGTCAGTACTGACGCGTGACTTTGAAAAGGTTTCAACAGTAGGCAACTATACACATCCTAATCGCATACGCAATAGTGCAGCAGCTAGCTAAGCTAGCGAAGTATGCGCAAATTTCAAGCCTCTGACCAGAGAAGGAAAGATGCCAACTTAAGCTGGACGACGCCATCTCTTTGCTGCCTGTGTTTATCAGTTAAGAGGCCCCATGTGCCCGGGTGGATATGCTTGGTGTTGAATTGGACATTGGACATACACATGCACCGGTTAGGTTCATCTTAGACATAGCTAGAAGAAAACAAACTTGGGATTGGTTTTTTGATTAGGGGCCAACAAGAATGGAGCCCATGGATCGGCTTTTTCTTTATGTTGCAAACCTGTCCACTAATATGTACTATCTCCATTCCAACGAATGTGTCTTATATTTATTCTAAAAAGACAAACTACATGAAGTTTGATCAAAATTTTAGAATAACCATATTTGCCCGTCGTATAATTTTGGGGATTTGCGTGGATTGGTCAATCTGGAGGAGTTCCTCTCATGGTTGTTGGGGCGGCCGGCTTCGCAAAGGTGGTCAGTCATCTTGGGCGACGGTCAAGGTAGGCAAATCTAAATCTTCCGGGCGGCGGATGTGGTGGCGTCTATATGGCGGACTCCACCACACGTGGTGTTGGTCTTCAGTGTGCTCGGTCGTGTTTGGGAGCTTTTGCTCTCCTTCATATCAAGGTGCATCGTTTGCCTCCCATCTTCCCTATGTTGTTGTTGGGTCTTTGCTTGGACACTGACTGGTATCCAGGTGAAATCCTTGCCCGGTGGTGCCGATGCCGGCGAAAATAATGCTTTTGAGCGTACTTTTCCCTCTTCCTCGGGGTCCAGGTCACCTTGTCCTCAGGCTCCGGGGGATCTTGGTTTCGCACTCTGGGCTAAGCGACGGCGGCGTTTTGGCATTGCTTCCCTTCTTGAAGGCGTCATCTTTGGAGCCCAGTGTCTTACAACAACCAGGGGGTGTGTGGTGGTGATTTTGGGTGGTGCCCCTCTCGATGATGTCTTGGCTCCGGAGGGTTGGTTATGTTCCTATGTCTCCCTTCTCTGCCAGCCTTGTTGTCTACTCTCATTCCATGCTCCGGGGTGATCTTCTCCAACCTCCGAGATATTGTACTAGCTCTTCGAGCCAGAGAAAGGGGGCAGGGGCCCTCTTCGAACATGGATGTAGATGGTTCCTCGTCGACAGGAATCCCTCGAAGTTGCAGACGTGTGCATGCCATCCTCAATGGCTAAGCTCCTCCGTCATCAAGATCTTGCACTCACCTCCAGTTGGTGATAGTCTCTGGTTACGGCTGACTCTGACTTGGAGCTTCATCAAGTGGCGGTCTTGTTCTTTTTTATGCTTGCTTGTTGTTCCTTTTCTTGCAAGCCAATTACTTATAAACTCTAGGGCTGTTGGGGATTTATTAATTTAAAGCCAAAGCGTTTTTCCTTTTGTTTTTTAAGTGTCCTAGCAATGAGTTAGGTTGCATCATGTGAACCAGTACATGGTTTGCGTTCTGATTATCCTCAAGAGTTTATTTGATTTTTTCGCATGTAAAATATCCTATATATACGGTAACTATGGTAACCACAAATCCCGGCATCTAGGTAAAAAAATCGCAATTCATTCGGTAATCCAAAACATGGTGAGGACCAACTACCCAGTTTGGCCTATATACTAAATAAAAGGAAAACGATTCTCTACCTCCGAAGGATGGGAACGCTCGCAACCTTCGCTTCCCACGTCTGCCGCGTGTCTCCTATCGTGCCCAGAGAAATCATGGGACCCACCACATAACTTTACCTCACACCCAACCTTATCTCCTCCGCACGGTTTTCTCCTCTTCGAAGCGTGAGCTTCTTGAAAGTTCAGAGAAGGTAAGCCTATAGGGGGTGAATAGGTTTCTACAAGTTTTAATTCTTTCTTTGCAATATTATGCTTTGCGGAATATAAAGGTGAGCCTAATGCAAACTAGGTGAGGCACCCTAGATGATAATACAAGTAAATCAAGCATGAAGGCTCTCACATCATATATAGCACAAGTAAAGAGTTCGGTTAGGGATAACCGAAAGCACGCGGAAACGAAGATGTATTACCGTGTTCCATTCCTTTGCAAGAAGGTACGCCACGTTTGGAGAGGTGGGGATCCCACGAAGGATTTCCCAACGCCTATCTCACGAAGGAATATCTCTTTCACTTGTGGTTAACTTTGAGGCAGCCTCCAAACCTTCACAATCTTGTCAGGAGCAAATCCACAGCCCAGATGCTTCCGGACGCTTTTGCCCACCTAGGGTTTCCAAGAAACCCTAGAGAGTAGGTATCTTGATGAATACAGGGGGAACAAGATTTGGCTCGGTGGAACTATAGATCAAGACCTTCTCTAGCTTTTCCTTGGAGGGATTTGAGTTTGGGTCGAGGAGGAGGGAGATCTGAGGCTTTTGGTGCAAAAATAGTTTGTAGTGTAGTGCCTAACCGTTCTGAGCTAGGAGAAGGGGTATATATAGGTCCACTTGAATCCAACCGTTAGGGACTTGTCTAGCTCAGCAATGTGTCGAGGAGGCCAGTCTGCCGGGCCAGGCGTCGGACTGGCCGGTGGCACGCCTGGTGCTGCCGGGCCACAGACCGGGCCGGCCGGCAGCTGCTGGGCCTAGCACCGGGCCAGTACCGAGCGTGCGCGTCGAGCCCCTGGAATCTGCTTCGGTGTGCACTAGTGTATGGGCCGGCCGATGCAGGAGCCGGTGCCACAGGGTTGGGCGTTGGGCCATCCGGTAGAAAATCGGGCGTGGAACCAGGTCGTGAGGTGTTGTGTCCTTGGATAGTGCCTGGTGTGCACCGGTGCCAGGGCCGGTCTGCACCGAACCAGCCGGTGCAGCACCGGTGCCGCCAGACCACACGCCGGCCTGTGGGAAAGCTGACGTTCCCCTAGTTCATCGAAGTGGGGGGTCTCCCTTCACCTTCTTGTTCCATTGATACACCATTATGCCTGTTAGACTAATACCTGAGAAGAATCTTGTAGGCATGTATTAGTCCGATTACTCTAACTACGGTGTCATTGTTACCAAAATAATGGATAAGGGTAAAATACCCTTACACTTCTCCCCGCCGATGGCCTACTAGCCTCCAAGTTCAAGAGCTCGACTGGCCGTCCGACTGCGTCTTCCCAAGCACGTCGCGCCTACCCACTGGAGATCTCCCCTCAACTTCCACCTCTGCGAGCTCGCTCACCCCTAAACTTCCACCTATGCGAGCTCGCCCGCCCCCAGACTTCTGAGGCTCGAGCCCTCGCCGTACTCCACGGCGTCGCGTGTCCACGCTCCAGCTCCAGGGCGTCGGGACGCCCCACCCATGTGCGGTGGCTCCGGAGAGGCAGCGCCGACGGACCTGCTGCTAGCTCCATCACCGACCGAACTGGCTGCGTGCCCAAACCCGAGTAGCGCGCCGTCTCCTTGTCCTCTGTTGCGCCTTGAAGGTTGACCTTGGTGTTGGGAGGAGCTTGCCTCCGGCTTGATCTCGCCGGTCAAGGGGTTCGGAGGCGGAGCTGCTGCGATCGAGGGTCGGCTGAGAGCTCCTACTTCCCTGCTAGCTCTTCACCGGTGCTGCAAGGCCAGCAGGGTGTGGAACTGCATATGTTGGGTTAGGGTGTGGAGCTGCGAAGGGGGGATATGTTGCTACATCAGTTGACGACTAGTGGTGCTTCGATCTTGTGGTGGAGATGCTACAAAGGATAAATCGTACTGCTGCCAACGGTTAGCGGTGATGGTGCAAACGGTAAGCAGCGATGCTGCAAGAAGTAACATACGGTGCTGCTCTAGCCGGAGCTGGGATATTGTCAGCAGCACACCGGCGACAGGTAGTTGAGGATGCTACAATGGTATACATATTTAGCTGCAGATGTTCTTCGATTTTGCTACTTTAGTATAAAATTGTGGCTACAAGGTTTCAAGTGAGGTCTCCGAGGGGGACCTCCAGCGAGGCCTGTTTAGCTTCAATAGCACAAAGATTATGCTACCAGGTCTCCGAGGAGATCTCTGGTGGGTCTCCGGTGAAGTCTGCATGCGAACCGTTTTTTGCTTCAATGAAGCAAAAATGGGACTTTTTTTTCCTGCGATGAAGCAATTTTAGAATTTTGGCGGGAAATTGAACACATGTCACGCTGTGGACACTGGGAGGCTGGGAGGAAAATATCCTCGAGAGGATTTCTAGCACTGCCCTAAATAAAAATATAAAACTGTCTAAGATGGGGAATGATAAAGCCGAGCCACACTTTTTTTTTTATTTTTGGACGGAGTTAGCAGTGAGATTCATGCGCTACCTTTATTAATCTTCGAAAAGAAGAGAAAAAATAAGAAAATACAGGGGGGGGGGGGCGATGATGGTATTGGTACGGATCACAAAACAGCATGCACCAGGCGATTTACACAAAAATAACCCTTTGTTGTAACTATAACACAGACTGACCCTCCAGGCAAACTATTTCACCCATCTAACCCTTTTGTGTGGCGCCCCTCCCATGGGCGCCACACATGGCAGTGTGGCGCCCGTGGCTGCGGCGCCACTCTCCCAGCCGACGTGGCGCCCTCGACGCTGAGCTGGTGCGCCGATCCGACGTGGCAGGATGTGTGGCGCCCATGGGAGGGGCGCCACACTACTCTATATATATAATTTCTGTCTAGAGATAACAAAAGACTGTGGTAGCTCAATTGGATGAAGCCTTTGCTTTCCAATCCCAAGTCTTGAGTTCGAACCTCCGCAACACCCAAATTTATTTTTATTTTTAAAAATTATGCTAGACATTGTAGTATGTTTAAAACATGAAATCTAGCCTCGTACTGTTTGTAGAGTTTTTTTTTATCTTCTCTTGCTTGCAAACTGAACAAACATATACAACGCTGCAATGTTGTGTCTCTCCGGGCTTGGCTCCTCCTAGTCCTCACATTTTCCGGTCACCTTGCACTTAAATCAATCCTTGGTGCCAACGAGTCATCTCCCGGAAAACATCAAATCTATGTCTTCTTGTAATTCAATAAAGATATTGGTTTTTTTCCAGAGATACATTGTATTTTTTTAGAAAAAAGTGTCGAGGCTACTGCTTCAAGAGGAAGAGCCTTCTGACACACAATCATCAGGTACCTTGATAGCAACTCCATCTAGGGAAAATGCTTGAATGAACCGGGTGGCATATGCTCCCGGCGGACTCCAAATATTCATTGGTCCACGTGGCGGTGGTCCTAAGACTAGCAGAAGCCCTTTTCTAAATCTGCTTGTGAATACAAACGGAAATACGTAGTACAGTACACTTAGTTACTGACTGACAGGCCAGCAGTTAATTCTTTGTCCGTGGCTCATGGGGCCACCAGTTAATGCTCTGTCCGTCCAGCCACATGGTTTCTTCACTGCTCCTGGAAGTGCAGCGGCAGCTTGATCAATGGCATGCAGCGAGGAGGACGGGCCCTGAAACGAACCGAGGCGGCGTCATTTCCATTCCCCGACGTGCTCCCATAATGCGCCTCGTCTGCAGTTTTCTTGTTCTTCTTCTCAGGCGCGTCTTGATGTGGGATGGCACCATCGTTCCCAGCTACTATGTGGGACGGAAGCGGCAACGACGGCTCTGCCGGGATGGCGACGTCGCCCGCTCACGCTGACGTGCCACGCCTGCCAGCACCACGCAACCCACCACCGGCGACGCCATGCGCGCTCTTCGACCGACCCCACCGGCATGTGCCCGGTCCCCTCTGCGCGTCTCCCGCCGCCGCCGCCGTCATGTCACCGCGACGGCCTGAACTGAATCTTCCTCTGCTCCTCGTCCGGCCTGAGCCTGGCGCGAGGGAGGCGTCTCCGCTGCATTTCAACACTGTTTCAGCTGCGTCTCAAGCCGAGCTCTTGGCCTCTTATCGCTGCCGTTCACCATTTCTTGGACTCTCAGTGCTACAGCGATCGTCAACGGCAGTTGGTACCTGGTCACCACCGTGTTGAGGGAGTCGCAGGTCGGGCCGAAGACCGCCGAGGTGTACGTCTTCTCGCCGGCGCACGACGCGCAGTGGGGCCTCGTGTGCGGCACGTAGTGGCCTATGGGGATGCAGCTGAGGGTGCCGTAGAGGCCGTCGTCAATCCAGTAGTCGCGCACCTCGCCGCACGTGCTTCCCGATGACGCGCGCCGCCATCGTGAATGCCGTCTCGGCCAAGTACCTCCCCGGTCGAGCGCCTCGTTGATTACCGCGGCCGCATCGTCGAACGCGGGGCCGGCCATGAACCCCGCCGCCGATGTCGCCACGCGCATGGGCGGCATGCCGAGAGCGATAGCCGCGTCGAACACCCTGCGCGCTGTGTCGATGGTGCCGCGGTACACATCCGTGTCTGACGCGCCCCTGCCGATGTGGAAGGAGATGAGCATGGGGGGTTGGCACCGTCGCCACCCATTCCCCGTCGGGCGCTCCTTCTGTTTTCCCTTGCTCTAAATGGACTAGCCGGTTGCATGTATGGTCCGCCGCGGGCTTGCCGGAGGTGCTAGAACCAGAACGCCACCGCCGTCGTCCTCCCCTTTTCCCTACAGCCATAAACGGCGCGTCTTCTCTTGAGATGCTACGATGTGTCTGGTGCGTGCATGCCATCTCTGCTCCGTGTCAGGGTGTCTGAGGAGTGAGGAGGGATGGCCTCGTGCGAGGAAGAGCCACATGGGAGGGACCGCTGAAAATACCAGCCTTTTTTAGTCAAATGGAAAAAATACGAGGGATACTACTGACCCTATCTCATGCGTTGGACCAATGAAATCTCGACTTAGTCCAGGAGCATATACCGCCGAGTTCACTATGTCCACTCTCCTCCATCTAGTATCCTTATGAGTTTTCTGGGAAAGAACAATACATGCAAAACCAGATGGATAATCCATTGCCATTGTCTCCTGATCAATATGTTCCAATGCATAATATGGAGAGAACATTTCTTCAGTAATGACGGGTGTCCACATAAGTAAGGGCATATTTTTTTAGAGTGATGATCAGTCATAGCTCAACAATTATGCTCTTCAGATGAATTGGATTTTCTGCCACATAAAACCTGTAAGCAGGCACATCCATTGACCAAGGACCCCGTCATTTCCGCAGAGGTCCAAAGCTCATAGCGCCTCCCCTGGTAATGATAAGAAACAACTGTTTTTCATCAGTGCATTACTGAATAGTCATAACCTTAAACATACGTAGCTTTCTTGTGAGATGTTCGATCACTGTATCAACTGGAACTATTTGGAAGTCAGAGAGTGGTTCTACTACATTTGTATAGTGAAGGCATGCATAAATTTTGCTGAGAATCATACCTAAAGATTTCCTTAATCTGCAGAAAGCGCCGACCCATCGCCCATCTTTAATCTACATATATCTAGACAATGTCTTGTAGGAAAAAAGAATTCAGCAACTAAGAACTCTCATATTTTACGGGAAAATTTAACATCAAATTAACTAAGTAAGCATCTGATTGTAGATGGCAAACTGATCATGTTTCATTTTTTCATGAAGGATCTTAAAACATTTATGCCATACTGTTGCTTTTCAAAAATTGATCTATTTAATAGTTCTACAGTACGAATGGACTCTGAATATTCAGTTTCTACACTTTTAGCCCAAAACTCATGAAGCATGCTCACATATATTGACAAAGATTGAATGGTTGAATTCGTGATTCTTTCAAGCATTTTGTAGGCGGCTAAAAAAATTACCCAGAGATCATTCCCTCATAAACAAAAAAAAAGTTAACATCAAACGATGGCAAATTTGACGTGTTCTTGCAATGTGCAGTTAGAGATCACATAGGCATTAGCAGCATTGGATAGGGGGTAAGGGAACCAGTATTTTCCGTGGCGGTATCTTCTTCTTTAACCTTAGTTGTTGTTGATCTGCTGGAGACTTCTGCTCTCACCAAGACTCTGCAAATTCCTACAGCAAACGACAACTGAAATCAGCCTGTCGTCGCATCCATGAAGTTCAACAGTAAAAGCTTTGACGGAAACAAAGCATCAGCCTCGACACTTTTTTCTAAACAAATACAATGTATCTCTGGAAAAAAACCAATATCTTTATTGAATTACAAGAAGACATAGATTTGATGTTTTCCGGGAGATGACTCGTTGGCACCAAGGATTGATTTAAGTGCAAGGTGACCGGAAAATGTGAGGACTAGGAGGAGCCAAGCCCGGAGAGACACAACATTGCAGCGTTGTATATGTTTGTTCAGTTTGCAAGCAAGAGAAGATAACAAAAAAAACTCTACAAAACAGTACAAGGCTAGATTTCATATTTTAAACATACTACAATGTCTAGCATAATTTTTAAAAATAAAAATAAATTCGGGTGGTGCGGAGGTTCGAACTCAAGACTTGGGATTGGAAAGCAAAGGCTTCATCCAATTGAGCTACCACAGTCTTCTACTATCTCTAGACAGAAATTATATATATAGAGTAGTGTGGCGCCCCTCCCATGGGCGCCACACATCCTGCCACGTCGGATCGGCGCACCAGCTCAGCGTCGAGGGCGCCACGTCGGCTGGGAGAGTGGCGCCGCAGGCACGGGCGCCACACTGCCATGTGTGACGCCCATGGAAGGGGCGCCACACAAAAGGATTAGATGGGTGAAATAGTTTGCCCGGAGGGTCAGTCTGTGCTATAGTTGCAACAAAGGGTTATTTTTGTGTAAATCGCCCATGCACCAACCTCTGATGCGATCAATGTCGTACGGCCCGGATTGGACCATTGCGGCTGCATCCCGACGCATGGAACAATTCATTTCACGCAGGCGTTTGGTTCGTACGCGCACAGTGTCTGTACTACGTTACATGGTACCCGGCCGGCCATAAAAACGGTTTTGATCTTTGCAGTAACACTGATCGATCGGAGGTACGTACACCGCCTGTCCCACAGTGCACTCAGAACGGTACACACGCATTGGGCACTGACCCGCCTAGCTTTTGTTTCTCTGTCTACGTACTGCTGCTGTTGAGGAATCACTTTGTGGAACAGGAGATCCGGAACGTCTCGAAAGGCGATGGACACTGTGGAGCGATCCACCTTTTTGTCCACGCATCTTCTTCATTGAAACGACGCTCGCGAGCTGTGTCACTGTGCGCTGTGCGTTCATGAGTTCTGCCGGCATGTACGTATACGTTGATCGCCGGCCGAAGAGAAGAAGGGAACAGCTAGGGCCTGCGTCAAGGACGTACGCGCCTGCGTCAAGGCTACTAGGCTAGTTATAGTCTAAGATGAGAGCTGGGCGCACCCCTTCTTTCCTGAGAGAGGGGCGGCGATTAGAGCATCCCCACTCGTTGGCGCTCCCCACGTCCAAATCCGGTGAAATTTTCGTCCGGATTGGATGAAGATTTGGCGTGGGGAGCGCCGAAGTTCCAGCCGTCCCCCCGGCAGGAAACCCCCAACCTCGACCATTTGACATATTTCAAACAAATTCAACATAAAATTTAACAAGTTCGGCAAACAAGAGGACGAGAATTGCTTGAAACAAATTCGGCGATAACGAGTACAATGTTTAACAAGTGCTTGAAACAAATGAAGCACACAATTTCACAATTTTTCAAACAAATTAAGACAGACTAGTTGGCGTCGACGTTGGCGTTGCCTCGGAGCCTCCATATGTGCTCCACCGGATCATCTTGCGGCAGCTGGTGCATTGTAGAGTCTCGAATCTCCCGGCGCATAGCAATGAAGGCGGCCCATGATGGAGGCACACTGGTGATTAGGTCGTGCAAGAGGACCCTCTCTCTCATATGGTGCTTCTTGCTCGGTCGGAGGAACCGGATGCTTTCGCTCATCTTCAATAATCATGTTGTGTAGGCACACACGGCAGTTCATCACCTCCCACATCCGATCTTTGGACCAAGTCATAGCGGGGAACCGGACGACGACAAATCTCTGCCGTAGGACACCAAATGCTCGCTCGACGTCTTTTCGGCAAGCTTCTTGTTTCTTGACAAACTCGCAAAGTTTGGGGGTGCTAGGATTGGAGATCGTCTTCACAAATGTTGCCCACTTTGGATAGATACCGTCTCGCAAGGTAGTATCCTTTGTTGTAGTGCCGACCATTGATCACATAGTCCACCGGGGAGCATGACCCTCAACAAGCTTGGAAAAGACCGGGGAGCAGTTTAGGACGTTGATGTCATTGTTGGATCCAGGCATACCAAAGAAAGAGTGCCAAATCCAAAGATCATGGGTAGCCACCGCTTCAAGTATCACAGATGCAGCCTTTTTTGTGACCCTTGTACATTCCCCGCCACGCAAACGGACAGTTCTTCCATTGCCAATGCATGCGATCAATGCTTCCAAGCATCCCTGGAAAACCTCTAGCTTCATTTGTTGCAAGGATCCTCCGAGTGTCTTCGACAGTGGGTGATCTCAAGTAATAGTCCCCGAACACTCGCTATGACGTCCCTGCAGAACCGGTAGAAACAATCAAGGGCGGTGGACTCCGCCATGCGAAGATAGTCATCGCAGTATCACCGGGAGCTCCATACGCCAGCATCCTCATAGCCACTCGTGCACTTCGCAGTGACGAAAATCCAACCAAACCGAGTGCAATCCGCCTTGCATCCGAAGTAGGGATCAAAGTGGCGGATGGCATACACAATTTCCGAAATAGCTTTCGCTCATCCCGAAACGACGCCGGAAAACACTCTCACCGTGCAATGGATTGTCGGCGAAGTAGTCGGCGTACAACATGCAGTAGCCCTCCATTCGCTGTCTCGGCTTGCACTTCCGGCGACCTCGTGCCGACCCACCACGCCGACGAGTTGCCGGTCCGCCGTACATGCTTGCCAAGCAACCAAGGATCATCATGTGCTCCTCGTCTTGGGCGGCTGCTGCCATCTCTTCTTGCATAAGCTCGACGAACATCCGCTCCTCCTCTTCGTCCGAGTCCATGGACGGCGAGGCAAATGGACGAACACCGACGGGCGTGGTCGAGGCAACCCGAGCCGCGAGCGACGACGAGCAAGCAGGCCGGAAAACGAGGCCGACGGAAGAGCAGCCGAGATAGACCGTCGTCCAAACACGGCGGAATATAGGCAGGTGGGGAAGGAGTGGCGGCGCAATCTGGGCAACAAGCCGGCGGGGTGGTGCCGGCGGCGAGAGAGATACGAGGGGTGGGGGAGATTTTGAGCGACGTGGCGGTGGGGTTCGTGCGTCGAGTCACCGACGGATCGGGCCCTTCCCCGCTTTTCACTCGTCCGGAGTCCCCGAGCGCTCCCCGGGGGCCGGGGATGGCGTGGGATCGCCGGATGGATTTAGGCCCAAATCCGGACGAAAACGAGGAACCGGGGGCGCGACTGGGCCGAATTACGCCGTCCGGATGGAAAAAACGCTCGCCGGGGGCCTCGTCGGGGGGACGAGTGGAGATGCTCTTAGAGTTTTCCTGCCTTTTCCGTCGGCGCCGTCTCTGATCTTTCTCGTCTCCTATGGCCATAGCATCATGGAGGCGCGGTGGATCCAAGTTCTTATCCATGGGAGGTTTCTGCTTTTTTTTTTCCTTAGTTTGTTTAAGTTTTGTGTCCTATTGAGGAAGGCGTGGTGGTGACGAGCTCCCGAAGATGGAGTAAAGTCCTTACCGTCTTGCCCGGCCCTGTTCCGACGGTGCGTCTAGCATCGTAAAGAACACACGGAGGTTTGTGTCAGACGGTGCGTCTAGCGTCGCAGAGAACGTGCGGAGATTTATGTCCGATGGATCTCGGAAGATTTATTCGGTGTTCGTTCTGGTCTACGCTTGTCTTTCTTGGCTATGTTTGTTGTAGTCTTATCATGACGATTTTTTCCTTTGTCCCAAAATGTAACGCATCTAAAGATTGGTCAAAAGTCAAACATTACAAATTTTGACCAAATATTTAGGAAAAAATATTTACATCTACGATATCGAATGGACGTATTAAGAAAATATACTAGATGGTGAATCTATTGATGTTGGTTCAGTATTATAAATGTTCATATTTTCGTGTATAAACTTAGTTAAACTTAAAAAACATTAACTTTAGACTAATTCTTAGGTGTCTTACATGTGTAGTCGCTTGACTACGTTGCTATAACGTGGCTCCGCACTAAGTGGTTGTAGTCATCGCTAGATGGTCTAATGATATATTTATCATTTATTACTATTTATGGTTTTGATGCTAATGTGAAGAATTTTCAATAGATCCGTAAACTTTTTGCTAAAGGAGTACGCTCCTAAACAGATGTGCGCGCAATTAAGTCACCACTGTAAGCAGTACACAATGCTCGAGGCCGGGTGGCGTCATGCCTACCCGGTTTTTTGCAGAGGTCAAAGGTTTTGCAGGGAAATGTATGTTTGATCATGGTGCATCTTGGTAGGACACGAATTCGATGCACCAGTGTGGCTCTCCTCTTGAAAAAATTAAAACTTGTATTTTCAAATTTCAGAAAATTTCAAAATATAATATATAGTGTGTATATCCGTGCAAAGTTTCGGTAGAAAAATCATAATGTTTTGGCCTGTGGAAAAAACAAATTTATGACATTGATACACGTATATAGTGGCTACATACTGTTAGAAATTTGTCCTTTTGTGAAATTTCAGGCGTGCAATCTCTCTATATATCTATCTACGTATTTTTCAGCTGAATTGTTTGAGACCAGAAAGTACTATTTTCAAATTTTTCAAAAAACGAGCTCAGTGGTGCTAATTAGCACCGATGAGTTTTCGCTAGAACGGGACTATTTAGATTGAGTAAATTACACCCGAAGTCCACCATCTTGCACCCAATGTGATAGTTTGGTCCACCATCTTGCAAATAGTGAGACCGCCGTCCACAAACTTGTCATTTGCGTGATGGTTTGGTCCTGACCAATCAGGAGGCGACGCGTGGACGCCAGGTGGTTATTGTCGCTCGTGCACGGTTTTGCTAATGCCCCCCTGGGAAATTGCTGTAGCGTGTTTTGGTCCATCCCCTGTTGCTTCTCTGTTTCGTCCCCAACCAAGCTAGGTCGTAGACGGCGACGGCGGCGGCGATTTGCACGGCGACGGCGACGTAGTGCTGGGCGACGGCGACAGCGGAGGCTGGGCGAGGGAGCGCTTGGAGGCTGAGCGGGGGAGTGTTGTCTGCAAGGTCACCGGAGGCGATGGCGCCGAAAGGGGCGCGTCGGCCGTCGATCGCCGGCGGTAGCGGTGGAGGAAGCACGTGGGCGGAGGAGGAGTGGAAGGAGACCTCCGTCGTGTACTACCAGGCATCGTCGAGGAGGACGTCGTCGAGCACAAGGACTACCAGGCATCAGCAGGTAATTTCTCTCTATTCGTCGTGTACTACCAGGCATTGCTCTGTTTTGGGCACCTTGCAATTTATGTCACTTGTTGTCTGAAAATGTAGAGAAAATTGCTCTTTTGTAGGATAAAATAGAAGATGTAAACCAGGTGCATCATAGAAGATTGAATGTGAGGGAAATTGAGGAAGAAAATATGCTCCTTTTAATGAGATTGAATGAATTAGAGGATGAAGTAAGGAAGAGGAAGGCGAGAGAAGAAGGCTATGCAAATAGAACATAGGGAGGAGCTTAGAAATAGAGATAGGAGAGAGTTCTTGTTTCTCATAATTGTAGCTAGTTGTGTAGCCTTGTATATTCTTTCTCGCTTTGATGAGGGGCTTTCATTGAGTCAACTTGTACTTGTTTATATGATGAAATAAAATTTCCTTGAGGTTGGTCGCTTACTGAAATGGCATTGTTCATCTCATGGTTTGTTCAGTACATAAATGAAGAAATATCATATGCATTGTTCAGTAAATAACCAGAAAACAAATTCATCTCATGGTTTGTTCAGTACATAAATGAAGCAATGCCATATGCATTGTTCAGTAAATAACCAGAAAACAAGTTCATCTCATGCATTGTTCAGTACATAAATGAAGCAATGTGCTGCTAGTTGTCAGCTGTGGATGGTGCATTTTGACTCAAAGGCATCTCATGTGCATTGTCATCTCGCACCGATTTGTTCATTCAAGTCCGGAAATGCATTGAGGTCAATCCTGTCATCACCAAAACACATGTAATACACACTTGCCAGGGCCCGTTGCATAGCCTCTTCTTGATCTTCCTCTGGCAACTTGGTGTGCGGATCCACTTGTGCTTGCTTCGAGCTGATCTTTTTCTGGTAGATCCCCCCTTCCTCTCCCTCTTTGTTCATCAGTTGATGTTCCCCTTCCCCTTGTTGCTCTTCCTGTGTTAGTACTTCTCCCCCTTCCTCTTCCTCTTTCTGAATCAGTTGATGCACCCCTTCCCCTTGTTGCAGTTGCTGCTCTTCCTCTTCTTGTTGCTGTAGTTAAATTGTGCCTTCCTACAGGGATGCTTTCTCTAGCTTCTACCACAAAATCACTCTCTGGTAGTGGTTGTTGCACTCTAGCAGGTGGTACATTGTTTGCTGCCTGCATTTTCCATTTTACAGTTAATTAACTGTCATGAATTATTCATCGGAGACAAGTCTGCGTAAAATTAAATTGTATACCTCTTGGCCCATCATGTACACCATGTTATCCAGTGTATTGGAAGGGTCTAGTCGTGGGTCAGGTGCTTGGGGGAATATGCTCTGCAGAGATTAAGACAAAATGGTAAGAGGTGGGCTTTGCCATAAAAAGCATAAAAAGCATGCAAGGCCAACCTGCTGAATGACTATGCAATGACAACCAAATGAATGACCATGCAATGACACAAGGGTGATTTTAAATTGAAGTGAATCTCCTGCCAATGTTACTGTTAACTTGTGAATTTGGTTGTTTTCTACCTAGCTAGTTTCCATATAAATAGCACCTGCTTCTGTATTGTTAGCAAGAGAAGCAATGGATACAACAGAAGACATAGTGTACCATAGGAGAAGGTCGACTGGTAGCAGTACACAACCTGGAGACATAGTCTACCATAGGAGAAGTGCTAGGGAGTGGGAGTTGGCACATGCTAGGACTAGAAGTGCTAGGGAGCAGGAAGCTGTTGTTGCTTTGGAGCAGCTTGGTGAGTGTGTGGTCAGAACACAAGTCATGGCTTTGCCAACTCCTAGCTTTCCAGGTCAAATTAGAAGGGCTTGTCGACCTGAACAGCCAGAAATGTCTGAGCTGCCAAGAAGAGTGCATGGCATGCATCCTAGGGATGCAAGGAACCAGAACATTTGTTCAGGTGAATTCCCTCCACTTGAACAACTGGAGAGGGCACTGGATGGGCAGTACCTGCATGCACTTGTTCCTCCAACAATAGAAAAGGAAGTTACTGCTTCCATTGTGCTTTGCAAGGTGAGGAAGGCAGTGAAGAAATGGTTCAGGAAGGTCAAGAAGGCAGGGAAGAAGTAGACTGTAGGTTGTAGAAGCATGTGTTATGCAATGTGTTCTGTAATGAGTTCTTCTGTAATTGTGTTATGCAATAAAGTGTGTTGTTGTTCCTAACCTGAATAATTTCTGGGATGTCATAGTCTTCATCTTCCTGGATAATTCCATCCTGTTGTTGTTGCACTTGATCTTGCACAAATTTCAGGTGCCCTCTCTTGTTGTGATCAGCTTTCCCACAAACAGAGCAATGGATTGTCACACCAGCTTTGGTAAATACTTTTACTCCTTTTTTCATCTTCTCTTCTGGTGCTTGTCTTCTGTTTTTCTTGGGTCTACCCATTACCTTTGTGAACAGAGGTGGATGCACAATCGGTGCACTCGACTTTTTCCCGAATACTCTTCCTCTAAGTGGGACCAAGTTGAAGCTATATGCTCTCTTGTATGTATCAACAAGTGTAACAACCGTGCACAAGGGATTCAGGATTTTTCCTATCTCGTTCCGCAACAAGCAATGGCATGATGACATGGTATACCCGTTAATTGCCATCTTCTACAATCACATGTTTTCCCCTTCGGATCAACACAAGTAACTTCTTTCCAGCTCATGAGATTGGACAGAGAATAGGTGATTTCCTGCTTGGTTTAACAATGCAGTTCAAACTCCATTCGGTTAACTTGTCCATTTTCTTCTTAATTTTAGGACAGATCCTTCCATGCCATTTTGCTGCATCCATCCTGTTTGGACAAGTTTCTCTCGCATCCGCTTGTGGAATAGCATGTCAAGCATTGACAACACAGGATTTTCTCTAGCCGCCAATATATAGCCGTTGAAAACTTCGTAGTGGTTATTCAGCGAGCATGTCACACTTGCAAAAATCTGAGAAAAATGCTTTGATCCAAGTGTTTGGTTGAAGTTCTTCTACCCACTCATATGCTTGCTCACTCGTCCACTTTCGGTTTGTCCATATTTTTTTGCCATTTTGGAATGTTGGTTGATCTAGCAATTGCCCACATGTCATTCTTAAGTGTCTCTCCTCTATGGCCTCGCCTTCCGGAAATTTTGAATCATATGCCTAACACAGTAATCTATGCTCAGCATCGTGGAAAACCTTCCGAACCGCATTAATCAATCCCTTCGCCTATCACTCATTATAGTCCAGCAAGATGTGTTACTAATGTTCAAGTCATCCCTCAAGGTTGTCAGAAACCACTCCCATGCACTTGTGCATTCTACCTCAACCATGCCCATAGCAATGGGAAAAATGCAGTCATTTGGGTCAATGCCAACTGCAGTTAACAGTACTCCCTTGTACCTTGTCTTAATGTGGCAACCATCAATGCAAATAAGTGGCCCGCATCCACCGAGAAAACCTCTTTGCGGTGCATCATAAGACCAATACATTGTTGCCAAATGTTCCTTCACAATTCCACTGCTTGGATCTTTGACAGAATTAGTTGATAGAAAGAATGTGCTTCCTGGATTAGCTCTCTTTAGCTCTTGGCCATAATCCCTTAGTACACTGAATTGTGCTTCCTCATTGCCATGGATTTCCAGCAGAGCTTCTTTTCTTGCTCTTCCAAGCTTCCACCTGTCAGGGCACATGTTGAACTCTCTTTGCACCTTAGCAGCAAATGTTTGCAGATCCATTTTTTGGTTGTCCCTGAATTCATCAATGAACTTCTTGCATAGAAACCTAGCAGTAAGTGCCCTCATTTCATAGACTCTCTCACACCCGTGCTCATCTTCATAAGTCTGTTACCACAAAACCACCCGATCTCCGAAAATCACTGCCAACCTTGAGAAACCATGGACACCCTTCATCACATACTCGCATGAACTCTTGCTCTGTTATTTTTTATTTTCCTTATCTTCACTCTGTTCCCGATGCTCGTATGCATTGACTCGCTTGTCTAACCTCCTCTATGTCTCGCAAACTTCATCCCTATTTTAAATACAGGAGAATCCATGTCAACCTCTCGGATTGAATTCCTTGAACTTTAGCTGCAGTACTGCTGCCTTTCATCATCTACCAAATGGAGGTCTCTATCATCTAGTGCATCTTCATTTTCAGTTTCTACAAACACAGCTCTCTCATTGTTGTCATTCACACCGCTCGTCAACATTATCAATGAACATGATCATCATCTCCATCCTCTCGCATCATAGTCACCTGTCATATATCTCAAAGTCACTTCCACCGTCGCAGTCATCATCCAAATCAGCCGAGTTTGTTGCTCAACCTGTCTCAACAGCTACAAGTGATGCCTCGGATAGGGCAGGTCTTGACCCGGATGAAGCTGGTCTAGCAAGTGATGGAGCTGGTCTAGCAACCGATGGAGCAGGTCTAGCAACCGATGGAGTTGGACTAGCAACTCGTTGGAGCTGGCCTTGTCATTGCTGCTCTTGCAACATTTTGCCTCACAAGCTCAGCCCTAATAGTTCCAAGAAAATCTGTGTGATCCACAAATATGACCGTAGTGTTATTAGTAGCAACTGCTTTCCTCATCTCACTCAGTGTCCGCATCATCGACAATTGGTAGCAAACCATCTTTCAGATTTTTTCCAGGAAACAACCAATACACATGTACTTTATGATCCCTCAAACAGCCAAGCATTCCCTGAATTTCATCAAGTACTATGTTGGACCAACTATGAGCACCGAGATTATCAAACACCGAAACTCGTATCATCAACATATCTGCAGCCTTTCTCCCAATCCACGTAAAAATCCATTGTGGCATACTTCTAAAGAGAAGTACCCCGAACCAGCTTACATTATGCACCACTCGAAATCAAACAATGATAAATTAATGCTATCTCATGCACACACAAAGATTGGCAAAGAAATACAGATCGGACGAGCATGTAACACTTGCAGTCATAAAATTCAGAGTTAAGGATTCTACAAACGAGCAGAATTTTGAAACTTTTTGATTCTACTCCATGCACAGGGGTTAAACTAAGCTAAACAACACACAATATGCATCAATGGTGCTTTTGATTATCACATTGAACGAAAACAATGCCATGTTCTTCCGCAAATACTCGGCTACAAATGGCCAATGCAACCCACGGATTCGACTCCTATCAGCTGCTCTTGAACAAGTCGAGGATGGTGCTTATACGGGGCCCATGACGCAAGGATTTGACGGACCTCCGAATCCATGGCGTCGACGGGCGCTACGGTGCCGGCGGCGAATACAACGCACAGGGAGACAGAGGAGGGACTCGAGGAATAGCATACCGTAGGGAGGTGGATCCTCGTTCCACATCCGCTCGCGCAGCTCCGGCGGCATGATGGCGGCGCGACAGCTTCTCACGGCGGCGCGGAGACGACAGGGAGCAGAACTGGACGTTGCGCGGAGACGACGCGCGGAGAAGACGCCTAAATCAGCGCAGGGGAGGGGGCATCGGCGATGGTTCAGGCCGACCGGGGGGCTAAGTGCAAAACCATCCATGCATCACCGTGTGTTCCGATTGGCCACCTGGCGTCCACGCGTCGCCTCCTGATTGGTCAGGACCAAACCATCACGCAAATGACAAGTTTATGGACGGCGGTCTCACGGTTTGCAAGTTTGTGTACCAAACTATCACATTGGGTGCAAGATGGTGGACCTCGGGTGTAATTTACTCATTTAGATTTGGTTTGGGATTGAGATCCGGTTGGAGGGGAGGCAAAACGGGCAGAGGTGGACGATGACATGTGCTAGCTGTGTGGCTGGCAGCCAAAGCGGACACCTGCTTGCCAGGCCTCTCTGCTGCTTGTACAGTCACCGCTCACCGCACCAGTTCATGTGTCCCCGACTAGTGGCCCCCAAGAGCTATGCGCAGCGGTGCGCACGTCAGGACATTAAAATGCGTGTTTGCCTGGCGGGCTCTGCCTGGACGCACATCCACGCGCGCCTGGACGAGTAGACTGGGGCATCGTAGTAGTAGTTCTGGCCCTCTCTACGGCGCGTTTGGTAGCCTCTCTATGGGATTCTTGCATCACTGTGCTAAGGAGATGGGCCTTTCTGCCTGTTGCGAACGGCCATTGGCCATGAAACGCAGCTCGTTTAGGGCGCGTTTGGTAGCCTGCATGAGAATCATGGCTCACTGGCCGGCCGAGCTTTGATTCACGAATGTCACATCGTTTGGTAGGCTGTGTTGCATCGGGTGGCACCCAAGTGACACTTTGATTGGTTGGTCGCATGGTTTTTGTAGCCTCACCTATATGGCAACATGGTGATCTTACCTCACCTATTACAAGACCACCATGGCACCACCGTTCACAAGCTTCGGCACATCGGCGATGGCACCACCGGTCACGCCGGTCAAAAGTATCACCACATCGTCGACCACGAAGACCACCATCGATGATGCCGGTCACACGCATGGGCAGGTCGCCGACCACGAAGCTGACCACGAAGACGAACACCACCATGCCACCACCGGTCACAAGCATGTGCACATCGCTGACCACGAAAACGAACATCACCATGACACCGTAGTTCACGTCGGTCACAACACGTCGCCGACCACAAAGACGAACACCACCATGACTCCACCACCATGGATTATCACCTCTCACTTCTCACCTATCATCACCACGTCGCCGTTCATGAAAATGGGGAGCGAGAAGTTGAGCAAAAGTACTCCAGACCTTAGTCGCACGTACGTACAGATTGCAGTATACTTATGAGTCAATTGTGTATCAGTGTATGTACAGCGAAACAAAAACCTGTCAACATGAAAGTCATGCGGAATGGTGAGGTGAACCTACTCCTGAAAGGAAATCTCAAACGGTTGAGCGTGTGCGATGAATATGACAAAATTCGCTTAAAACATCATACACGAAATTGACGCTTTACGACCGGCGAAACTTGAAACCGATTGTGGGAATTGGTTCGTATCAATGACACGCATCTTTTTCGTGTACATCTTTTTCCATTCGGACTATGTTTGTGTTGATTTGAGAGAGCGTGTGTGGAGTAGTGTAAGGGAGAGTGAGCGTAAGAAACAGCTCGTGCAGGCATTGCATCGCTGGAGCCAAAGTGGCGCCAGTACGGGTCTGTCCCTGGAGAAACTGCCGAACCGGGCGTTCCTCTCGGTCCTGGCACGATGCTTTGAGAATCGGTTCCTGCAAGAACGCGGCTCGGCCCACGCAACCAAACGGGCCGAAAGTTGCTGGGCCGATGCGAGCCAAGGGGCATGCAGCCTACCAAACGCGCCCTTAGTATCCTGGACGGCCTTTTATGCGCCGAAGAAGGAAGCCAGGCCCCATCATTTGTTTGCCCGTTTCCAGCTCAAGTTGCACGCAAGAAAACATGAATTAGTTGTTTGGTTGCTCAAATCACAGTTCCATATCCTTACCACAATTCAAATAGGGTGAGATTACCATACCATAGCATGTTACATACGATCAGACACCACTCAGAAGAACAAGATCCTCACGATCACCACGATGAGGAAGGCGATGATGTAATCTTTGACCCGACTGGGACGTACCATCGGTGGTGCTCCTTGTAGAGCATGTACTTCGTCCGGCGGCAGCTGTGTTAATGGTACTGCCTCATCGATGGCCTGATCTTCCAGGAAGGTGAGGTACTCTTCATGTGCCTCCTCCAATGTTTCATACCCACAGTACCTGTTGTTGGAGTACCCTCCCAGCTGGTCTTGACAGGTCAGGGTGCATGTTCGTGGGCTTGTCCCTGATGGCATGTGCGATGTCCTTCACAACAACAGTCATGTTGGTGAAGGCGGTCAGCTCGTCGTCGGCGAAGGCGCCTCTCTTCCTCTTGCCAGCGGTCACCTTCTCAAGCGCGTTGCCAGCCTTCTCAGGTGGCCCATCAAGGTTGATCGTGTCGGACTCCTGGGTTTCAGCATCCTCAGGTGAAGGATTTGCTGCAGCCGAGCCCAGGGGCTCACTGGATCCCATGGCGTACTTGCGAGTGGCGAGGCCGAAAGATAAGATGGTATGCATCTCGTCGTAGTTGGCAATGGGCACATTCAGGAACTCCGCGTCTTTAGGGTGATCCTACGATACGAAGGGACAATGATGTTAGTTCTGCTAGTGGCTGATCAAAAGAGTTAGTGAGGTGGACTGAGCGTCCTCACTGAGACGTGCCCATAGTAGTGCTCACTAAAAGGATCGAATGCCGCACCTAGAGGGAGGGGTGATTAGGTGCTAACCAATTTTTAGTTCTTTTTCAATTTAGGCTTGACACATAGGTAAATTCTCTAGATATGCAACTATGTGAATTTACCTATATGACAAGATCTACAACTAAGAAAGATATAGCTAGACAAGATATAGTAGAGCTAATAAGGATAGAGGTAACCGAGAGTGGAGCACGCAGACACACAGAGATGATTCTCGTAGTTCCTTCCTTTTGAGGGGAAGTACGTCTACGTTTGGAGGAGTATGGTCGCCACGAAGGCCAGACCAACGCCACAAAGGACTCACTCAGGTCTCCTGTGAGAAACGCCACAAAGGCCTAGCCCACTTCCACAAAGGGAATTCCTCGAGGAGGAAAACGGGCCTTTAAAAGGTTCTTGGGGCACACATCCCACTACAAGAAAAGTTCTGATAGACAACGTCTCAAAATCGTCCGCTAAGGGGTATTTTTCGTCGCCTATGGGCCTAACCCGACGATATGGGTT